>NW_027273859.1:12825000-13162500 GCF_046630095.1 Trachinotus anak | reverse complement strand
GCCCTTGTTCTCCTAGCCAGCCTCTAACCCTAAAACCCCAAAAGTAGTTGATTGTCTCCTTTTGTGGGTGCTGTGACACATGGTTTAATGTTTCTCTCTTCTCTTCCCAAATTTAGTCCTAAGACCCTCTTGCCATGATCCATGTGACCCCTATACTTAAGGAACCTCAAATTACATGATTTTCTAATCAATAACCTACAAAACAATGGTCTTATCCTGAGGTTTGTCACACTGCCCATCTTAACCTGACGGTAACTGGCAGGGGAATAAATCTGTATTTTATCCAATTTGTATTTTTTGTTGTTTAATGGCAGATGGCCTTCAGTTTAATGGTGCACTGCAGCTGCTCTCCACTGTTCATATTTTAAGGTATTCACACAGAATGGAGGGGCAATGGCAAAGGGAAAAGGTAAGAAATAAGAGGAAACAATAGGATGAGAGCCATACACAACATGGGATAGTTTGCTTCAGCAGCAGACAAGTCTCACTAAATTCTGAA
Source organism: Trachinotus anak (assembly GCF_046630095.1). Taxonomy (NCBI): domain Eukaryota; kingdom Metazoa; phylum Chordata; class Actinopteri; order Carangiformes; family Carangidae; genus Trachinotus; species Trachinotus anak. The sequence goes on along the minus strand of NW_027273859.1, from coordinate 13,162,001 downwards.
CCAAAAACATCATTTTTTGGATATTTTGCCTTTTACACTTTGATACAAGCCATTCCTTGCAATCCCTTTAAACTGAGGGATCTGTGATTTTCTTCCCATTTATTTAAGATTTAACAGGGTTGTTTCATTTTTCACGTTCGTTGGGACAATTAATGTGTTTGTAGCCAAAGTAAGGTAACAGATTATTGCAATTTACATGGAATTTAGCAGAGACTCAGCTATGTAGTATGCATGCAAGGTCATATTAGGTGAGACTACAGAGTTTTCCCACTACAAACAATATGTGAGTAACTACATGTTTCAAGACACAAACTCTGGACATAAACTTTGGTTACTTAACTTAAACATCTAGAGGCCATAATCGACCTGTTCGATTTTCTGGGAAGCAACTGCTGTTTAAGTTATTCTGTGAATTTAGACTGAAAACTCAATTTTCAAGTCATGTCGCCTTCCCATCATATCTCTTCTACTGATTTCTCAATTGTGCACAAATAAAATCCTTTCTATCAAGCTGTTTTTCTGAGATTTATCTGAGTGTTATCATTCCATGGCCTCAACCTGAGATATATCTGCATTATCTGCATCTCTATTTTCAGCATATTTCAAACGTAAGCACTACTTCTCTGATTTTTATCTTTATCCTGTTCTCTGCTAGTTTGAAGACCCAGTTTCCCCTCAGGTTTCATTACAGTTTCCGCTAAAGCTGTCAGGGCATGAAGGCTTTGACCTTTGTACATGAGTTGTTTGTACAGCAGTTAAAGCGATCAGGAAATTTGAGTTCATTCTGCTCTTTCACTTACAGCAAGTCACATCAGGTGAAAAAGGTAAATTTGACCACAGCTGTATAGGTTTTAGCCAGCTAGCTGTCCAAGCAATTAGGATGCAATGGATATATCAGTGAATGATATTTCATATCAGCCATATCATATCACTTACCTTGATTACTTTCTTACTTTTTTTGTTTGAATTCACATAGAAACTCTTAATTTTGCACATTTCCTGTACACCTTGGTTTAAAGCTTGAGTAGCACAATATGAATAAAATCTAGATACATTAAAAATTCACTTTTTTCATGAACTATGATCATTGTGGCCGTGAATTACAATTAGCCTAATAAATTAGAAATTGCCTACATTCCTGTAAAGAAACCGGCTATTACATGTGATTGTCTGTGACCACTTGTTTCAGCATACTGCACATTGCAGTGCCAGTGTTGTCACTGAAATATCCTCCTGGACTGTAGATGTTTAGGGAATTAAGGGAATTCTTGAGTTGATCTCTTGATGAGTTAGGTGCTAAGCTTGACAGTTATGTTGAAGTTTCCCAATTCTGCTGCTGTATTTGACAAAATTGCAGCCACTTTTCAGTGAACAATTTGAAAACTGTCAACAACTTTGAGTAAATTACTGTTTTGCAAAACACTACAGGAGTAACCTTGATTCGTACCAGGAGAAACAGCCACAGCTGGGTATTCTCAGTCTAAACCACCCTCTGTCCTACCCATCATTTTAACCAGAAATCTCATTGGAGATAATCACACAACACTGTCTGAGATGAACTGCTTTCAGGAAAGCTAGGGGATTTGAATGCGGTGATAAAGCTACAAGAGGAGAAACATTAAAGGCAGCATGATGATGAAAGATGTGTCTGCGAACAACATTCAAACAACATATTACATAATGTTGACCTGTACTGTCAAATGAACAAAAAGTCTTCCATGAAACTAAACAGAGCAATTTAAACTCAGATCAAAGCTTTGACCATAACAGAATTAATATACTTTCTTCACATCATGACTTCCATTAATGAATACATTATAGAAAAGACAGGCCATGATAAGCTTTTATATATTTTTACCACTGGTAAAATGAATGTTAAATATGAGGCGAACCCAGGGATTATTTATAATGTAATGTTTAAATGAAAGCCTCATCAAAACACTCCAGGCTAAACCCTATTGCTTAACACCTTTCAGCGATGTTTCAAAGCCTCTTTACCATGTACTTCAATTCTGTTTGTGTAAATTTGGAGTAATTTGCTTAATTTAAAAAAAAAAAAGATAAAATACGGCCTGTTCTTTGCTTTATTTTCCATAATACTGGTTCCTGTTGATTAATTGCCTTTTTGCTTTAGTTTAAAGGCTGAGCCATGTGGGGCAGCTTAGGTGTGCAAAATTTCCCCAAGCATACCAGCAGATAATGGTGTTTAATTGAATGGCAGTCCACCAAAGAGGCAGGAAAGTGATGGATAAGAAAATGGAAATAGCATATGAAATGAAGCATATATATGTGTCTGGTTTATTTATTTATCCCTGCCCAGACTGGGTGTGTTATGAATGACAGCGTGCTTACTCAGGTGGAAGGATATTCACGCATGGGAGGTAAGGAGTGAGAGACGGAGACAGACAGTAATAGAGACAGAGATAGAGGGAATGAATAATTGATGATACAAACTTCTCTGAAAGAGTAATCAAAATTCAGGAAATTGGAGTATAAAGCCCCCAAGTATAAAGCTGAATACAACATTTCAGCCATGACAATATGTATTTTGATCAATATTTAAATATATTAGATGTGAGCTAAAATTGAGCTAAAATTTAAAGCCAAGTCAGGAAAGACAGATAAAAATTCATTCAGGACACTTTGGCATTTCATAGATCAAAACAGCTGCACAATCCAGCAGCTGTCCATCCAGTGTTCCATCCATCCATCCAGTGTTTATTGCCTTAAAGCAAACATGTTCTTGTATTACAATCACTGTGTGTTAAGGCTGAAAATAATCTTAACATAAAGTATTGCACTGCAATGCGAAAAAATACTAGCCCACAAAGATTTCCAAGACTTAAACCCAGAAAGCCTGACACAGCACAAGGTCACAAGTTCATGGCCTGGACATCAGCAAAGCAAAAAGAAGCTACAGTGCTGATGTCTGCTGCCTTGAGATCAATGAGCTCTGTGTTGTTTGTGCATTTCAACTCAGCTCAAGTATAACCACTCAGCCTTGATTTTCACTGTATGTGACACAGCCAGGAGGCAGAGAGTCTTTGTACTGACCAATATTCCCCATCTGATCTGCATTAAAATGTATTAATTTGATTACTCCTTTTAAAACATTATTTTTTCTGGATATCAGACATTTAAGCAGTGATTTCTTGAAAACCTATACCTTTAAGTCTTCATAGCCATGAGACTGCTTTGCCACCCCCAAGGTTACAGCGGACACTGAGAAGTAATTAAGATAAAGTTAATAGAATGCCGTTATAGTTCAATAAGCCACAGTTTAATTGAAATAACTAGGCCTGACTTTGACTTCTTATGTTGAAAATAAAACAAAAAAATTGTAATTGAATTTGACTTTCAGCTCTCAGAAAGGATCAAATGGTCAGTGGGTCATTAAGAGGAAATAGCTACCTGAACCAACAGAGCTTGTACTTAGCATATGCCTATACTGGATGTGTGTACAATCGAGATGCATTGATCAATCAGCTGACAATCAGAATCGGCTGGTTTTCAGGCCAATCAGTCTGACATATATCCAATTTTGTGCCGGTCACATTTACAGTCATGCACCGCATGGTAGTTCATGTCATGCACACAGCGGCATAGACACAGCCACACGTACACACACGTTGTCGGCATGGAAGTTCTTCACCGTGAGTAAAGAAGACAAAGGACTGACAGTTTGTAATACCTGTAAGGCCAAAGTAGGCCGTGGAAGAACAACAGCCATGAAAACATTCCAAAAAACACACATAATCAGACACTTAAAATGCCATCACTCCACAGCTGCTGCAGCTCATGCGTGTTCAGACTGCCAGCACTGTGGCTGTGACTTGGATAATGGCCATCAATAATAATCCATCATTGATGAGTGGTCCCAAAAGTGAAGAGTTTCACAACAACTCTTCACTAGAAAGTCACATAAATTTTGTTTACTCTCAGACAGACACAGAGTGAGAGAGAAATAGAGAGAGAGAGAGAGAACGATAGCTCCCAACATAGATACTTAATAGTTAATCGGCAATGTATTTATTATTGTCCATTAAAGTTGTCCAGAAAGTTACAAAATGTTTGTGTACCTGTCAATTATAGTCCTTAAGAAGGAAATCTAAATCAGCAGGTCAGACTTATACCAGAAACTCTGGTATACAGCTTAACACAAACTAAATGCAAAACAAGGATCCTTCTTTATGCTGAATATGTCCAGTTCTAGGAAATATCTCACTGATCTGGCTTGAGCTATGCGATTGCTGGAAACTCACAGAATTTATTTAAGACAACACTGTCCAAATCAGATCCACATCTGTTACTATGTACAGTTAGCCTAACCCTTTTTTTTTTTTTTTTTTTTTTTTTTTTTGTGCGTTTGTTTTGCCAGGATGCTGGAAACACAATGCATGTGACAGCTATGGGATCTCATCTGGAATGAGAAACATGTAAGACAGATGAGTGGATTTGCCACTGATGTGAAACTGAATTTCATGCTCACAGAACCTAACGTTATAGTGCACTGACCTTTCAGCAAATGGGCACAGACTTCAACACAGTAAACAAGTCAATAAAAGTGATTGCTGAGCTGTACCGAAGTATATAGGAGGGAAAGGCATGCACACTTTACTGTGTGCTACTTTTCAAAAGATAAACATATTGTTCGCTTGGTTGCACCTATCTACAGTACATTGGATTAACGTGTGCGTTAATGAATGCATGCATGTGTGGTATTTGTGTGCTGTTATTATTTCAGGAGCATAAGTAACTGGATGTTTGTGTGTTTTTATATGATTATAGTTGTATTTGAAAGTGTATGTTACATGATTCAAAAGTGTCTCTGTGTGTGTGACTGTGGAGCGTAATCTTCAGGGATTAATAACATGCTCCAGGCAGGTCTGACACCTCAATGTAAACACGTCATCATAACAACGGCTTCAAAAAATACAAGAATGGTTGCAATAGTAGAGAGTTAATAGCACACAACTAATGACATTTTTTGATTCTTCAAACTAAGACTTCAAACTAAGTTAAAAATGTGGAGGGTGGTTTCTTTTTTTCCTCAGAAAACCAATTTCATAAGACTTTAGGCTTGGCTTTTTGGGGATTTTAGGCTATGTATTAGATGTCAATAAGCACCAAAGCCAAAGCTAAGAAATGCAGACAATTATTATTATTTTTTTTTTTTTTTATTTTGTCCCTCGTTGTTCTTGTTTGGAGGCACACCTACTCACTGGGATGTCTACTCACAGACACTGAGCAAATTTCAATTAACATCTGTTTTCAAATGGTTCAGTGTGTTCACTCTAAAATATTTATCAGAGAACTATTTGAGCTGTGAATTGACCCATCACCATTTCAGAAATACTGTACCTGTATGAAAAAAGAACCGAGCTTTGCTGACAGACAGTATTTTAGTGTGAATGTGCCCTCCATAAACCGTGTTTGGCCAGTGAGCAGTGTTGCATACACTACCCAGGGAGCATTTTGGCAGGGCTTGAAAAGAATGGTTGAGACAGGCAGAGAGCACTAAGCTGCCTCCCAGTGCTCCTGCCCTTGATGCTGTGTGGATTGAAGAGCACAGAAGAGCAGCACATGTCACCCAGGGCAGGAAGAGGAGGTGGGAGAAATGCAGGTTACATGCTTCATTAACCAATATACAACTTAGGGCCTCTGACATTTGGCTGCCAGGTGAAGTAGTTGAGGATGACAAGAAAGGGAGGAAGTGGAGGGGTTGTGGAGAGGATGTGCCTCTTCCGTTAATTTCTGTTGACAACAAAGTAACCGAACACCGGTTCGTGGTGTGACGCAGAAAAAGGTGAGAATGCTTTTAGGCACACAAGCGTTAATGTTTGTCAGGAGGAAGAAAGGATGTTTTCATTATTTTTTCCCTCCTTCTCATATTATTTAATTAATTAAATTGAATTAATTCTGTATTGTATATTAAACAAGCAAAACTGCATAACATTCAATTGTCTCAGCCTCTCAAATGTGACGATTAGTTTTTTTTCTCGGTTTCCAATAATGCAGGTTATTTTATAGGTACATTATTAGTCGCAGCAATCTGTATACAGATATGACCGATGTATATTCTGAATGAAAAACCCGTGTTTTCTTTCCAAACAAGAACAAGTCTCAAAATCTCCCTTTCTACAACTCTTAAATACATGACCCCATTTACTTTTGAGGGTCTTGGGCCGATAGGATTAACTGTCCAATCTCAAAAACAAGAAAGCATTCAAGACAGATTAAAGTCCAATTTTTCAAACCACTCTGGGATTTCGGTTTGAGACATAATCTAGCCAGAAGCTGAAAAGGCATAAATACACATGTCTCACGTCTCTCCAAAACGCATACAAAATCTTAACACCTCTCAGCTGTAACCACACCTGTAGGCTTTGTGTGGAAATAGCCTCTGTTCCCAATTATGATGGCAGTTAAAGTTACAAAAAGGTTACACTGAAATTAACCATTGTTCTCCCTGCCTCAATAAAAAAACGTTTGGATTTTATTCAAATACGAGACCCTTGAAATAACAACACAGGCTGTTTGGGCCGCCACAATTATCTAAACCACATGATTGTGTATTACACTTATCTTATTAGTTTATTAATTGGTTTACTTATAAAATTGTATTTTTAATTTCTCTGTAAAGCCCTGTGGTCAATATTTGTTCAAAAGTCCACCTATGCAAAGCAAATAAATTATATAAAGTTTATAATAAAGTAAATTTCACAATCTAAAATTAATTACTCAACAACAGAAATGATTAAAGCATTGGGATTAAAAGTGGCTTGGGGTCTCTCTACTTTGAGTCTCACTGGGGATATTTGCACTGTAGACTTCTTTTTCTCTCTGAGCTGGAGCTGACTTTGTACAGCTAGCCTAAAATACACCCACGAGCTGACAGATGTTAGGCAGATAGAAAAGGGGGATATCTATAATTCCCTGTCTGTTGCTAAGTGTGATTGAAGACCGTGTCATAGCACAGTGCATGGAGGCCTTCTTTAAAAAAATATATTTTAGAAGATACTTTGGATGATACTGTGAGAACTTCTGTCTTATTTCACTGCACTTTACAATAATTGGATGTAACTTTGAGCTCCTCACAATTATACACTGCAGAAACACAAGAGTATGCTCTTTTTAAGCCAGTGCTGATTCTTGCTGTGACATTTTAGTGCTTTAGAGAGCCCACTGTCAAATGCATTTTTATTTAGATTTGTATTTCACCCATATACCTTCTCAGTACTTGGATAAAAAAAAATTGATTTGGTAGGCTTAGAGCATACATCAGGGGTTGATGGTCCACATTTTGTAGTGAGACGCAAGTCTACGCACACACAAACACACAAATATGCGCAGTGAGAAATGGGTGTCCTGGGGCTGGGTAAGGCCACTGAGCATCTTGGCATGGAGAGTGCTGGCCAGGTCTGAATATGGCAGTTTTGCTATAGTGATCCATCTTTATAAAATATACACTTATTTTGACCTTGGCGGGGATACATAAGATAAGTCTGAGAGGGGCTGCTGAGAAGTTAAGGAGAAAAATACAACCATCCCTCTGCTCCTCCTATCCATAAATTTCTTGCAATGCGAGAAGAGGGGCATCAATTATTTACCCCTTCAGACAAGGGCAGTAAAAGAGGGAAAAGGGAGGAAGGAATGAAAGGAAGGGGAGAAAAAGGAGAGAAAGAGATAAAGGTTTATAAAGTATTACAAGGGGTCAATCAGTACCACACAGTGGGAACATTCACTAAAAGGAGCTGTAAGTGAATTAAATTCAGTATGAGTTATGGCAGACGCAAGAAGTCACAACAGTGAGACAACACCTGATACTTCCTCTAATGCTCTTCTTGTATTTAGACGTAATTTAAACACATATTTATAGTATATCAGTTAAACCCATATAATACCCTGTGTTGAATCAGCACATTAATTTCTTCAACATTTCTTCAAGAGAAGGAAATTACATACAAGCTCACATCACTGCAGTTTTTTTTTTTTTTTCCTGAGGTCTTGAATGATGTTATTTCTCCCCTGCTGTAAATATAAAAAGCCTTGAGGAGGTTAATTGGATTGTATTCATGAGCATCAAATTAGTTTTTTATATTCCACTTCACCCAACTTATCGTATTTCACACAACTATTTATCAAGTGTGAAAGTCATTCAGGCTCAGGCTCTGAACTAATACTGGCAATTAAGTGTTTACAATTGTTAATTAAGCACATGATTAAATTTCAAGTGACTTGTTGTGAATGGAAGGGTAACACAAAATGTTCCACCTACACTCTTAAGTCAACACCTGTTGTGATTTTAAGTGAGTCTGTTATATTTCACTTATGTGTTATAAAACATCTTTGCATTTTCTACAAAGTATTGAAAATGCTGGTTCGTATGGTAAAATATAAGGATATAACAGCCATGAATCTGAGTATAGCTCCAGTTTTTAGGGCTTTTCGATCAATTTAAAGCTTTAACTTTGGTTATTTGCCAGAAGACACAAATGGTAAATCATGAGGAGCTCAGACTTGCTCCAATCCTATTCTAGCAGCCAATCCTAGTGACTAGGTGTCAGCCTGCAACTGTTGGCCCTTCTTAAACACACTTGGTAGGTGTGCTCTGCCTCGTTGCTTTTGATTAAGGTCCTTAGGTTAAGAAAATGTCATTTGCACCCCACAAGGTGGCTCATGGGGCACAATTTCAACAATTAATTCTCACTGTGCTTATGACAGTGACAAAATACCCACCGACCAGACTAATAACTCCAAGCCCATTTGGAATGGAAATATGCTCCCTCCTCATCCGTTAGAGAGAAAAATTACTCCTTGTTGGCAGTATGGAGTAGCATTTCTTTTCTCCCCTTTTCTTCCTTCCCCATGGAGCACGGTCTTTGAAAAATTGGGTTGTGTGACAGAATCAATAAGTCTCTGGGAAACCTTGGCTTTTCAGATGGCTTGTGAGGCCAGATCTGGCTTCTAGTAGGTGGCTCCAAGGAGGAGGTTCAGCAAAGACATTGTGGTTAATGTGACATCACCTACAGTATGTGCAGGTAATTCAACTATGAGGTTGCCTGTCACCTCAACTGGTGATTGATGTTTCTCATCTTCCCCTTGGACATCATTAATTTTGTCTAGGAAAGTGAAATCGCTACAGCTGCTAGAAACAATGACATGAAAGGCTGCACAAAGCAGCGCAGTATCTGACTGTATATCAAACAGAGTGAAAATGGGCTGAAATAATGTGCCTGTTTTGAATGGTTATGAGAGATGTTATCCTGCTTCTCCTAACTCATGGCTGTTTCTCCAATTTCCCCTCTTAACCCAGTCTTCTTATTGCTACTTTCCCAGCACCACACATAAAAATGGTGACAGGACAGTGACGTTTTTAGTGCCAGGTTTAGATATGTCAAATGGAAATAAACCTGCCTCAGATTTCAGTATCCATACTGCAGTTGTTGCAACGATTCTTCTCACTCTTCTTGTAGTGACCTACTGTACTCACTGACACACTTAATCAGTCTCATATCATTACAGCCTGTTAACTTTGCAGAGGAATCCAAATCACACTTAAGTTACAGCAAAGACCCAGAGGCCTCAGACTGCATGCTCTTTGAAGACGAATGCTCACTTTCCCTGTTTCCACCCCAACAGTCCTTTGTAGTGGATTCTGTCTCGTTCACGTCTTGTTCCTGCACATATACCAAGTGTCTGATACTGTGGGCAGCAACAGGTCAGTAACTGTACGTAAAAAACCCAGCGAAATTTTGTTTTTCTGTCAAAGAGGGTAATTTACATTTTACTCACTGGACACACAATCACACCTTTTGATTCATCTCCTTTCTATTCTAATGACTCTTTGTAATTCATCTTCATGCTCTGTGCTCACAATTCCTTTCCAGATGCAAAAGCACCTCTCTCACCTCTCTCTTACTGCACTAAATTCAAATGCCAATCCCAGTGTTGGGACATTCTGAACTGGCTTACACAGTAACAAAATGCCACTATATATTCTGCCCCACTCCATTCTCTTCTGTTCGCCCCTGGTCCTGTTGACTCTGTCTCTCCCTGACATACACACACAATCTCTCTCTCTCTCTCCCCCTCTCTCTGAATCTTGAGGACAGTACATTTTTCTTTTCTCGCAGGCACTCTTCTGTCCCTGGACCTGTTATTCCCTGTCCTGCCGGCGGCCTTGCTAACAGATTGCCAATAAGCTCAGTGGCAGGCCCCGCCAACATGTCCCCCTCCATCCACCCTGTAATGGCCTCTCTCTGGGGAGGGAGCTACTGCCTGTCACTGATCCGACTACCCTTATAATCCTCTCCCATCCTCTCTCCCTCCTCTTCTTTTCCCTTTCCTGTCACAACCTCCTGCCTTCAGGTCGTTCCATCACAGGTTGCAGGTGTGTCTCTGGCTAGAATGCATACACATGGTCATGCATGCTTGACAAAACATGTGGATGGACACAGAAACACATACAGAGAATAAGGGTATACACAAAATCTTATACACATGCATCCACACATACTAAAGTATTTATGTCTCCCTCTCTGTCTCTCTTTTTCCTGTTCTGATCTTTCTTGCCCTTTTAATAAGAGCAAAAAATGTAACAACTTTAACCTTAAATAAAATAAATGTGTGACGAATGTGTCATCCTCTATCTCCCTAACTTCCCTCTCTCTCTCTCTCTCTCTCTCTCTCACCGCAAAAGGCCAAAATCACCAAAAAATAACTATAAAGAATTTGCAACTTTGGCTCTGATGCAGCCGCCTATCTCTCTCCACTGTCACCACTGTGTGGTCAGAACCAATGACCTGTCCAAAGCATCGAAAGTCATTGCTAAATGCTAAGCTAAAATAATTGTCAGATTTGACTAGTGTGTAAACCACTGCTGAATTAGCAATAAAGTCGCTAAGAGAAGGTGAGAGCTGTGAGTGCTTGAGAAGAACTAGTGTTTAAAAGTTTACATGCGCAGCCGGTAGTGATGAAGAAACAGCAACATTAACTGTGTTGAGTAGAGATGAAACAATATAAAAATTCAATATCACAATTACAGTGACCAAAATGATCACGGTTATAGTTATTATGGTGTTTTTATAAATATGCTAAAAATGTTCAAAAAGTAACAAACACACAACCTGAAATAATTTCACCAAGACCAGGGACCCATATCAGTATTGGGTCTGCTGCGAGCCCACTCTGTGAACAAGGGAAAAACAACTGTACAATTACTATTACTACTACTATTGGTATTATTATTTTCTGAACTGTTAACATCTTTCAGAGCACAGACACTCTAGACACACCTGTCAGCTGCCCAGCACAGCGCTTTCAAACCAGAAACACAACGGCTACACCGTTCTCAAGGATGACAAAGTGAGTTGAAATAAGTTTTAAAAACACACAGTTACGGATCAAAGCGTCTCACATGGAGGCTCAGTGGCTAGCAGCTCACCCTTTCTCTCCTGAGTGTGTGCTCTGTGTGCGTGCAATGATATCGCTCTGAATAGAAAGGTAAACTTGTCTGGCAGTGTAACAGGAGTCCATTGCCCTTTTTAGTAGGCTTAATGAGACACTACAAAGCACAAATCCTTCATAGACCAAACTGTCTCATTTCAGTTCAGCCATGACAGCAACCGTGTCCTTCAAAAGAGACAGCCCCTGAATAGGGACACAGCTCAAATGAGACCTAGGAAATGAGCTGAAAGTAACACATATGCCCTCAGAATATCTTGAAAGGTACTAGGCATTTTAATAAAGCCAAATTTGCTGTAAGACTTAATGATTTCTATTTTGTTTGTTTGTCTGTTTGAATTCTGTATGTAATCCACTCCATCGTTAAACCATAGTAGGGTTTTACTACTTTTAATGATTTTACTACTCCCTGCTATAGATAATACAATACTTTTTCATTGACACATCATATGAAATATAATATTGCCATTGTTATAAATAGTAGTTCATCTAGCTGTTATCTCAAACAAGAAGCTTTGCACCTGTGGTTTGAAACCCAGGTATTGGTTGCACAAATGGTCTGGAGAGCTCCAAAGTGTGATATGACTAAAATGTGCCTTCAGTGTCCTGTAACCTTTCGAGTGTATCTGCCTCTCACGTACTCTGTCAATGATTTAATGGTTCAGATTACCCTTTTTCCCAAATGCCCCATGGTGTCAGACACGAGCTCTAGCTTGGGAGCAAGTGGGCCACCCCTTTGTGTGGAAATGCATGTGAGTGCATGAGAGAGAGACAGAGAGACAGATCAAATCGATTTTCTTAGTTTGACAAACTTGTGGTACTTGAAATGACATTTAGGATGGGAGTTCTTCTATTTCTTTACTGTTCAATTTACAAGTGTTTCAATTAAGTGAATATTGTTCTTTGAAGTGATGTCCTGTTCACAGGGGCGTGATGAAAAACAGTAACTGGTGGCAGCTGTGCACTGGATTGGACCCAATCTCTGATGAAATAAATTAATTTCTTGGGTTTGCACTGTCACCAACTCCACAACAAATAAACATCAAACTCCTGTGATTTCTCTCCATTGCATCAATGATGCTGCCTAGCTTCTGACAGCAACAACACTATCAAAGGCCAAGTGTTTATTTATGTTCCAGCAGCAAATCCATTCTTTCCTCCATGTGTGTTGATTTTGTGCATGAGCCATTGTGCATGTGTGTATGTAAGTGCACTATAGTGATGGATCACTGTACATTTCTAAGTCAATCAAAAGGACTGGTGTGTTGCAGGTCTTGGTCTACTTCTGAGGCATATGACAAACTCAATGTTCATCCTGCTATATAACAAGCAAAGGGAACACAATGAAAAGTTTTCTGGGAATAGCATGTCACAGAAGAAATAAAAATGTGGAAAAAGAAATATCACACATGGTTATCATTTTATTCTCTCAGGTGCTTTTCTCTCGCTTCCTCACAGTCAACCTTCACTTAGATGAATCTATCGCTCATTCTTTTTCTGCCCGTCTCAAACTCCCACTCCTACCCTATTTTTTCACCCTAAGTTTTTCCAATTCCCTCTGTATGTTCCCCTGGTCTGTTATACTTGGTGCAATTAACAAGATGTGATCGCTGTCATTACATCAGGAACAGATACACTCCCTGCACAAAAGGTTAATTGCAATGGAAACATCACATTTCCTCATACACTAACCTGAAAATTACACAAGGGTTGTGCTTACAATACTCGTGTCTGCATACTCATATGTTTGTGCATTGGCAGGTTAGGGGAAGAAGAATTTTTAGGGAAAACACACCAAGTTTGAACGTTTCCACTGTATTACATGATCAAAGATCCCCCTCTTAGATCAAAGATGCAAGGCCCCTTTGCACTTCTGAGCTCTTAGGTTTCTATATGGTTTAAAGCAGAAATCTTTTTTGCATTTCTGAAGAATGTAAAGACATTCCTCCTCTCTAATGTGATACCCTCAACTGGCAATGGCTGATGTTTTTGGGAAGTCACTACAGTGTTTTCCAGAAGCATGCATACACAAGTATCTACCTACCATTCCCCTATTTTAGCTCAGGGAGCACACGGATCAGCCATAACATTATGACCACCTCCCTAACATTGAGTAGGTCCCCCTTTTGCCACCAAAACAGCCCTGACTCCACTGGACCTCTGAGGGTATGCTGTAGTTCCCAAGCAGAACATTGCAGAAAGTATCACATTGCCTCTGCCGGCCTGCCTTCTTCCCACAGTGCATCCTGGTGCCATGTCTTCCCCATGGAAGCAATGGACATGCACCCGGCCATCCACATGATGTAAAAGAAAACATGATTCATCAGACCAGGCCACCTTCTTCCATTGCTCTGTGGTCCATTTCTGATGCTCATGTGCCCATTGGAGGTGCTTTTAGCGGTGGACACGGGTCAGCACAGGCACCTTGACCGGTCTGTGGCTATGCAGCCCCATAAGCAACAGTCTGCGATGCACCTTTCTATCGGAATTACCATGAACTTTTTCAGCAATTTGAGCTACATTAGCTCTTCTATTGGATCGGAAAACACAGGTCAGCCTTCGTTCCCCACATCAATACATCATTGAACCTTGGCTGTCCATGACCCTGTCGCCCGTTCACCGGTTTTCTTTCCTTGGACCACTTTTGGTAGGTCCTGACCACTGCAGTCTGGGAAAATCCCACGCGAGCTGCAGCTTGGGTGATGTTCTGACCCAGTCGTGTTCCCATCACTTGTGTTTGAAGATCTGAGGGTCTAATTAAAGTCAATGAATCAGCTACAGACAGGAAAAGTGAAGAGTTAGGGCCTCATCTTGAGACAGTGTTGAATGTCACCACATGAGTAAGCCTAATATACCACATTTGTATGTAGTAAATTCCTATTAATTATAAACCTGATGTTTTTGCATGTGCTGTGTTACTCTAATCCCCCTGTTGGCCTAAAAAAAATAATGTCTGGATATGATTCTTTTCTTTAGATCTATCATCAGACCTGGTTTATTTTGAGTGGAACAGCTGACCACATGTGGCCTTTGCAGATGTAGTACATAGTGTTTGTTTTTCTATTGTGGTCTTGTGATTATAATTTTTATGATTTGGACAGAAAAATAATTCATGTCTCCTCATATATGGTCCCTAAGGTCACAGGGGATGGAAAAGAGTAATGTTTTTCTATGATTTTTCCACTGCTATTTACCAAAGAAAAGACAGAGAGGAAACCACTATTGTTTCTTATCGTCTGGATAATGGAAACCCATCGGGGAGGCTTAACATCATAATGGTGCAGTTACTGAGAGCAACTCTTGTCTGAAGCTAAAATGACTTGGGCTTGAGAGTATGACTTTTTTTCCCTTAATGAAGACAAAGAAATTGGCCGTGTTATTGCTCTAGACACTGACGTATTCCAAAAAGCGTTCATGTACTTATACCTGCATACGCAACATGAAAAATACAGTGAATACAATCAGAATTTTACCCTTTGCAAACCAAACTCGGTGAGTGGATGATTGTCTAATTTATCTTAAACACACTTGAAATGGTCCCTTTTTTTTGCTCTGTTTCTTGAGTAAAGTGGCTCATTAAAAGATAAAAAGACAGACTTTTGATCTCAACCAATATTTCACAGACACTGACATTACATGAGGTATGCCATTTTAACACTTAATTTTATAGCGGTTACACAAAATTGTCCTCTTTCTTCCAAACCCCATCTTCCCACACTGCCACCTCCACCCCTGAGGCACCTGAATTCCTTCCCGTCTTCCTTTATTCCAGATTAAAGCTTCATACACCAAGGTCTTCATGACCTCAGGAGAGCTGGCAGGATCAGACAGCCCCTGCTTCGCTGGCATTTTAGCCGCAGTAGCCTTATCTGTTTCATTTTTATTGAATGGGTTCAGGTTTCTTCATCCCCTCAGGCTCCCGGGGGCACGCCCACTTGCTGGTGTTAGTTAGGTTTTTATGCTGACTGAATGAACATGTAAGATCCCTTACAGCGGCAGGGGTTGACATGTAGACCCCTCTTCACACTCGCTGGCGTGCATTTAAAAACACATACCTGCAAGAAGCACACATACACAATTTGCCACAGGCCCTCTGGTTCTCTGACTGACAGGAGAGGATGATGAGAGGGAGCAATGGTGAGATATAGAATTGCTGCAGGCAATAGTTTGGATCATAACATTACAGCAACTTCACAGATCCCTGGGCAGACTCCCTCAGGTCCCACACAATCTCCCTGGTGCAATTGCCTTCCATTTGCAAGGATATCACATGTAAATAGTTTCAGAACCTCAATTTTAGTACTGGGTATGTGGGGGAACAAGTGATTTCCATGTGGCATTTCACCCAAAAGTGTGCTTGTGTGGAAAAAAACAGACAATTTTAACCGTTTTATGTGCAACAAAGTTTACACAGGCCTGTAACTTCTTGACATCAGGTGGACTTGCAGTAAAAATTAAGCTTCTTAACTGACTCACATGATTGGATCCTTTAAATTTTTCACTGGACTTCAAACACTTCCTCCTCTCCTTGCTCTTGCCAGCTTCTTGACTAACTCATTACATAATGAGATGGCACATGATCCAGTGCACAAGGTGAGGTACTTTGCTCTGAAGCCACTTCCTCCTGGCAGATATTGATGCAGACACTTTGCTTCACATTAACCTTAACCTTCATCCTTACATTACAATGTTAATGGTGGGATAAAGTAAAGACATAAATGAGTTATATTATCCCATAAGCAGGGAACTTGTCTTGCATATACTCTATAGCATATATTCTATAGAAATTATGTTTCAAGTTATTGTGTGCATGTATAATTACTAGTCCTAGCAATATGTAGGTGGTGTGTTCCTTTTGCTTTGTATATAAGAATAACATCAACCTCTTATTTGATACTGAAGATTGTGCATATAGTAGGTCTTGTAAGAATGTGGAAACTCTCATCCTTCCCCCAAAGCTCAGTGTGCTAACCAGTGCAGTCAAGTGACCTTTCTCAAGGAACACCACAGTGCATAGGCCTCATTATGCACAGTACCATCTCTAATGGTGTAACTACCACAGTTAAAATGTCTTGCTAACAATTAAGCTGAGCAGGAACATGTTTGCTGACACTCAGAGCGCTGCACTTAAATTAATCAACACAGACATGACTAAATGGACCATGATACCGTTTTCCAAATAGGGGTACAAACAAATTTACAGTACAAAGGCCCAACAGCTACTCACCTAATCTGATCTGGCAGATACATGAGAAGAAAATGGGAGGCAAAGTGAATAATCACATTACAAATTTCAGCATGACACCCAAACAGTAGGTTAGAACACACACATGAAAATATAATATAATCAGTCTGTGACAACATGCACTAAATACCAGAATGTAGTGCAAATGTCTCTTTGTACTATATGAAAAAAAAACAGTTTCCCCTCACCTTACAACAAAGTGTTACCGTAATATACTATTTCTGTTTACGTTTACAGTGACAAACCTTCACATGCACACACGCACACTCTCAAATTCATGTGGAGTTGGTCTAAACTGTGGTTAAGATCCATAAATATCTACACATATTGACACTGGACCACGTTAAATTGTGAACTGAAAATTGTAGTTTACAGTCGAACTATAAAAATGCTGACAGCATCGGTATTTCGCTCTGGATGGTAACAGAGCCATAGTTTACTGGTGGGCCTCTTTGAGGGGCTCTAGTTTAAACAGCACTACTTTTCTGACCTCAGCTAATGATGCACCATTTAGTGTTTAGATGTTCGGTACAGTGCATCATGACTGTGCATAAATGCCCAACCGACTATCTCTTAACGATTACTAATCATCCCAAAGGAAGCAATTAAACTGGAAAAAAAACTAGGTGCAAGGGCCTATCTCAACCAGAGTGAGTAATTACCATACTTAATATTTTCCCCAATATCAGATACAGTTGGCAGCACAACCCCAAAGGCAGACTGGAGCATTACTCTCACAATAAAACATCACAATGCCAACACTATCTATTATGTGCTGAGCTATAATTTCCTGGAACAAGCTTGGCCAGATACATTGAAGGCTGTAAGGAAAATGCTGAATTTTCTCCCTATTACCCCCATTACGAACCTGTGCATTGTGCCTTATTTTAGTAATCCATCTCAGCATTGCCCAATTAGAGCGCAGGAAGCTATGGAACAAGCTTCAATGAGTTGTGAGAACACTCTTGGGGTACAGATTACATCTCTAAATCTTATACAATCGTACTTTTGACTCTTCCTTTCCTGGATTCAAGTAATTTTCTGATTTGTTTAGCCTATTGAAAGATTTTATCATATTCTAGCATAGGGACATTATAGACGCAGGATGCCTTTCAGTCCAAGAGTTGCCCTTTGCAACATTCAAAGCAAATGTTATAGACACTGCTGCCCATTCACGCATACATCAAACTGAAGTCTAGCTGAATGGCTTGATAAGTGAAAAGCAGTGTACTGTGTGAAGCTACTGTGTGTTGTTTGTGATGAAAGCTTGAAAAAAACTACTATTCTACCTGCCAGGGATACAGACATAATGAAACCCTGTTGTTGTACCTGGCAAATCAGTCAGGCTGAAAGAGGAAGAAAAGATGAGCTGAGACTTAAAAGGTCACAAGTAATGGATGTCAGATTTGAGAGAGCAGAATATTCCAAACTCAAACCTTTTTGTTTTTCCACTATTTGCACATGTGTAGCAAGCACGTCTCATCAAATGGCTCTCAAGTCCCATCTAAGGCGCATCCAGCCCTAAGACATATACAAACCAGTGGAACATTTCACAGGTATGTCACCATTTTACAACACTATGAAGAATACAGCATGTCATTATAGTACACCATGTACATTACATTAGATCTATTCACTAAAGGAAATCAAGGCAACCATGAAGAAGACAATGAAATCTAGATTGCAAAAATTGTGCGAGGTTGTCATGAAACCTGTAAACTCATTACTACTTCCTTAATTATCTGTATTCCTCAGGGGCCGGAGACATAGACGCAACCATGCGTGCACACACACACTCACACATGTAGTGATTCTTTTGAAAGTACTGAACTGGAATTGAGTTGTCAGATGTTCAATTGCAACTTGTTTCTGGGCAATCAAGCCACACAACCACGTACAATCACATCACACAGCCACAATATCCTCAGGGGTCATCTCTCATTTCTTTCCTCACGTCCCTTGATGGACAAGGCAACAGAAAAAGCTACAATATAACAATTCCCCAGTGTACACACTTATGAACATGTGCACATAAGCTCCTCTTTAATTTAAAACTGTAACCACTTCAGTGAAGCATGTCAGGTGTGGATGTTCTGCAGCTGAATAACACTAATACGTTAATTTTATTTTCGGTGTTCGACTTGTTTGCAGCAGGTGTTCAGAGGATTGCATAAATCTAGCACACTGATTCCCCTCATGTGGAAAATGTGTCCTTAAGATACTCATTCCTGTATATTACTGTTACCTCGAGACAAATATACAGCACATAGACATAATATCTGTAATTTAAAACCTGGAAAACCTCTACTGAATGTGCAATAATTTGCCTGGATATTAAAATGCATAAAACCTGTTTATTCTAAGAAATATTTTTTTATGTTGCTGTTAAGTTGTTAAATGCAGTTTTAAAAAAATGTGTCAAAGCTTTATTTGTACAATAGGTCAATAAAAAAAAACTAATACTCAAAAAGATAATATAAAATTCCATCAAAAACAAATTTTGTCAAAGATTACCTAAATTGAACCCAGATCCTGAGAGAAGTCAGCGTCCCTTAAATCTATTTTAGAACCATACTTCAGGCAAGACTAAAGCTAAGCTAAGCAGCTAAGATGCTGCTTTGTACTGTATGTGTGTGCTTGTCCAAAAAGAAGCACAAAATGATTCTTGGTTTTTATTTATTTTTGGAAGTGGATTCTAATGGAAAACTGATTGTGACTGCCATCTTTCTGGGACAATGAGCCTACATATTAAAACAGTATTGTGATTCCAGAAACAAAACAAATACTGTTTCCAGAACAAACTGACCTAAATTCCTATCAAAACCCTAAATTCATTGGGGAAACGTGTGTCTCTTTATTGGTGATGACAGACTGCAGTTTCTTGGCTGAGAAGATTCACTTAGATAGGCCTAGATTTTGTATCAACTGGTAAACATTATTTTGCTCAGATGTCGAGCGAAATGATACTGTAGATCAAACTGATATTATATTCTCCAACCTGTTCTAAGCAGAATTAAAACTACAAACAAGTGAAATCCTTTCAGCTGGTAAGGGAAACTGTGTTCACCTATTGTCTGTGGTGGTGCTGACAAATTTGTATACCTTGAAACTGCCATTGTGATCGTTAAACATGTGTACACAAGCCTTCTTGTGTGTGGAAAGGAGGTTGTCAGGAGTTGTACTGTCAAGCTCCAAGTTGACAACCTAAAAGTTACATAGTCATACTTAAGCTATGAGCATATATGCAAATTGAAACTAATGTAGATCCAAGGGGAATATTTGTTGTTATTAATCAGACTGATTACTGATTAAAGGTGGCTTGGAGTGGGGAAAAAGTGAGGAAGCCAAGAGAGATACAGAACAGGCACAAAGTGTATCATGTATCCCCAATAGTACTGCTTTACAAGCAAAGTTAAGCATAAAAACTGTAATTTCTTACCTATCTGGCCTCAAAGGGCAGATCTATTGCAAAATATATCCAAAAGAGGCTGCTTACAGTCTATTATCAAGGTGTTGAAGCTATTTTTTAATTATGTGACAAAAAGCAAAAAGCAAAAGAAAAACAGATGCACACGTCCCAACAAGCAACCACAAGGCTTCTGTGCAGCATTCAAATTCTCATATTACACATTGCCAAACAGGGACAACTATGTAACAGCTATTGTAATTGGTGAATTCAAAATTTCTTTAAAAGGCCCAGCAGGCTCTGTCCATGGTGCTGAGTGTCTGTGTTTACACAGCATGTAATGATGAACTTCAGTAGCCTTAACTACAATTCAACACTAACAGCTTCATCTGGACTAAATTTACGAGCAGTGACACTAACAACTGCGCGGTAACTCAGCGTATACCAGCGGGCCACTACGCCATCAGGAAAAGCAGCTCAGTGGGCAGAGATTAAGGGAGTGTATTTATTCACCTGCCTGTATTTGAAGACCAGTTTCCTGAGTTTGTACATTCATACAAAAAGCACGGTAGCTCCCAAACTTGCTAAGTCTCCGGTTATTTCTTAAAGGCATTGCAAATTTCACTATGTAGTTTCCCTTGAAAGTAGCCAAACAACAGTTGCTTTCCTTTGCGGTGACCTCCTCTTTCGCTAGAGTCGTCGCCATTCTCAGTTTCTCAGCAGCGTACACTTGCTAATCAGGGGACACCAATTTCACCTGGTGTCCCCTCTCCTCCCAGGCGTGTGAGAAACGATCTACGAACACAGGGGGCATTGTTCGACCGTTTCAACAAACTTCAGAATAAATTAAGTAGCAGGATGAAAGCTTGTCTTGCTTTTGGGAGAGAAATATCTGAGTCGTTCTGTTCAAAATAGGAAGACATGCTGTAACATAACACAGACATCCTGTGAACCCTATATTTCATTTAGCTTGAAACTGTATGATGTAATTTAGTGTTTTTCTTTTTTTTTCACGGTAATAAATAAATTCCATTGAAGTCACCATTATCTATTTGTCATTTATGTCATAATTTTAGTTTTTATATTTAAATGAAGTAGCCAGTCAGACCAGGGCCAGGCAAGGAGTGCTATTGAAACTATGGGCCAAATACAGTCTATGGTCAAATATAGGGGAACTGTCAATTATGATACCTGTCAACCAAGTTACTCAGTAGAGCCAAGGCAACATTGTCTACTGATGATAATAGATTAGTTGCCACAGATCAGTATATTAATTGAGGCCTATATTTGTCAGATGAGACTCAGGTGTGTGTGTGTGTGTGTGTGTGTGTGTGTGTGTGTGTGTATGTGTGTGTGTGTGTGTGTGTGTGTGTGTGTGTGTAATGTTGATATTTCACTGATTTTACAAATTTTTGCAGTTGTAAGTGAGGATATTGCTTTAACTGCATGTCTGTTGCATATGTCACCAGACCCCTGTTCTGTGGTACTTCTTTTAACCCATTACTTAAAAAAACAATGTCTTTCTGTTTCACCAGGTGGTCAAAGCAATATTTGTTCCACTACTATGTGCTTGTTCTTTGCCTTACTGATATATGACTTTCAGTAAAAGTACCACATTTCTCAAGATCGACTGACTGGCTGAGTTTGAAGGTTGATTATTGACTTTGGAAACAGCAATTTTTAAAAAATCCTACACAAAGTTCACTTTCAGACAATTCTCCAGAGCTTTTCAGATGCCCATCACCCTCCCCTACTGCTGATGGAGGCCACGAGTGGTGGTTGGAACCTCCAGAAAATTTCTAGTGAGTGAACTTTGTGCTGAGATTTTTTTTTGTCAAAGTTATGAATAGCTGAATGCTGAACATTTCTTGGTTGTGCCAAAAGTTTGGGGAATTAGTAACTGCAGTAGCAACAACAAAATCAGCAGTTGTACTTGCGGCAGTAAAGGCAGCACTAGTGCCAGAAGAGTAGTAAAACACTAAAAGCTATTTAGAAGTATCAATTGCTGCTTCCCACTGTATCTAAAAAAAAAAAACTCACACTGAGCAGAGCCAAAACCCATGAAAACTAAAATGATGAAAATGCCACGCTAACCCCTGGAGGTGTCACATTTATGAAAAGTTTTTCCACTGTCCTATAATCCAGCCACCGAGGGAGAGCATAGAAAGACACAGATCCATGCAAGGAATATATTCAGCAGCCACAGTGGAGCACAAAAAAGTAAGAACTTACTTATTTAAAGTAATAGCAATTCCCTGTAGTTTCATTTTCCAGTACCTTAACTAAGGCTTTAAAGTCAGAGAGAGAGGCAGAGGAACTTGTTCCAGAAGTTCCAAGTCCTCAGGTAGGTCATTTCATGGCCCTTTTTTTTCATTTGTGTGTTAAATCATGCATTGAGAAGAGGGAAGCTGTCCTCACATTGCCCTTACATTTAAATGACTCCAGTACATAAAACAGAACAGACTTTAAATGTGAGGAGGTGGCAGGGTGTTTACGTGAGATGTGGTCCTACTCCAGAAATGTCACATTGAGTATGTGCAATAGTTCCGTTTAGTTGGTAAAAGATATGAATATGCATACAATGTGGATGTAAATATGCAGCTTATATTTCCAGCATGATCAAAATTGTCCAATAATTGTTCATGGACTGACATTCCCAAAGAACGAAAAATCACCTTTTTGCTTTGTGCAATGCAGACCACATAGTTGTCTCTGGATCATTAGTATATTTCATGTTCTTAAAGACTAACAATCCCCAGAATCCACATTTAACTAGCTCTTCTCTCTTGGATGAGTATGTGATTTGCCCATATACAGTTTATTGGGAGGAATGCAGGTTGTTTGCATATTGCATGTCAAAACCAAAATAACCTTTTTCCATGATGTGGGCGGAATTAAAAAAGTCACATCAAGTAAATCCTGAGCCATGTGATTGCCCGGTCACTTCTTGAATTACACCTGCCATGGCACAAACATTGTCACAGTTGCTGAACTTACTTTTTTCGTAAGAATTTGAAATTCATGTGCAGATTGATAAAATGAATCAAAGCAATGTTCAAGAGGACACATGGTTAAAATATGGGTGGTTTTTGTGGCGATTTCTCTGGGTCTTCAGGGGTACAATTTTGTATTACTGGTTTGATTTAAGGATGTTTCATGCCAGCCTGTAATTGTTTTTTGGTCTGAGCCATGGTGATAAACGTCACTCATTTATTTCAGAGTCATATTTAGCATTGGGTAAATGAAACCAAAGTTGTTTATACCCATTGCATTATAATCTTTTTACAGGGTGCTTCTTGGAAGTTGAACAAAACTGCAGATTTGTAACCACAGAATGTTGGGTGGAGGTTACCAGTTGGGGTTGGGATGGCAGGTGTTAAACCCAGGAAAAGGACAGCTGTTCTACCAGGTGCAGCTGAATGATGAACATTTTTAGGCCCTTATGTAGTTCCTAAACATGTGCTAAAAATTAGGATGTGAATTAATTATACTATAAAATGAGCTAATGTCCCAACCCAGTTCTTTCCAAGAGTAAAGACATAATTCTTGGGATGGGTTTCTCCTCATCCACTAACAGGGGAAAAATGACAGTTTCAACACCACTGACGAAAACTTGTTCTCACAAGAGAGGAAATCAAGGTACAGCAACCTGGATATGCCAATTGAGGGAATCAATGTGAAAAAAAATGCTGTTTTTCTGGAGCATGGATGCTGGAAAATAGGACAGTCATGTTCCGTCTCTGGGCTTTGCCACTGCTGGGTTTACTCAAAAAAATAATCGGACCAGCAGTATGCTGCAAGTGTACAACCTTTACCCCCAGAACGGTGTTTATGATCTTTGCTGTAGCAGGCAAAGTGATACATGGATTTGATTCCTGATACCTATATCATACATGCAATGACATGATGAGCTTCATGTCAAGTATCTAATGTGAAGATGTAAGAATGAAAACAGTGTTACGTAAGCAGTCAAATATAAAGGAGGGATATACTTAAAAATGATAGCTACCTTTTCCAGATTACTTCTGTGGGCCTTCTTTGCAACTTAAAAAAATGTGACTTGCTGAGCCTTGAGAAAAGTTATCTTCTTTTTTTTTTTTTTTTTATTGTTGCACTAATTGTAGGTCATTCTGCCACATGGCTAAATTGTAAATGAAAAAAAAACAAAAAAAACATAGCGAGTGCAATCAAACCTAATCAAAACAAAGATGCACTGGGACTCACAATCAGCCCTAACACTGAAATTAGGAGTGTTATTGCACTTTTGTCTTGACAAACGATGGTAGAAGGTCATGACGATTTCCAGCTGTGTAGCTGATTGCAGATGTTGATATGATGGTGCTGACTGCATGATGTGCCAAGAGCCAGCTGCAGTACAAAAGAACTGAAGAATATGTTACAAGCTAATTTCTGTATGGCATACACTTTCCAGAAGGGGGGAAGATATCTATTATTTCCTGAAAGTGATTTCCTGCAAATTGCAGTTAACATACCTCAAAGAAAATGCTATTATGTTATAGTCTTTGTATCATCTTGAAACTATTGAAAATCAGACTGCAGAAATGCATCTGTGAAGGTGAACTTTGATGTTGACTGACACATTCTGGAAAGCTGAACAGCGTTTTCACAACACAAGTTTTGATTATTATTCCAGCTCATGCTACAGGATATGTATGTACTTCATATGTATAAACTGTTACTTGTTTTAGAATCAGGTACTTCAAAGTAGCAGCCATTCTCCCCTCTGAGGTGCAGGCTATTAGAGATTGCCTGAATAGCATTTCTGTTTTCAAGGAAAAAGACTGGAGGGCCATTGGTGATGTGTTCCTGGACACGTTTATCATTATTCCCACCCAGTTTAGATGACACCTACATCTGTATGATGAAAGCCTGTATGATGAACGAGTGAAGCCATATCCTAACCCTAACCAATACAGAAATGCTTTAATCTAAACAAGGTTGAAAAAATACTCCCTGGATAGATTGGATTTTCCCAGTCATGGCAGCTTCATTGATGGGAAGCAAATCATCACCTGAGCCTTACCATGATCATGGTTACAATATAACTACAAAGGTGACTCATCCATTGTGCCTCTGGCTGTTATAGATGGGGACTACTGTCTTAGTGTCACTGATCTTGGTACATTCTGTCATACCTTGGGATAGCACCCTGAGAAGTCACCTCCAGTCCTCATCTGTCCTGATGAGACGTCTGAGTGATGTACATGAGTGTCTCATCCTCACCTACCAGCAGAAGACAGCCTTGAAGGTTCAGGTTTGGAGCAGGGCCTGAGAGGTGGTAACCTGTCCAGTACCACTAGGCGGGCGCTGCAAGCTTAAGAAGCTGAGCTGCTCCCATCAGCAGCAGGAGTGTTGCCTTGGCCACACACAGCAGAGTGACACATCCACCACAGTTGCTCCAGGCCAGACTTCTTTCATCCCAGTGTTTCACTGCACAAGATAAATTTTCATATTCTTTCATATTACACTGTCTCTGTTTGTTTTACTTTATAGGACTAGATAAGCTACTACTATGCTATGCATAGGAGAAAAATAATTAATTGACCTCTTATCTCTGTCTCTCTCATCCCTCTCTAGTCTGAGCTCTTCACTCTTCAGGCCCAGGAGGAGTGTGCACAAAGCCAAGAACCAAAGCGTTGTTGTGAGATAACAGACCATAACCATTTGTCACCCATGATAACAGTACCTTGAAGATATTACACACTCTTTCTTTCCTAACTTGCAACACAAAACAAATCATTTTGATCCTAAGGATCTTTTACATAACACTTGTAATCACAGTGTCTTAACGGGGTGACATTCTTTTCAATATTTTGCTGCCCTAATTTAGATTGACCTGTTCTTGAACCAGAACATTTAGCATCCTGTCAAGAAACCAGAGGTCTGAATGTACATTTCCAAATTCTTGTCATTCATTCAAATCCTATCAAACCTTGTTCACTGTAATAGTGTGTGACTACCTAATGCAAATATATGGAAAATGTGTTTTTAAATATGTAATATAATGTGGATTACAAACCTTTTTATTTCAGTGAGAATGATTTATATATGTATTACATATATAATCGATACCATATCTCTCTTCAATTAATCAAATTGCTAATTATGGCTGAAAGTGTGAAAGAAAAGATAGAAGACAAACTAAAAGTGAAAAACAAATCTCATGAGGTAACTGTCAAAATATGTCTTTAGTATGTCATTGGTAAAACGGGATAAAAATGAATGGCACCAAAGAAAGGTGCAGAACTCTCTGTAATTATGAAATAGATCGGCAAAGGTGCAGAACATTCACCCAGATCTGTCCAAGCAGCCACACTCTCGGGCCTTGTGACAGTTGACGGAAACAAAAGGAGAACAACAAAGGCGTTTTGTGCAGTGCACTCCAGTTTACAAATGTTTTGCTATTAATTATCAAGGTGTTTGTCAGATTCAAATGGATGAATTGTTTTTTTAAGTGTAGAAATTTAGAACCGCAGCTTTGATATTTCTGTCAAATATAAATCCATGTAGAAAAGATTGTGGGGTCACCATCCAAAATTGAATGACCGATTTTGATATTTTAATAGGCCGATTTGTCATTATAAGAGATTTGTATACACAGTAGAGATATCATTATATATATTATCATTTACTTAAAACTGCTCTATTCAATATTTTCATTCTAACAGTGGATCAAATTATTGTGTGTGATTATTGTGTGTATAGGGGGCTGGCTGTAGTGATGAACCCACAGAGAATTATCACCTGACTCTTCAGTTCCCCTCAGTTCTATGCAGTTTTTTAACATCCTTTAACTCATAGTTTTGGTTTAACAGCCCTTTCATGCTTTGACTCATTCTCAGCACCCTCATCAGGTCCATTTTCATCTGTTTGTCTGTTTTCGGTGAAAAAGCTCTAAAACCCAACTGTAAGCTACCCACAGCACCGAAATGCAGACAGACAAATGGTAAATTGTAGTAAACACAGTGGAGGATTTAGCAGCTAAAAGGCCAGCTATTTCTCTCAGGAGTTCTTGGGGAATCAAACAGACTCTGGACCCACATTTACCATCTGGCCTGAAACATGACTCTAAATAAATGCTAGTGTTGCTTTATCTCTGCACAGTATTAATGAGTCACTGTTGCTGAGATATCATGACCACATCGACTTTATGAGAAGAAAATAAATCATTGTTGTATTGTTTGTTCCATCATCTCCCAAGTGGCGGAAAAAGTTATTCTTTGTTAAAAATTGCATTTTTAAGAAATCTTGTAAACATACAGTTAAAAGTCTTTGTCGCACAAACTCTGGTAATAATAGTTATATTCTGTAATCTATATTCTAAAATGATAACTACCTCACTGAGAGGAGATTGATGAGCACTATGAAATCACTTGCTTCAATGACATCCCCAGTCTAACCAACACTGAACATTATAGGAAGCCGACATCTTTTAAATATGAGTCTTTCCTGTTGTTGCTCTACTCCTGTATAGGCACATTATTCATTTTCTCTACCTATTTAATCTTTGTCTGAGGTGTGCGGGACTGGTACTGTATGTCCCATAACACTGGGCAGTAGGCTGTGAAACACACTGGACTTGTTCCACATTCATTCCTTCTTGTTTATGATCTGGAGACTCCAGTCCACCTGACTAGTTGAAACAGGAACACCATGAGAAAACATTTAGAAACAGGGATAAAACCTTGGGGTTTCTCCTAGAGGGGTTTCAAGGCTAAATTTCTTATTAGGTTCTTGAAATGCATACACATGATTTTGTCCACCCTCTACAATACTTACTTCCTTTGCAATTTACCTGAACATAAAAGTCAAAAAAACGCACACTCTCATCCTTGAAATGGTTACATACTGTATGCCATCGACAAAATTTTCTTCATCCTCTCTTCAGTGTCTTGTCTTTTCCAAAGGGCAACTGGCTACTTTCAGAAACATGTAAAGGCCTAACAAACACGTGGGATAAAAGGATCACGGACCACCACTAACAAGCAAAATCACATCAAGTGGCATTTCACATGTGGAGCCATCTGGAAAAATATTTCTCCAGTGTGCTACAGTAGGGCGCTACATTTGTGATGGTCCAAGGTCAGGGTTTCTGCACTGGCAAAGTGGTATTTTCTTCTGGCAATTTTTTTTTTTTTTTTTTGTCTTCTTTGTGTTTTGTTGACCTGCTGTGAATTTAGCCTTAATGAGAGGAGAAGTGAGGCAGTGAATGTCTTGGTCGCAATCAAGTAGTGTGTAGCGCCAATTTGGAGACAGCGATAACTGGAATTTAAGCTTGTGCCACCCACCTGCTCAGACTGCATCAAAGGTGCATTGCCACATGTAGCTGTGTCCTGCATTAACAAATTGTATTCAGAATCTTTCCAATGTTTTTACAGGCAGTATGTTGGCCTATTTGACTTACCCTCATTATAAATCATGTAATATAACTGGTGCAGGAATGATTGTCATCTCACACAGACCTGTCAGTATGTGCCATGACATACACCCGTGAAGAGCGAGAGGGAAACCACTAGTTCATGAAAATAGAGCCCTCTGTGCCTCGACAAGAATAATTATTTATTTCCGTCTCTTCTTCCACCCCCTGGGTAAAAATCTATGGCTGAGTCAATGATTTCCAAGCCCATTCCTAAAATACATGCCTGTTTCCCACCTCCCCTTAACTACCCAGCTGTAGATTAGTTTAGGAAGAAGATCAAATCTTCAGCAGACAAACTGACAAACTAAATGACACACTTCCTCTCTCCTAATAGCCCCAACTCCCTTTGTAATTACCTTGGTGTGATTGACAGGAAAGATATACCTTCAGCCTCCAACTTCTCCTCACTGACTGCATGGGTTCCCTCGAATTTCACATTAAAAAGCTGCAGCTGGCTCCAGCTCTGCTTATGGTTTAAACATTATATATGACTGTTGAATGTGGTATTTATTTTTATCTTAAATATGTGTTCATCTAAAGTCACACCTGTGATCATTTATACAAACACCTACAAGCTGCTCCATAAAAACATATATATAAAATTCTTATTTCAGAGATAATTGAATCTAATAATCTGAATTTATTTCAGTTCAAACAAATCATCTGTGCATCTATTCAAACAAAAACACAGACGTAGTTCCTTTGTGGCCTTTCTCTGCTTTAAAAAATACAAGATTTACCCACCATATTTTATCCTCCTGTGTGAGAAACGGCACAGTGTGATCCATAAACATGTTAACACAACACTGGACTACACACTTGTTGGATGTAAACCTTTGGACTTCATGCAGTTGTGCAGGCCTAAGCCTTATGTCCATTGGAGTGAACCACATTAGGATCAAACATGACAAAAAAGGCCAGTCAGTGCAGACCTCCACTGAGGCATCATAATCACCTCTGTGAGCCATATTTCTTTTCAATCAGCAATCTACAAGAGAGCTGAATAGTTATGTAAGGAAGTCAAAATTCTGTCTGATTGTGCCAGAGGCCATTAAGTCTCCCTAACGCAACAGCTTTCCCTTACTATAAGATTAACAGTTCCAGAAACCTATTTTTATTCTTCGAGTTAAATTCTGTCATGATGGTTGAATTGCAGGAATGGTTGACTCCCCTGGGCTGCTCACCCTGTGGAAATGTTTGGATGGGTGGATTCTATTACAGTTAAAGCATCATTAAATTTTAAGCAAATGCAATTTTATATGTTCCTGTTAAAAGTTAACCTCCTGTGTCTTTTGTAACACATACAGTATTTCTGGCTCTGATGGTTTTTAACTTCAACTTTGAAAATGAAGCATGAGATTCAGTCTATTTTCAGAGCCATGTATAACACAAAGGTTTAATCTGCCCTGGGGATTTCAGCACAAAGAGGCATTTACCTTCATGGATCACAGTGTGCTATGCTAAACTGCACCAAAACATAATATAAAACATCTAAATTCATCATGGCTGCCCATAGATTTCCCTGGAAGTCAAATTACTAATAGTGCTACATCAGAATATGGTAATTCAGAGAGGCCACTCTTCTCTCCTTTTTCATTATGAATGTAATTAATGCCAGTGCAGCTGGATCTGGTGATTAAATGATTAAATGATGTTATAGGACTGGATTTCAGGGGCAGAATGTATTTTATGGGAAAAGCTGACATGAATATTTCCTCTTGAAATGAATGAGTGCATCCTGCAGAGTGTGGTATTCATTAACATTCATTATGTTAAGGTTTTAATATGGAATTAACCATTTTGCAAAAGCCAGTGACTTATTGTTAGTTGGTGGTGACCCAAAAATCAACTCTAAAGTAAATGTCAGGCTTTAGCGAGTCATTTCACTATTTTAAAAAATGCTATTTTCTCAAGTGACACATTTCAAGAGCTGCAAATTGCCAAAGACATTGTGTGTGTTTGTTTGTGTGTGTGCTTGGCACTGCAGTTTCAATATTTTGCTGTCAATTCTACATTATTACATTACACAATTAATTAATTCACAAAGGTTGAAGATGCTTGCCATTACTCCAACTAAATCCAACAAATATTAATTTGAACATTCATTAAAGAGGTGAATTTTAATGCTAATTAATAGCAAACGAATTTAAATCTCCATTAGTGTCTCTGATAAAGGCGAATGAATTTAGCGATGATTAAAGCATGTTCATGTTCAACATTCATTCAAAAAAAGTCTGAGTGGAGAAAACAAAACAAATACCATAATCCAAATTATTTGCCACTGTTTCAATTGACATCTGCAAAACACTTTTTTGCTTAAAAGATTCAAGCCTTCATTTTGGTCTCTGTACAATATGCATTTATTATTTGACAGACAAAATGATACAAGTTATTACCTGTCCGAATGGTTGAAAGTGCAGCCTTTACATATTTTACTTTCTTGTATTTATTCCTTAATTTATTCTGTCTGACATTAAAACAAAATATTGGCAATCTTTTTGGATATATTTTGGAAATGGCTCATGAAATCATGAAACTAACTCTCAAATATTTACTGTACCAGAGCTTTCCATCATAGCATAACACCACGACAAGCGCTCAACCTGTCAAAAGAAAAAAAATTTAATTTTAAAATTTCCATTAATTAGTAGCTAATATGCAGTATAACCATGTACACAAAACTTTCTGTTTACTAATTCAAGACAATCATATTGTCAGGCAGCCTCTGGACATGACTTGCAAACTAATCTTGACCTTCTAACTGAGCAGTCTTTTTCTTGCAATATTGTTTCCATGGCAACAGCCATTTTGACATCCACAGGCCCAAAGGACTT
The DNA here is from genome assembly GCF_046630095.1 of Trachinotus anak. Classification (NCBI taxonomy): domain Eukaryota; kingdom Metazoa; phylum Chordata; class Actinopteri; order Carangiformes; family Carangidae; genus Trachinotus; species Trachinotus anak. Next base: position 13,130,610 of record NW_027273859.1, on the reverse strand, counting down.
GCAGCTGGTTTGCATGAGCTAATTAGCTTAAAAAAAAAATCAACAGGTCTAAAAAGCTGTCATGCTGTGTGATGTGAGAGTCACATGGCAGATGACATTTCCTCTCACTGCCTCTTGTTTGCACCACTACCGTTACTGACCATGCAGTACAAATATGTTTATATACAGTATATGTCAGAGGCACAGACTGTAATAATGTCATTAAAGATGGAGTCATGTGAACGTGGGAGGACTGGAGAAAAATAAAGCAAAAATAAACATGTTTGCTTTCGCAGTGGATAAACATCTTTTATGTTTTTTTTTTTTGTTGTTGTTTTTGGTTTTTTGCTTTTTTTATGGTGAAAACGAGAGACAACAAATGTGATGGCAGAAAAACATATTGTCTGTTGCTAATGTGCAATCTGTAATTATCTTGCTGCGTTCAAAGTGCTGCAATGTGTGTGTCTGTGTTTGTGTGTCTGAGTTTCTCTTTTCTAAGAATCAGAAAAATTGTGATAGTTAATGAACTCCACTTATTCCCACTGTGATTGCTTTCACCTTGATTGCTTCACAAACAAAGTCACAACTTGAGAAGAGCGGGATTTCAATTCACTTATCACACTGCCAGCATTTACTCCCCTAAATATGTGCAACATGAGATACAACATGTAGAGAGTAAAAGACTTATGCATTTTATAATTGACTGAGACGTGAATATTATTGTCATGCTTGTTCTTTCAGGTGGTAGCACCGAAAAAAAAAACAAAAAACTGTGACATTATGAAAAACAAACAAACAAACAAACAAAAAAATACATGTCAGTGCAAAATAACACAAATTTTATTACATACACAACCTTGATGATCTGATCGAGAATTTGCCACCACACAGTGCTGAACTGCCCTAAGGTGGCCCGGTAGCATTTCTCTCAAATTGGCCCGACACTGCAACTGCATTTATTTTATGGAGTGAGGAGTAAGCCAAATTAAATGAAGGGTAGCTCCTCTCTTGCGAGCTAGTGCACAATGTTCATTTAGATTTTTACTGCACTATAAGAACACCATCAATAATCCCTGTCATCTGCCTGTTCACTGCAGTATGGATGGCACCACCACTCGGCTGAGTTTTGTTGGATTTGCATCTCTACATGCGGTCTGTCTGTTTGACATGCTATTCTTAGAAATGCAGTCCTATTTTAACAAAGGATGCTGGGAGTCTCCTCTGCCTGTGTTTCACCTGCTGCCTGACAGAACACACGGAACATCATTGGCTTGGTCTGAAAGAAGCAAAGGAAACGCCATTGCAGGTTAACTCTTTAATATGAAACAACAGAAAACATACTAAAGCATTTTGATGCCTAAAAAACCTTTTGGAACCATTCAAAACACAGCTGATCCCCCTCAGTGCTCTCACACCTCTCAAGGTCTATTTGCATTGGCTAAGAAGTGCCCACCCCCCTTGTTTGGTCTCACTGGAATCATAAGATGTTAACCATACCCAAGTGCCCAATTATTGCATTACTTTGTGACCTTACCCCATTACACAGACCCTCCCAGCACAAACCATTTGTATCAATATCATTAACCATCACCAAAAAGACCATACTGCTGAACTGGAAAGATGGAACGAAGGTATCAATAAGCCACTGGCTCAATTTACCATCAGATCATTCAAATTTAGAAAAACTAACAGCTTCTCTGTAAAACAACACCAAATCACTTGAAAACACCTGGTCACCATTTTTACAATATCTCCAACACTGATTTCTCTGCGACATACGACCACTCACTCCTCACAATTACATATCTCTGCTGCTCTATTACATCCAATACATAAAATGTAAATGTTGGTATATACTGGGGGGGGGGGGCACACACACACACACACACACACACACACACACATCTAAATCTCACTTTATGTACACATTGTTTATTGTGTTTAATGGTCACAGTGTCTTCTATATCTTTCTGTTTGTCACTTTCTGTTCATCAGTCATCTGTGTCTTCAAGCTAGAATGCTTGCCAAAGGCAGTAATAGCAGCACTTTCTCCGACACAAAGAATCGTGTCACCTTCACAAATCTGAATGGATCTTTACAGGGAAGCTCACATTTTGTACACAGATAGTTAACAAACAAATCCACCCCTGACATGCGGCTGATGCAACAGGAAGGAGAGAAATCAATTAAATGTACCCTGAGTAAACTATCGTTCGGTAGTCCTTCAGAGAGGACCTGTTCACTGACTTCTCCAACAGGTACTTAAACCATAAAGGAGTTTCTCGGTGATTTTATTAATTATAATAATAATCATGAATGTAAGTAATTGTTGGAGTGATTGCAAATGGCACTTCACCCTGTGAATGATTTCACTCCTTTTCAAGTTTTCTGTCAAGATGTAACCCTCATCATCAACCTTTTTTATCATGGTTATTCACAGACCTTCAGCATTACAACATGTTGAAACATTTGGCTCACTTAGTCGAAACCGGTCTGAGTCAATCTCCTGCACTGTTCCTGAATAAGTCAGATTCACTATAACTGCCAAGTGAGTCACCATGCTTACACTCAAGATGTCAGAGAAACAGGACTAATGATCCACAGCCCACAGAAAAGTGTGTGGATGCTATCTATCTATCTGAATATGAATGTTGCAAATCCACATTCCTAGATTTCTCTTCTTTCAACCACTCATTTATTAGTAATTCTCTCATTTATTAGTTTATTTTAACTTAATAATTCACAACATATTTATAGTTAAATTGTGTTTAGACTCAAAAAAAACTCATCTGCTGAAAAAAAATGACCCAACCTTAACCCCATCACTGGGTAACCACTGGACAGAACATATGCTGGGTAGGTTTGACTTAAATGCTGGGTTTTACCACTTACATATTACCCAAACGCAGGGTTTTTCCTGTCTCATTGGCTTGATACTTTCATATTTAATAATAATACTAATACTACTATTATTACTACTACTACAACCACTACTACTACTAATAATAATGATAATAAAGGTAGCCTATATTATATAAGAATTATTATTTTTATGTACTTAATGATAATTTTTTTCTGCAAAAATGAGTTTATTATGCATGAATACAAACATGCATAACATACAATACACATTATTGATTGATTAATTGTATTTAAACATGAAGAAAGCCTTGAAACAAACATTTACAGCCACCCGTGAAGAGTCTGTTTCGGTTGCATGGCCTAAAATAACAGTGAAGGGTTAGTACATCATCATCTCATCCCCAAGGCACAAAATATACAGGAACAGTTGATTGGTCTCTGTATTTGGTATCTTTGTAAATTTGTAAACTATAGTTTGGACTAATAACATTATTGTTAACATTACTATGTGTAAATTTTATATTACTTTGATGTTGATATTGTCATTAACATTAAAACACACAAACCCACACACCCACACAGCTATTGTGCACACACCAGATCTTAGGGGCAAAGTGTAAAATGAATACATTTCATTGTTTGGAAGCTCTTAATCATGATTACACAGGGCCTCAATAATGTCAGTCATACCCCTGTGTTTAAGAATATTAGGCAGTGCTGTCATAAAAATGAGCTCCAAATCAAACAGTTGGCTACTGAACTCCAGTAATCACTGGAAGGTTATCAATTAAGGTAATTTAGGGCCAGAATATTTGAAAGCAAAAGAAAAAAAAAAAAAAAACAGAAAACATGTATGTAAAACAAAACCAATGCTTAACAAGCATATTGAGCTGTACAAATGTCCACCCTTGTTGAAGTAGAAAAATGGTGGGGGGGCGGGGGTACACCCTGGACAGATCACCAGTCTATCACAGGGCTGACATATAGAGACAAACAACCAGGCACGCTCACTTTCACACCTACGGGCAATTTAGAGTCACCAATTAATAGCTAGGGTTACTGACATTTTACCAATTACATTCACTTTAAAATAATAATGTTTTCTTTATTTTTACCTCACTGATGTTAGTGGATAACAACACAAATGAAAAAAAGTTCTTTTGAGTACTTCAAAGTGGCCAAGGAGCAGTTGAGGATGATAGTTTGGATTCTGCCTCTGAATAACTCACTGACACAGGCATTCTCTCTTGTTGCCTAATTAGACCTCTGTGCGTGTGAATAACTGAGCTTGACTGACATTTCACTCATTTTTCTGTCGGTTATGTTGCACCTGTAAGTTTGGGATAACCAACACTGTCATCACTCTTATTAGGACATAGAGTTTGGTGATATCCCATTATTCCCAGCATAGCTCCGCACATGACACACCTGACTGGAGGTCTGATCAGCCAGGGTAATTGAAAACACCTTTGTGGGTGTGAAGCAATCTTTAACATGGAGAGATCACACGACAAATCCCACTCACACTAAAAACAAAACACAGTGACTAATAATGTCACTCATCTACTTACTGTACTTTATGTGGCATAAAAAAAAAAATCCAGATCGCTTTATAATTTGTTTCTCTTTCTTGTCTGAAGCAAATGCACAATGATACGCTGATGTTGAAATCCTACAAAACACGAAGCACAAAACTTAACATGCTCCATCTTCACAGTTTCTGAAGTCACCTTTCATTGTTTTTCTGAAGTGCTGGTGGTTCTATAAGGCTTCCCCTAATCTAACTGATCTTTTTTTTTTTTTTAAATGACATTAATAGTATTTTTTTTAAAAAGGTAAAATAGACGTATAGATTATGGTTTCATCCAGTACTTTCCAAAGTGAAAATGGCATATGGTTAAAAGAGCATTAACCAGGCTCTGTAAGCAGTCTGCAATCTTTGGCTTTGAGTTGTTCTTTGAGATCACACAAAGTGCTCTGGATAATAGTTTTAAACCCCTCAGAGACCAAAGTAAATCAACCTTGTAATGTGAAAGGAAAGAACAGAAATCCAGAATAAAATGGGGAGCAGAGTCATTTTGACCTCCGGTCTCCTGGGGCACTCGCTACTGCTTCTCTGTCATCACATCTGCGGGGAAAACCAGTGTAGCTGGCAGTGGTGATTACAGTAAGAGACGAACAGAGGTTATATGAAGGTTGTCTGATGAATCATTGATGGAAAGACAAGGCAGGCTGATATTAATTCAAAAGAGAAGCTGAACTTCACATGAACTGGGCAAATTCCATTTCACTCACAAGGAGACTTTTGACAAGCTATAGGTGACAGGAGAATTTTTACCATGGGTACATTGCCACTATGATGTGACAGTGTTGATGCAGACGGAGACTCAGCACAGCTAAGCACTCAAAGATAGAAAGATAAGACTAAGATAGAACAAAATGCAAAGAGACTGTGTCTGTCACAGGTTGGTCTTACTGGATCAAAAAAAAACATAAAGAGACCAAATACAATCCCTGTAGACTCATCTTGATCTTCTTTCTCGCTTTGTTAACCAGTCGTGCCTGACGCCATCTTTAAATTTTGACAACTGCATTGTGTGAAATCCGATGAAAAGGTGAAAATGAACATTGGTTTCTATGTCTGAGTGGCTCTACATGCATCTTGTGTTTAGTGAAGCGTCTGTCTGTCACACTCAAACTGAGAAGAGGAGACAGAAATACCATATGTCACTGGCCTTGTCAATAAAACCTGAATGCATGCTTGTCCAATACTTTCTAAACAATCTACTTGTTTGTACACATAAACAGTATAAAGTCTCTGTCAAAGAGACCTGCAAACAACATGTCATCCTCTCTCTCATGTGGAAGAACAGTTGTAGCTAATTCCACGAACAGCATTTTTTGTTTCCAGTTATAGAAAGGTTGTCTCCACCTTTAAAGTGGCCTGGAGAGAATATTGGCTCTCACATAATGACTATTATATTATAAACACTATTGAGAAAATGGAGGCACCCAAGAGGACAAGCAGGTCACTTTAGCTGGAGGTTTGTTCACCTATTACAAGCTTCACTGTGTCCTCACAGCAGGTGACATATACCTGCTGTTTAACTGGAATACTGGAGGACACAGGGTGTTTAAAGTACTGCCCTCTCTAATGTCTAATGGCGCTTTGAATATAGAAACACATAGGTGGCAGCTATGATTTTCACTCTTTAAAAATGCCATTTTCATTGTCTAGCACTTGGCTGGTTTGCCGTGGTGACTCATACCCACCTTAAGACCCATTTCCTGCCATTAATCTCGGGGAAAAGGTGATTACAAGGAGACACAGCATATGAGGATTATGTCCTCCTGTTTCCCAAATGCCACAGAGTAATAAGAAGTGATGATGATCATTCATTCTGCTGATTCCTTTTTGCCAAAGGTAGGCAGCTAACATGTTAATGAAGCGTCAAGAGACAGTATACATTTTTTAGCTCCTCTTGATTTACCTGACACACTGCATAGATGATAAAAGAATGTTTTGTTTTTTTTCATGCATCATCTTATGTAACATCCATTTAAGCATATCTGTAAATGTTAGCCTGTCTAAACTATGAGAATTTCCTATTTGAATAGTTTAATGTAACTGCCTGAGACATGTGCAATTAAAATCTTTTGAGTTTGGTGTACTATAATAAAAGGGTATATAAAAGGGGAAATATGATAATGGTATAATATGGAATTGCTCACCATGTAGGTAATAAGACCAAACTGGTAGCAAGCAATTACACAATGAAAGAAATGGCAGTAAAATAATTGCACACCCAGTATTCTGTTCAAACATATCATCATAACTTCTATAATTATCTTGTGATATGCAGCATCTTGTTGTGTCTTTTACATAACAACTTTATACAGAACTGTGCAAAAGTTTTATCCATCATCCAGGCATCCTGTTGGTATTGTATGATGGAAAAGAATCTCAACATATCTGATGGGTCCCAAATTCATTCTGCAGCATATGGTAACAACTCCAAACATATAACCAGATCATCAAGTTTTTTTTCTGTTTACTGCATTTTAGTTACATTAGTTACATTAAATAAAAACTACTCATGGTATTATTTTTGAAAGCATCCTCACTTTATCTCTGCACAGTATGTTTTATAACCTTTACAGTTGAACACAAACTAAATCATGTTGTCTTGTTGAACCCATGTTAATGCCTTCAACTGCTCCTGTCCTAGTTTGAGATTTTGAGACCATAAAGAAAGACATTCACTGTCAGCATCAATTTGAATGCTAACATTTGTGTGTAACCTGAACCTTCTTTACACTGCTTACAATGGTTAAAGAATGCTGTATCTGAGTCAGGACAAATCTGATAGTCAGTTTATGCTGTTTCCTCTTTGATGCTCAAAAGAAAAATATGAGCATCTTTCATTTACCCTGTAGCAGACCATTGCAGACCATTACACAGGGGCACCCATCACTCCACACTTTCCAGTGTAGAGGAATGAAAACCTGGAAAATTCATCACTCACCTAACCACAATAACTGCAGAGGAGTCCCCCTCACTTGCCAATGTTTTCCTTAATGAATCATCAGTCCACTTTTTGATATATAAATTAAGACTTTGCTTTTCCAAAAGTCATTCCCACATTAAAAAGGACTGAATCCTCACCAGTAAGTGATCATGTTGTCATCAAAATAACTAAATTGCCTTGGTATGTTGCTGTTAGATACAGAAACTGTAGCAGTGCTAAAGTTTGATGGCACCTGATGGAACATGATGGACATGGAAGGGCTGCATATAATTGAAATATTTTAGCTATTTTACCCTCTTCTAAGATAGTGAAAGCACAGTGATTGATGCTTGTAATATAATGGAAATTGACTATTACTGGAGTAGGCAACCAATCCCTTTATTTTACTTATGTACAAATCTATTTGGGAAGTGATTCTATAAAATTGCTGTTAGAAACAGGCAATGCAGAGAAATTATAGGCAGGTGTATCAAAGCATCGCTCCCTGAAGTACAATTTAAATATAGTAATTTTAGATATTTAAATATCATTTATTCACCAAAGCTTTGTAGGCTTAAAAGGATCATCAAAGGCCTCCAAGTGTGTGATTAACATTTCATAACAGTTTCTAATTTGAGTCGCCTACCTCCTCATGTTCAAGATAATGGGCACCACTGAATTTCAAGTACATTATTCAGAATATATATTGAAAGTATGTCCAAGTTTACTGACAAAAGAAAAAAATAGTAAAAAATAGTCCGCTGTACACGTGTTGGCCCCCTTTTGATGAATCTAAATAAGGTCCTCAAACACATGACTTAAAGACAGACACAAAAAGGCCTACAGTACATACCTGAATGTATCAATGGAATGAGGAAATCTGAAGATTACCAAATAATTTTGAGCAAAATGTGTTACCCAATGTCAGAAAACTAGGTGTGAGGTGAAGGTCTTGGATCTTTCGGCAGGATAACGACCCGAAGCTGATATTCAGCAGCACAAAAGAATGGTTGAAAAGGAAAAGATGATCTGTTTAAAAGTGACTAGCAATGAGTCCCTAAATTAAAAAAAACTCTTGAGAGAGCTGACATCTGCCATTGCAAAAAGGACTTCTGCAAACTTAAAACAGCTTAAATCCATGCAGTGTAAGTGGCTGAAACTACCAGAAGTGCAAGAAGCTTGTGGATGGCTAAAGGAAACATTTAAATGCTCTCATTGTTGCCAAAAGTTGCCCAATATTAGTGAAGGCTGCCCATAATTGTGCTTTGGCTTTGTGTTTGTATTATTTCACTACTATTTTTCTTTTATTTAGTAACCTTGGACATGTTATTAAAGTATTCTGGTTACACAGAATTGATTTATTTGCATTTATATCTGAAGATAGTCTGAAGGGTATCAATAATTTTGACCAGGTGTATCCTAAGCGATTTGATCAGCCTATTTGTTCTTTCCGAGTCACAGCCCTTAATTATTTAAATTGCAGTTCTCAAGTTATTTGTTCCAAGGAATTAACTAATCAATCAAACTTCAAAGAGTGTAAATTGAACACAACAGTTATCTAATTAAAGATTTAGGTACAAATGTCTCAAGAGAAGTGTGCAAGAGAGTCAGTACTGGCCTTGGCAGTGAAGGAATTATCATTGTTATTTTCTCCCTTCAAAATCAATCTGGTTCCAAGCAATTGGATTGCACATTTAAGGTATAGTGTGTCGCTTAACTGCCAACTGTAAATTAGGATGGTGAAGAAAAAACGTTCTATTTTCTATTAGGAATTTTTCACAGTGCCTGAAGTAAGGGGATCTATTTCTCAGGGGACTGATTTTTCACTTTGAATTACTCCTCTGGTCCATTCATCTCCTGGCCAATAAAGTCTTAGATCCTACCGACACCTTGTCATTTTGGAGATTTGGTGTCAGCCCTGATGAATTACATTTCATCTCTCTGTTAACATGTTTCTAATACCCAGAATAAAGCTGAAGGCCCAAAGAAGACCAGAAATCCTGGAAAAATAATAATGGAAGGAGTGGAGTATATTCAAACTAGCAGCAGCAGAGAGGTAACACTGACTAATACATCTGTTTGATTGTTTATCATTTGGGCAGAGCTTACATTAGAATATTTCAGAGAGGGTTATTTCTCTTTGCAGAGTAAATCGATCTTGGGTGTTTTGGAGCAAATGGAAGCCATTTGCTGACATAAGCTAATGCAAACTGCATTGAATGTGTTGCTGATTTGTGACTGTAGTGAGAAATCAGTCATAATGAAAGTCCACGGTAAATATCAACGTAAACCATGGGGCATGCTCGAGATAACTAGCTAGGTCATCACCCACAGGAAACAATAACTGAGAACAATATTTCATACAGGTATACGGTAAAAAAAAATTTGTTCTGCCAGGAGAAGCATACCTCTGTGGAAATGCTTACCTCCATGGTCAGTATCTATCTTCTCTGTTGCACCTCTCTGACCCAGTGGAGCAGCAGCAGCCCATCAGCACCAGCCCCTGAAGCTATCAGACTTTCCTAGCAAAAGAACAGGATTACAGACTTTTGCGTTTGTTTTTGCTTTCCCAAAGATGTTGGTTTCAGCAGGTGAAGTGGACCAAATAGACCTGGAGGACAAAAAAGACACCTTAGACACCTTCGACATCAAGTTTCCAAAACCAAGAAACAATTACAGGTTGTAAGTTTGATTTTGTGGGGAAGAAAGAGGATTTCTGTTGGTCTTGTAAGAGAGATGGTAATATGGTGCCTAAGAATTGTATTTAATTAAACTGCTGTCCTTGTAGAAATTGCTGTTTAGCCTTTATTTAGCCTTGGATTGTTACATATTATATATCCATTCTGCTTGTGCTAGATTCAAAAGATTTAAGAAAATCAATGCAACACATTCAGACCCGCCAAAACTTAAATTGACTTGTGTGAGTATAAGGAGGAGCAATTTAGCTTTCTGTGAGGTATTGTTACACTTTTTTCCCACAATATCTGTCTGTAGCTAATACAGTGAAAAAGAACTAAAAAACACTAAATGCATGGTAGAGGTCAATAGAGACTGATTGGTCATGGATTTCAGCAAGGTAACGGTCACTGATGCAGCAGTGTGTTTTAGTTATAGTGTGAAAGACACTACGATTCTCTACTCCTCATAATGCTTCTCCAATTGCTTTTCCCTCCTCCCACCCAGAATGGTCACTCCACATGAATCAGCACTGCACTGCTCATCCATAGTTTCTGAATAAAGCCCCAACTAAATAGGATCAATGAGGCAAACTCAGGAAGAATCATAATGGAGAAAGTTGATATACCATGTTTTCTTTCTGGCAGGGATTATAGGGTTTGGTGTGTCTAAGTTTATTGGTCTGTACTCTTGTGTATCCTCTGTCTTCTGCTTCACTCACTCTTTTAACCTGTGACTAGACCTCAAAACAGCTGCAGTTTTGATGTTTGGGTTGTCAATAAAAAAGTCAGAGTCAACAGTTTTGTACAGTAAAGGCTTGTATCCCTCAGGGTTGTGTGCTCGCTCCTGTGCTGATTTTGTTTATTTGTCTCTCTCAAGTTCTTTTGTGCAGTCCCCGGAGATATCAACATTAAATTGCTTTTTGGTTCAGAAGCTACTCAGATGCATTAGAACTTGTAATGGACTTTGCCTTGGTGAAGGCGTCAGACGGTGTATTGATTGTGCCTACTGGGTACAGCTGCTTCACACCTTTGAATAATTCATGTCTCTATTACAATTATTGTCCTAATTGTAAAAATGTTTAGATGGCAAACTGCAAGGAAGAAAAAAGAACTTATTTTGTCTCTCTCTGCCTGCTCTATATTATTTGAAAATGTGAACAGTAATGTGATCATTTTTCATACAACATTATAATCGTATCCATTATGAAGATGATAACTTGTGTTGCCTGAAAGGCAAACAAAGTTTTAGACGGATCACGCCTCTTAGTTTTAATTAAAAATCACAGACAGCTTAATTGCGGTGCAGTTGTGCTCTGCTGGCCCGTGATTGCTTCAGAAACTGAAAACGAGATTGTAAGAGGAACTGCTGCAGATATTGCTCTGCAGTTCTTGCCCCATGCCCTCCAATCAAGTCTGGACTTTGCAAAGTTTCCTCTTTAAGTTTCTTATCACAGTGTATTGAAGTCTCCCTGGAGAAGGATTCTTTCTATTGTACTTTGATAGGTGAAAACTACTGGGACAAAATGTCACTTGAACTCATTCTGTATGCACCTTAAAGTCAAGTGAGGTACTTAAGGTTCTTCTGGTCTTTGAGACTATTTTGTCATATTTGCATCTTATGAAGTAAGCCATTTTTTAAAATGTACCTCAGCATGAATTATGAATTGATAATGCTGATCTGTAATTCACTGTGGGCTCTTAACAATACGTAAGATGCCATACATATTTATGAAAATCTCAGCCTCTGGCTTACATTTAGCTGATTGTGCACTTCCACTTGCAGTCTGGTTTGGTCATAATCCATCATTATGTCTTGAAGTAGTGGCTACCCCCCCCCCCCCCCCCATTCAGGGTACTTTGAATTGTCACTTAACTTTATTGAAATATTAAAAGTCGTAGAGCCATTGATGGCATGAGCCTATCATAGATTTAATAAATTGGTTTAATATCTGAACATTTCACCACTGTGTCCTCCTCTGTGTTTCATCCTCAATACACAGGTACAACACTTATCAGATCAAAGGCACTATTTGTAAGTTTTGCTATAGTCATTGTTTGTAATAACAGCAGTTTACTTATCAGTTTAAAGGAAAAGTTGTGAGTTCAGCATAAAACTTCATTCCTGTAAAGCAACACCGATGTTAACTTGTTTTACTTCTATTTCTATTTTCTTCTAGTAAAGTTAGCATGCAAAGCTAGCTCAGCTAGCTCTGGCCCAGTTGGCCCGCGTCGTCGGTTTCTGATACCAAGTCCCTGTGGCGTCCAGTCTGCCCTGAAGAAATAGTGTTGCTCAGAGGACATATTATAACCTCTTGTATTGTAAATGTAACAATGGCTGTAGCTCTTAGCAAGACTGGTAAGTAAACAGCTGATGGTGCCAACATTGGCTATGTAGTAATGGCAAAACTCTTTTAATTAGAGAGCATTTTGACTTGATATTATTGAATCACCTACATGAGCCCCCTTCCTTCTTTGCCCATGAAAAGGGAATATTGCTGTTTATCATTACTTGTGTTATTTGACTTCCTTGCATTTCTTTCCCAACACCACCTTATTTGTTCCAAATTGTTGCCCTATTTTAAAAGCTTTTATCTGCCCCCTGCTGTCTCCCTACCACCCTTTCGGCATTGAAGTCTTATTTGTCCCAAAAAGATTTTATCCGTAACACTGTTGCTGTACCGCAACGGATGAAAGCCTCCCGTAATCACCAATGTCTTTTGAGAGTGTTAGCAAAAGTAATATAATATTTGTACATCAAGATGCTATGAATACTTTCACTGTCAAATCTTAAATTGGGCTGTTGTTTGATAAGACTGAAAAAACAGAACAAAATTTGAAGGCGGACATCTGGCAAAGAATTATCTGATTGCCCAGTGCATACACATTTCAAAGAAAAACTTGACCATTTTGAGAGACTCCAGCTCCCTCAACTCGAGTCAAGCTTATAAAGAAGTACTGATTTCCCCATAATAACACCACCTCTGCTCAGCCTAATGTTCCCTCAGCACTATTTAAGACCAAATGTTGCCTCAGTTCTAATTTCCTCAAATTTCTCAGTCAGCAACACTGGGCTCAATACTGCCAACAATATTCCAGCTCTCACACTATGATTTCAGGTTAATGCACGTGCAGATTCGTTTAAAAAGTGTGAAAAATTATCAGTATTTATCATAACTTTACTATATTTTGAAAGGTAAATAAAATTGATGCATGTCATTTCAGCTCATTTGCTCACTTACTGTAGAAGTGTGGTGAATATGTTTACAGTGTTCTCTTTTTTCTTCCCGTACTACAGCCTAATTTTATGGAAAAGGGTTTCTGCATACACACACATACATATCTGTATGGACAGCATGTTGAGATGTTACCTAGTTATATTAGTATTTATTCAAATTTAATTATAGAGTTAATGCTACCCTCGGCTCATTTTTCTTGATGCTCGATGTTTTTGTAACTCAACTGTGTTGAATCTGCATAAAGTCAGGTATTGTTGATGTTAATGTCTAGTAGTATCAGTGTATTAATACTAGATACTACTGAAGGAAAATGTCTGACATCATTATCCAAATGATAATTTGTTGACACAGTCCCAGTATTGATTTGGGATGTTACTGGATCTTCAAATACAACATCAGTTGACCCAGTAATGCTGCAATGCTCTGTATCTGAATATGGCCCTATATATAATTAAATGCATGACAGACATCTCAGTTGATTTTGCCCCTAGCACATTAGTGCAGTGAAATCTGACATGTCTGGTTCCAACTCTTCGGGGTTAGCACAGATGTTGAACTGTAAAACTGAGCCTGGGGCAGCTCCAAAAAGCAAAGTAACTAAATTAGTGTTGGGTCAGCTGTTTGTCTGTGGGTAAAATGGTGCTAAAAATGGGAAATAAATGTAGTCTTGGCCCATCTGCTGTTAATAAATTCCATGTTGATGAATTTGTATAAACAAGAGGCAGACAAGATGATTTGGAGTGCCAACGTGCCAAGGTCAAGTCACTCACCAGTTGAGTGCAGACTCTTATGCAACATTATGTGGAGCAAGGTTATCAAACATTCTAAGTGGAAACTACTTATTTCAACTCTTTATGTACAGTAATTCTACCTATTTGTCCCATTTACCAAAATGAAAAGCCCGAGTGGTGCAAAACTTTACATATGCCAACAACCAAGGGATGTTTAAAAAATAATGACGGTAACCTGATTTCTTAAAGTGGAAAGTGCAAGCACACACGGTACAGTCGGTGTGTCGGAAGCTTTGAATTGTCATTGTGAGGATTAATAAAGAATGAGCTTCTTTAATGTTTCGCCTGAGTGAGCTCATAAAAGCTGACATGTAGTGAAGGAAGAGACGGAATACAAATAATCCTGGGCCCAATAAATGTCACTACTTTCCCTTTGTGTTTGCAAGGCATGCAGGAAATGGGAGACTTGGGTGTCCACGATAGCGAGACAGGAGAAAGAGGCAGGGAAACTAATTTTGCACAAGCTTGGCAAAGGGCATTGCAAAATGCTCTCACTTTGTCATACACAATTGGCTGCATGCTTTCAGAGAGCACAGGAAAAAGGTTGTGTTTTCATGTAAAGTCTGAGTTTATCTGATTCCACCTTGTCATTGAAGACTCAGAGAGAATCTGATTGCAGAATTGCTCGAATGAGCCTTTGTAAATGTACAAAACTCTCGATCTATCCACAGTACATTTTGTCTGTGTGTGCCTTTTCTTTTTGCTCAACTCTACCCTCACCAACTCCTTATTCACATATTCTGTTTAACTTCCCTGTACGCTTTGCTGATTCAAACCAAACTTGTGGTAGTTCTGCAACTATCTTGTGTCCATGCTGAATGACTAAATCAAATTGAAGAACATATTTTGTTTTTTTTGTTTTTTTTTTGTTTTTTTTACAAGGACGTCTTTACCTGACAGTGCTTCTTCCAGTGGCCCATGTGAAAGAGTTGTCAGGCTGGCAGCCATTTCACAAAAGGCTAGTCAGTGTGGTGAAAGCAATCTTCAACTTCACTATGTAAAATGGGTTTGCAGAGCAGATTTGTGGGCAGTGAGGCGGACAGTGGTGGTTCAGTGTTTGATGGAAACCTTGCTCAGGCTGCACTGATTCTATCCACAGTTCTTTAAAGCTAATAATGTAACATGAGCAGGACTTCATGGTCCTGACCTTTGAATACAGCCCAGAAAGAACCTCAGTCATCAGCTGTCTGTTACTTTAGGTAAGATGTATTTTCCTTGTGTAAGTTTGCTATTACTCAATTTTCAAACCATGCTCAGTCCCTCCACCACCATATTTCAGTAACTATAGATTGCCGAAAACTTTTGCACAGACTTTCATGGTCTCCAGAGGATGAAGCCGGCTAATGTTGGTGATGTTCTGACTTGAACACCATCCAAAGGCTGGCACTTTTAGATTAAATGATCTGTATGAAATTCATTTCAAATATCCTTAGTGCCCAGACAATGAACCCTAATGATTCTGGTCATCCTTTGATTTTTCCTCTAGTGCCACCCACGGGTCAAAATTTTCACTTATTCTGTAAAATATCTCAATATCTACAGAATGGATTGACACAAAATTATATACAGATATTCTTGATTCCTGGAACCTGAATGCTAATTGCACTCCAGATTCACATTTGTGATTTTGAGTTAAAAGCCTCAATTGATGAGTCAATAATTGGATGGATTGCCTTGAAATTTGGCACAGACATTTATGTCCACCTCAGGATCAATTGCAGTCACTTTGATGATCCCTTTATTTTTTTATCTAGTGCCTTCAGCCTCTGCTGTACCTTGTGTTTGGTGCTAATTAGCAAATGTTACAATCCTAACACACTGATCTAACATGGCACCTGTTTAGCATCACCTGTTTAGGCGTGAGTGCTTTAGCTTAAAGCATCGCATGGCTGTCTTGTTTCTTCATCTTCATTTGTTTTAGTATTGAGAGAGATTTTGCAAAGATGAAAACTATGCATAAATACACACATAAAATTTAATCTGCACCAGACATAAACGTTTAGCCATCAGTCATCCATCTCAGCTGTGCCCTACTACTCCACATTTCTGCTCATTCTTTCTTTATGGGGCCAACAAACCACCAAGCATCCACGCACACAGTTTCTCCTAAACTCTTAAAGTCAAAGCTGATGGCATGCTGTATATCATTGAAAAGAAATAGCTTACAAACCTCTGCTGTTAACACTCTTTGATACACACATGTACAGTAGGTATACTCATATTCCACAGTCTATCAAGTCTGTTCCCCAAAGCCAGGGACCATCAGAGAAATAGAAGACACAAACAGAGCCCTTGGGCTGCAAGGGCCCTGGGCCAAAAAGCAACTTAAATCAATTCTATTTGATTAGGTGCCACAGCATACACTACATCATTATAATTCCATTAACGCAAGCATGGATTTTCAATGAATGTAACTTCAGGCAAATGGTTGGGCATAATTGTATAAAATGAAATACAGCACAGGTTCAAAATATGGGTGTGAATTTCTTTTCTCCTTTTTCTCCTCCCCATTTGCAGATAAGGACTTTGCCTCATCCAAATGCTGCAGTCTCGATCTTTTCCTTTTTGCAAAGCTGGTTTTCCCCCTACAGCATCTTAAAATGCTTTTAGACTGCTTAGTGTAAATTATTTCACACTTTATTATAGCTTTGGCTCAGTAGGCTGGGGTGAGACCACCATGCAATTGCCTGATTTAACCCTAACTACTGATAAATAAATGCTGTATATATGCCATTAGTTATAGAGACGCTGAGTATTTGAATCAAGAGTGTTGTTACTTATCTACTTTCCTTTTTTTATACTAATATCAGACACATTCCAGCTACAGATCCAAAGCCAGGATTTTGAGAGAAGGTTGGACAGACTTTTGATGTAATTACACATGTCACCTATGGAGCCAAGGAGCTGGTCCTAAGGGAACATTAGAGCATGATGGGAGCCACAGTGTGATTTTTAAGACCCAGAGTTAAATATCTATCAGGAAACCAGTAAAGACAGCAAGATTTACTGCATGACTTCTGCAATTTTACGCCTCACTGATCAACCTTTACTGTATATATACTAGGCTAAGTTAGTGAAGGGATATTGGGACTTATATTTCATAGCATAGGCAGTCATACATGGCCTTAGGCCTGTTGCTTCATGACCCAATTTTCCCTGTCATGCTAACTGAACAACAAATGACAAACTGCTTGGTCTCACATGTCTATCTACAGTATATATATGTGTACTTGCACAGTAGGTCCATTAACCATCGATGAATGTGCAGTGTGCAGAAAGTTTCCTCTTCTAGAACTTTCTGTTGCTTATTTTTAAGGCCTAGTCCAAGAGATGAACCCACACTTAAATTTATCTGGCTTTTGGGTTGTGTATGACTTGTTTGCACAGTTATTTAACCTCACTCCCGTATTCTGTTTTTGAGATAGATGATCACAGCCAACTCAGAGTAAACTGGTCCTTAAGGTGCTGCACACTTTGTGTTGGACACGGTGCTGCATCTTTAATGCAGTGCTAGCTGGGGGACTCATCAAATATTTGTGTCTTCCCCAGTCAAGCAACACAGTGCTTACACTGGCTGAATGACTCAGTGCCCCCATGTCCCTTCTCGGAAAATTGTCCTGCGCTGAATGGATGCTGCAGACATCTGCAGTGACAGAAAGTCACTCATGAAGGTCAACAATCCATCACGCCATGACGATGGAGAAAAGCCTGGGCCACTGAATGAACATTTAAAATGAAGAATGTTTGTGGCAGATGAACATAAATCCCCAAATAAATGCTGACCAAATGTTTTCTTTGTAACATCAATACTGTCTACCTATATATCATAAAGATGGAATGAGCCATAGAAAAGCACATTTCTGATATGTTCTGATATATAAGTGCTTGGATTGAATTTAACTGACTTTACAAAGTAAGTAAACAGTACTTGCATGCCTAGTAGGCGATTTCCTCACTGCTAGTACTATGTTCTTACAAGGGCATCCTCATGAAAACTACAAAAAATTAGTATAAATATCCATATTATTCTAGTCACTGGACCATTACAATAACAGAAGAACAAAACTGTAGCATAGTTACTGCTTGGTTTGATATTAACTGTGAGCCTGCAGTGCTTATCCACTAAGGGAACGGAGCAGCAACTGTGCTAGTTTATGTTGAGCAAAGGGAAATCAAGGGAAGATTTATGAGCATAATAATGAATCCTATGCCCGCTTTAATTACAACAATCCTGGACGCTTTGAAGTATGCTGTTGCAGCTGGAAATCATTTGCCTTGTGTCTTAGTCCTTTCCACTGAACAGATAAACATGGATCAAGTATTAGATTTGCATGTTGTTGAGAATTTTTAAATTATTTTCTCATATTTGTCAGCATTGCTGTTAACAAATTGCAGCAAAAGGAGCTTAATTGCCAGCTCTGGTTACATGTGTAGAGAAAATTTAGGAATCACTTTGACTTTCATTTAACAAAACTGAAACTGAACTAGGGGCTTAACTAGGTTTGTGTGTCATGCCATTAGCAGTCCATGAGTCATTAGCACAGATGATGCTAATGTATTTCATGAATGAATTTTGAATGTCAACCAAGTGCCATTAGAGGTGCAAAGAAGAGCCCCGCACAGATGCTTTTCACCTATGTTGTCTCTGATGCACCTGTCCCCGCCATATGTCAAGTGCTCTAACTGTTCCAAACCGAGCTAAACGAGGCAAACGGATCATAATCAGTGCCAAAGAAGGTGTGTGACAGTTCCACCTGTGTTTCACCAGGCACTCGCTTCTCTTTCTCATGCCCAGATAAAGAGTCTGATCTCTGGCAGAATAAAAAGGTTCTGTCAGCTCTTGGCAGGCTGGAGCTCTCCAAAGAATCAGACTCCCATAACACCCACCTGCTCTCCTCAGGTGATACAGATAGTGGGGTGGGTTGGAGGGGTGTTTCAGTCATATTATACTTCTAGTTACCAATGAGCCTGTTGATGTTTTTGATCCTAGATTTGTGTAGGATTTCAATATTTCCACATTAAGGTGATTAAGTGAAATCAAAAACTCCAATCTGGTGATGTGTGTTTGCATTTTAGACTTGTCACATGTAAATGCTCTATATCTTTTTTTAATTGTTGTATGAGTTGATGTCACACTGGCTGCGTTGCATGTGTGCGGTGGATGCGGAATGTCTGGTATTTCGTTTCAGTGTCCAGTGTCATGCCTGTATGAGATGCACATTAGACGCACGTCTCCCATGCCACGGCTTCTTTGCAATCCAGAGATTCATCAACAGGCCTATTTTTCATGAAAAAATAGACAGAGAAAAGAGCTTTTGCCATGGATTTTCTCTTTTTTTTAGTTATTCTTTGTGGCGTTTTTTTTGCCTTTATTTGATAGTGAGAGTGGAGAGAGACGGGAATGACAGGAGAGAGACATGCAATAAAGGGTCTGGCCAGCCAGGAATCGTACCGATGACCTGCTGCCCAGGGCTCATTATGCTCATATGGTATGCGCCCAAACAACTTGGCCACTGGGACACCTCTTGATGTAATCCTTTAGCATGTAGTAAGGCTGAGATAGTGAGCAAGTGTACAATGTTATTTAGCGGTAAAAACATAAAAGTTCGTATCACTGTCTTATCAGGCTAGGCTTATCACAGTGATAGGCCTAAATACAAGAAGAAAAAAAAAGCAATGAAAGGACTTTTTAAATATGTTTCATGTTTTTTCATTTCTTTTTAAAACATTTATAAACATTATTTATCTTCTTACTATCATTTCACAAAAAATGTATTGTACTGTTTTGCAAATGATTTGTTGGCCAACTTGCAATCCCTTCACAGCCCATCTGGCCCACAGATTAGGAACTACTGCTTTACAGACTATGGAAACGTGGAAATGTGGGATAATAATTTGTTTTAAGGACGTTCTGTAAATGATCGTAGCTGCAACTAAATGTTGCAGTAGACCACCAGCATCTCAGACCAAAAAAAAATCCTTTTGCCCCAACCCCCTCCCCATTAATGATATTGGTAACAGCAAGTCAGCTAACGTTATCATGCCTTTCATAGCCAGTCACTAATGAAAACAGACATGTAACATTATGTTGCCATCAAGTTAGTTACACATCAGCAGAGGAATAGCCAGTTCTGAGTCAAGCTGGAGTCCTTTAGTAGCTCGTAGGGTTCTCCATCTCGGTAAAGCCAGACCAGTATTGGCTCCATGGTCGGACTGGGAAAGATATTCAGCCTCGAATTTATCAGTCAGACAAGAATGACACAGACTGAGCTGGTAAAGACACTGACAGCTGGTAAAAACTTTTACAAACTTTATGGATGTTTTGAAGGTCAACTAGGATTTGAACCGGTAAGCTCCATGGCCAGTCCGCCTGTTTCTATGTCAGCAGATGATAGTGTGGTTTCTTCAGTGGAGGAAATTCTGGAGGGTTGCTATCATCTGGATGCTGTGTACTGGCTGTGGCATCTCAGGTGTGGGTGGTCCCCGTGTGCTTATAAAAGTGGGGCAGGCCAATGATTTAACAAGGAGGGAGTCACATACACTAAAATGCACATGAACATACACGAACATATGTGTGTGAAAACAGGTACATCGACCATGTGTAATATAGTTGCAGTATATGCATAAAGGTGATAATAGAGATTTTTACAAAGATAAATTTTAAAAGTAACTTCCCCCCCCCCCCCCCCCCCCAAAAAAAAAAAAAAAAAAAAATCTGAATTCAGCCAATTCACTCTGTTCTTATTACAAATAAGACAATGCACACATATACAGGTCACACACCATGCACATCAAAAACATACATAAATGCATGCAAATGATGTCTATAAAAGCATTGCAATTGCAAACTTGCCAGCATCACCAATTCTGAAAACGCACAAATTAACTCCTGCATCAGACTCACCACATGTTATAACTGGTGTGGAATTGGGTAGAATTAAAAATGCATCTGTGCCTTATGGGTACATCACATCTGCACATACATTATACATAAGATTCCTTATCGCCGCCCAACATACGGGAACATTTATGCTGACAAACATATGACTCACACTATAAAGCCTCGGCACATATGGTAACATCCTGATTGCAGCATGTGACTGGAAGTTTCTGCATACTGCTCTTTTTATACCTGCACTGTAGGTCAGCAGTATACAGGAACATACTACAATAAATCCTGACCTTGAACTTTGTATTTAAGCCTGATTTCTTCTGTAGGTAATTGTTTATCGTATATAAACTCTCCCTCTCTCTCTCTCTCTCTCTCTCTCTCTCTCTATATATATATATATATATATATATATATATATATATATATGCATACTGTACATATTATAGTGATAAAGATATTTTAACTCATTTATTGTAAGGGCATCTCCAATCATAAATATCTGAAAATACCAATATGCTAAGCTCTTTATGAGTACCTAACTCTTTTTGACATTAAATCATGACATAAATGTCCTCGTCATGCAGAGAGCCTAATGGTTGAAATCCAGCACTGAAAGGTGAAATCATTATCATCTGCATATGAAAAAGCCTTAAAGTTAATCATGTTGGAATTCTATGCTGGGGAATAGGAATAGATTTTCTAGCATGAGAGGAATTTGCCCTTTCTCAGATGCATTGAACAACTGATTGAATTCTTCATTGTGTTGGATAATAGTAGATAATTCAATTTAGAATTGCAGTCATTACCAGTTGTGGAAAAGCCCCAGTAACACCCAGTTTTTCTACTTGCAAGGCATGTTCAGGATGAAAGGTTAAAAAAAAAGAAGCACTTTTAAAGTCCCCAAACTGAGATTAGATTTTTTTTTTCCCCACCTGTTTCTGAAGAGTTTCCTTTATGTCTCTCATTATTGTTTAAGTTGTCCATCAAAGGAGCTGCATGAATCCCAAATGAGCTTTAGACCAAGCTGTGGTTGATGTTGTTGGTGCCTAAGATCACACAACAGACTGACGCAGAGTTATTAATATTCTTTTGTATGCAAATACTTTCTATGCAAATTGACTCTGAACTGTAGGTGTTAAAACAATTAGTAGGATAACACATTTGCATGCATGTTCTTGTTATATCTTTTTTTCCTAAATTGGAAAAGCACAAGTGTGTATTCCAGCACCTCTGTGTACACAGATAGTGCTGACAGTCTGAGAGTGCAGTACGTGCAGGAAACATTTCAACCAGCATCCCAAAGTGGACCTCTGTTTTCACAAGCATTTGTTTTTTTTCTGTTTGTGTTTTATATTTATTTATTTATTTCTTTTTTTTTTTTTACCAGGAAGATTTTGTTGTTGTGGAATAAGGTCAGCACCCAGAATACTGCAGGGGGAACATGTTGAGAGAACTGAGAGGAGGTTCAGTGTGTTTGATGGATGTTTGGCAGGTTTATTGGAGCGCCTTAAGACCTCTCACACACATGCCGTCTGCCATTGACTGGCGTGTACTGCTCTTTTCATGGGGCAGTGAAGGGCCGCACAGCCTCAATCAGGAATGCTTATGTGAAATTAGTGATACAGCAGGGGATGACTTATTTTTCTCTCAGGGCTTTACTCTGAGGTAAATGCATGCTCGGTTCTTTCCAAGTTTCTTTAGCGCTGAAGAAATAGAGGGAAGCTTCCATCACAGTGACTGAGCAACACTGGCCTCCATAGGCAACTAGAGGAACAAGAGTTTACATGAGTTACTGCGGGGCGGGGGAAAAACAGACTCCATTATTAAAAATAACAAATCTCTTTATGTGTGATTAGGGTTGTATTTTGTGTATGTGTGTACCTTTTGTTTGTTTTTGAACATGTCAGTGCATGGCGTCGTTGGCACACGTCTGTTCTCTTTGTGGCTGTGTTTGTTAATGTCACTCAAGACAGCCAAATTGAAGGTGCTATTGTTGGTGCCAGAGGGCAACGGGAGTGAATTCGACAGCTTGACAGCTCTCATTAGCGTATTAGACACAAACAGTGGCACAGATGCTCCCGGTCAGTCCTTGGTCAGCCCGGAGCTTCGCTTAACAGCCCGTTGACAGGTGGCTTTGTGGCACTCTGTCTCATGGTTGACAGGGTGGCAAAGCAGGAGCTCATCTTCAATAGACTGCTGGGATTGCCAAGGACATTAGATATTTCACAGATATGAATACTGTAGAGTATAAGTAATGACTCCTATAGGTTTTACAACCACGCACCCAGATGCAGTAAAAAAAAAATAAATAAATAAATGGAAATAAATAAATGAGAGAACAGAGATACACATTCAGTATCAGGCATTATTAGGAAAAAAGGATACAGTAAATGTTTATATCATAATATCTACCAGAACAGATGAATGCCTGCGCCCACAACTAAATCTCTTTTGTTTATCTTTATCATGAAGCAATGTCAATAAGCAATGACACATTCAGATATGTGTGCTCTATGAAACACAAGTGCACACCAGATTCCTTCACATAGCCTAAAAGACACACTCACAAAACACACAAAGCACAGACACACACAGACAAGTTCGCACAGCTATCTTGTTACAACATTGCATTAACTTCCATTCATTGTGGACAAACCCTGACCCCGACTTTAACCCAAACTGATTCATACCTAACAGTAACCTTGACCAGGACCTCACACTCACACACACACACACACACACTATCAAAGCAACTTCACTTTGGAGTCAAATTTGGTATTTTTACTGTAGCTATTGTCATTTGCTTGGCAGAAAGCTCAAAAGTTCAGTTCTCACTTTCACTCCTCACCAGAAAAAAAAAAAAAAAAAAAAAAAAATCAATGCCAGAGGCACAAAAGTTCTGTTAAACTGAATGAAAGTTAAATACATTTTTCCAACACACCTTTTGAAGTTTTTACAGTGCCTCAAGGGTAAACTAGAATGGGGCTTACAAGTAATACAGTCAATGAGAATCCCACGCAGGCAAAGAGTTCGAGAAAAAAAAAGTTGAAGTGGACCAAATGAAAAGTGAACGCAACTCAACAGTGGGAAAGACTGACCTTGTAAAGAAAGTTTGTTTAAAACTTTTACTCTGTGTGACAGAATCATCCTCTGCATCACTATGGATGTGTGGGTTTATTTAATCAGCGTAACAGAATGTAATAGAAACCTTTGGTTTCTGTCTGAGAGTTTGCAACATGTAACTTAGTATATTAATTATTATTATTATTATACAATAGGAAATGCCAAGAGGGCAGGATGGTATTTTACATCTCACATAACCCTCAAAAATGGTCCTTATAAAGAGCATGCTATGACTGGGCTGGTGTGGTGCATGCTGGGGGCAGGGAAAAAATTGAATGACTCAAATCTGTCATGTTTACCTCTGGTCTCCAGAATAATTCTCTATCTAATTCTCTCTCCAACCCAGCGGGTTTAATGTAGAATCCAATCATCAGCACCCATTTTATTTCAGAGGAACAGCGATGGTGAAGAGAGGGAGGGAGTGAAAGCCCATTCATGACACCGGAGTGTATTAAAATATCAGTGTGCTTTGGGGGAACAGAGATGTTGCATGAAGACAAATCTAGGTAAGGACGCTTGTTGTTTAAGAGGCCTAACCCTGAACGTAAAAAGGCACAGGTTAGTCATCCCAAAAGGGCCGGGTCAGCTGCAAGTCCATGCAATTTCCCCTTAATCCACTTTAAAGATTAATGTCAAATCATGCCACTGTATGCATGCTATGTATGAACTCCCTTAGTGACTTAGCTGGAGGCTGCATGTGTCTCTGTGTTTGCTTTACACGCCATACATGCATGTGTATGTCTGTGCATACATGTAGGAATCCTACAGTACTTAACCTCTGACTGAAATCCCGGAATAGACACAGATTTAGAGAAGTAATAGGCAGAGTATAGAAATGGTAAGAAATTGCACAGTTATACAATCACTCCCTCCCTCCCTTTGAAGAACACATGAAATCAAACTGATGACCCAACCAGACCCAACTGAGACAGAAAAAAAAAAAAGAATTAACTAATCTTTCTCACATCCTACAAAACATAGCATTGTGCAAATCAGCTCTTGTCAGCAGCAATGATGCAAGACGCCCTAAAGTCGAGAGCACGCCTGCCAAAATGAACTGTCCTCATTGATTAACATTATCAATTACCCCTCTACTCCCTGGTGGAACATTATTGCAAATCTAGGGAGGGATGCTGTTTACTTTGGCAGACTAACCTGAATGCATTAAATAGTTAATAACTGCACATAGCAGTTATAGTATCTCAAAAATTTGAAAAAATACTGGAGTCATCCAACGTTCAGATATGTATGTTGGACTTGTGTACTTTATCCACAGTTTGTTTGTAATGACTGTGAATCAAGCTATTCATAATGTTATCATGTGTTGCAATTATGCACACAGCCTACTATACTATACACAGTCATGTAGATGGTTGATTAAGGGTTTGTTTACAGATATGACTGAGCCTGGGTTTCACTGAATTCTAATTGGCAGACTTACATGGTAACGTGGGTTATTATTTAAGATGGCAGCTTTGTATATTTGTGTACACACCATGTTTGCACTTCTCTTTCTCACACTAAGATTCTCACATGGCTATTGACAGAGCACTCTGGGTAAAAACAGCCTTGCTCATATGCCTGGCGAAAGTCAACAGCAAGAAATTAAGGCAGTCAACAAAAACAGCAAACACTGGACGACGAGTGAATGATGAATCTAAGAACACGAAGCAGGATGGATTGCAGGACTGCACCACCAACCTTATGACACGCAATAACATCAATATTTATTGTAGGGTCCGATGACATTGTTTGTGGTGGGCACCAGGCGCGGGATGATTCCCAGCCCTTTATCCCTTTTTAAGATTGTGCTGGCAATGAGAATGCGAGTACGTGGCAGCAGGCCAGATGATGACCCTGCGCTGATGGATGTGGCAGCCATAACGAGGGGTAACCAGCTTGCCATGGCTGTCCGCATCATAGCAGACAATGTCAGAAGTCCCCCCAACGCCATGCCTCACTTGTTAGGAGAGCAGCATTTTACTATCCGACAACGCTGCAAAAACACACACTTTCTACTGAGGCATGATCTACTGCTAGACTGTGGAACTAATCCTACAGGTATCACATAAATATAAATATGTATGTGATAAAGGGAAAGCTTGTAGTGAATGTTTACGTAATGTACATCATCACGCTAAAATCAGAGCAATTTCATAAGTTGTGTAAAAAGAAAAATATCCAAGACCCACTTCACTCTCTTCCCAAACCACTCAGAGTAGCGCTAGTGCACTATTCCCAAGGTGGACTTCAAAGACATGTATAAAGAATTTAATTCAGTGAACAACTATTATGAGTTGCTCCATGATGAATCCAGTTCATTCATAACTGAGAGCATTCTACTCCACTGTCTGCAATAAATTTCTGCATTCACAAAATGTTTTCAGGCAATCAGATGTGGAAAAAAAAAATCCAAATGGTTCATACATAAAATTCATATAAATAGTCTGTGGCTCATTATTGGAGAAGTAATAAAAATAAACTTTTTTTTTTTTTTTTTTTCATTTAATCGCTGTTGGTCCCAGTTGCTTCCAAACAGAGAAGTGATTTATTGTAATTTGGTTCTTGTCAAATTACTTTTCAAATGTCCTATGATCTGTGTTGCTGTACAAGAAAACAAAGTGTTACTATGAAACTGCCACAAGTAAACTATTGAGGCAGCAATCTGAAGCGAGGATGGTGTCAGTAACCATGTGAAATTGTTTTATTCCTGATGACTGAAGTAATGTCCATATATTATCAATCTGAAATGGCTTTGGGGCTGATGAAGATGAATCACTACTGATAACTCAGTCAAAAGCTGAGCCATTTGAGCTCACTTTGGGATAAAATTTGAATGCCTTTTTCTATGACTTTAACTGTGACAGTTCAAATAAAGCCCAAAACTCCCGCAGTGATTTCCTAAATCGCTGTATGATTCAGCACATAATAGATATTGATTTGGGCTAAAAAAAAAAAAAAAAAAAGAAGAAAAACAATTGATGGTTTTTCTTGACTACTGGGAACAAAATCTGTTGCTCTACGCTCAAAGATCTACTGAGAAGCTTTTCCGAGTTTTCAACTGCAGCGGATAGTCATCTTTAAAGGAACTATTGTAAGCTACGCTTTTGTTACATAGCCAACAGTAGCATTAACAGCTCTTTACTCACCAGTCTAGAAGAACTGTTGTCAGTCCAGCATCAAACTTCAGTCCTTTACTTGTGGAGAGTTATCTCCAATGGTGGAAAGCAACACCAATGTAAGGTATTGTTTTGCTTCTATTTCTATAACTTCTTTCATTTTTACTGAGCTTAGCATGCTAACCTGCTAGCCCTATTCAGGCTGGACTGTCTCAATAGCGAGTCAGTGTAGCATCCAGTCTGCCTTGAAGAGGTAGAGTTGCTCAGATGACCGTATTGTAACCTCTTTGTCTTGTTGTCTTGTAAATGCAACAATAGCTGGAGCTCTTGGCAAGAATGTTAAGGACACAATGGACCATTCATGATTTGAGAAAGGGATTCATGTGACATCACTGCCGTACTTGGGTCAAGTTATGACATGCTCATGTTGTCACAGTCAATATCCTTTTATAAATCAGCAACCTTCCTCTAAGTTACATGTTGTCTTATGCACAAATCCGTACTTTCTGTGAAATCCATTTTGCTGAATCCATAGCTCTCGCCTGTTATTATGATAACACTCTGAAAATGCATCACTTTACTTGACTGAGACTGCAACATGTTGGCTGCAGCTTTAACCTTAGATTTCTTCGGAAAACTTTTTTCTGATATCCATCTAAATGTATCTGAACAAACAGCACTCTGCGTCACAAATTAATAAATTAAACATCCTCTAGAGTGACATGGTGTAAAGCCCAGTTTGCACACATGAGCATCAATCAATGAATAGGTAGCAGCAGCAGTTTTTAAAGGGGGGGGTCACACCATGAGTAATCCTTTCTGCTCTCAGTAGTAGTGATATATTTGCAACTGCAGCTGAGGATGCAGACAGCTTATCAAGTGATAGTTTATTACCTCTCGTGAAGCCATCAAGGACACACGCACACTCAAACATGTGAGTCAAAATATCAGATTTAATTCTAGATCTCTATCGGTCAGTATTTTCCAGTGGATATTTGTTATTCATCTCTTTAGCCCATTTTAACAGCTGTCCTTACCCCAATATGTTTCCACTTCTTTCAGCATGATTGGTTAATTTATGCTGTTCTTTGAGAAACTGGGGGCCTTCAATTCTTCTGTCAAGGATAAAACAGCTATGACTCAACTAATGACTGAGAAATATTTTCCAAGGTAACATGGTGTAAATCCTCTAAGCAGCTACAGGGGGACCTCAACAGCGTTGTGCTTTAGTTTCACACATACCCACAGGTTAGATATTCATAACAAGGCAAATATAAACTTGGATCTTTCACGGATCACCGCACATGTGCCTCGTCCCCAACACTAAGATAAAGGAGACAAATTAAGCGAGACTTTCACTCTGTTGTCGCGCCTGAGATACTTGAACTACATTTCCCATCCGCATTAGCCTCGTTGCCTTTTCCCACAATCCCTTGCGCCGTCCTACCGCTCGCGGAAACAAGAAGGACATAGCAGCGTTGCACTGACCGGAGGAGAGATCAGACTTTTAATCATGCTGGGACAAGCTGTAAGACGATTCACAACGTCCGCGGTCCGTTCTTCACACTATGCTGAAGGACCAGGGAAGGTGAGATGACCTCCTTGAAGCAGCATTGTTATTTCAAATGTGATATTTTACTACGCGGCCTTGTCTGTACCCACAGCCTGACGTTAGCTACGTTAGCTAGCGTAACTTGGAGGTCATGTCCGTCATTTGACAGGAGCCAACTAGCCACACACGTACATCTATATTTTCTAATTTTATACGGTAACAAAACATTTAAAGATGAGGACAGACTTCTGACAGAAAGTGGTAATTTGCTGACGGACGGACTTGTTAGTGTTGCTTACCGTTTTGGTTAGCATTAGCTTTGTAACATATTGTCTAACACCACCAGAACTACCTCGATAGTAAGCAATTTAAGAAAATAAAGTCAGCTGAAGATATCTGACATGCTGGCATACATTTAATCTGATAACAGTGTCTTAGTAAGACGCCAGTAAATTCAGACATTTTTACAGTGAATATTATTACCCAACGGAGTTTATTTGCGCTTCCGGCTGTAACTTAAGGTCACAGCTGCACTTTGTCCTGACCTCCTGACGTTCTGGGATTAGACTGCCTGTATCGGTTTTAACGTATCTCTGATTTTGTCTTGATGAAAGTAAGACTGAAAGTTGAAAATTTTATGTTTTCAGTGTGTATTTTTATACACTGCATTGATAAGTAAATTTGATGGAGTGTATCATTGGGACCTCCCTCAGTTTAATGCATCATGTATTTTGTCATTTAACTAAGTCATATGAGGCTTAATGTTCAGAATTCAGAGTAAATGTTCTTCCCCTTTTAATGTTTAGTTATTTATTATTATATATTACAGTTATTTATACAGCTCAAAACTAATATGCTACATACTGTATGCAAAATATTTGTTTTCTGGATGAAATTGGTCATCCTTTAAATGCATACAAAAAAATGCACACCCAGATACCCCGGGGAATAACTCACAGTGGCCAGTGCAAAGCAGCTGTCCCATTCACACATAATACATTTAACAAAAAGGAAAAATAAAATGTGGGAATGGAAATTTTAAAAGAGCACCGTTATCATTTTTTAATTGCACAGGTAATCTCTAAATTTAAAATGTCATTTTAACCCTGAGCTTTATATTCATTTTTGACTGCCTTCTATTACTTGTATGTACAACAGAGGTTTCTGTACAGACAGACTAGTAACAAGGGACAAACCTTGAAAACGAGTAGAGAAACAGGACAACAACGGCACCATCCATAGGGCACAAGGGGTCACTGAATGGTTTGAGTATGAAAATGCGTGTGAATCATATTGTATGGCCTTTGCAGTCACCAGATCTGACCCCAATTGAACATGTATGGGAGGTTTTGGACCCACATGTTGGACAGTGCTTTCCACCACCAACCTCAAAAGACCAAATGAGGCAATATCTTTTGGAAGTAGAGCTCCAAGACTCGTAGAATCAGTGCCAGGGAGCATTGAAGCTGCTGCAACGGTTCATAGTGGCCCAACACCTTACTAAGACATATGTTGATGGGGCACCTCAATGGCTCACCTGTTAGAGCGCATACCATTAAGGCTTAGTCCTAACTGCAGCGGTTCAAATCCGACCCTCGGCCCTTTGCTGCATGTCATCCCCTCTCTCGCCCCAACTTTCCTGCCACTCTCTCACTGTCCAATCCAATAAAGACATTAAAAAGTCCTAACTTAAGAAAAAAAAAAAAAAAAGGACATGTTGATGATGTAATTATATTGGTTTTTCCATTTAATTTGTTACCTGTTTGTAGAACTAATACTTTTTAAGTAAATTGTGAAATAACCTGTTCATTGTGAGGGACCAAAAATTTTAATGTGTACCAAATATAGAAGGTAAGTGTTAAGATCATAGAAGCTGCATCTAAGTTCCCACATTTTTCTACTGTGTGCAATTTATATTAAAAAAAAAAAAAAAATGTTGTTTGGTGGTGAAAAATTTAATCAGCAGGACTGCAGTGAATTTACCCCGGAGTTTCACTGCATCATGACTTGTCTTTTTACAGAACCTGCCATTTTCCGTGGACAATAAGTGGCGTTTGCTCGGCATGATGGTGGTGTTCTTTGGCAGTGGCTTTGCATTCCCCTTCATTGTCGTCAGACATCAGCTCCTGAAGAAGTAAAATGGCCCAGTGCTATTGTTCAGCCTTCAAGGTAATTATGACTGCCATGTTTATCGAGCATATCTGCTTTCATTAAAATGTCAGGATGATGTGGCATTTTCTTCAGCCTTGATTTGAACAGTGACCTCAGTCAATGACAGTCTTTCACTGCACCTCTTTAGCTTTTTGCATGATGGAATATCTTAAATAAATTACCTGTATGTCTCAAAGTGAGGGTAACAAATGTCATGTGGGTTCATATTGCTGCTATGTTGTTTTAGATAAGCTTGCACTTTAGCAAGTTAATGTGACAGTTTATAGCAGACATTGATGTGTATCAGGTGGGAGCAGGTCAGAGTTGTTGTCACATTTATCTTCACTGGTGTTTACTCAGAAATTGCCTTTCTGTCATCAGATGTGTGCAACTCATCACTTCTTGTCCTTTTTTCTTGTTCTCCCTGCAGGTCATCAGCTGGAAGATATTTATCCATCACAGTTCTGTCCCTGCAGAATAATGGAAATCTCTTAATTGTCTTTGTAAATAAAGTTTCCTCAGATATGAACATGGCTATTCTCATTCTTTGCAAAATCCAGATACATTGCGGTGCAGGTTCTGTCAGATGAAGCAGAAGATGGTCTTTTTATTGTGATCAGTCGTTCACTATTAAACTATTGGCTGAATATGGGCCATTTGATATCTACAAAAAATAGGAGTCCAGATTTATGAATGCTGTTGCCATATCGACAAATACTATATAACTGCATTCTTATTTAAGTGCTTGGTAGATCCCTAAAGATTCACAGAATTTGTATATATGTGGTCGGCCTGTTGATGGTGAACCCATAAATTATGAAATTTAAATAGATTTAAGCCCCTTGGTGCCAGCACCTGAAGCAAACGAAGAAAGTGGAAATTGAAATCGGTGTGAGAGGGCTTGCATTGAGGAGTCCAGTCTTCCTCCCCTTCAATTCTTCTGATAGGTGTTGTTCCCCTACTGTAGCTCAGCTCTTCAGCGGAACTCTACAGAATAACCTTTTTCAGTTCAATTAACCCTATGCTTCTGGCTATAATTATCCAAGGACGAAGTATTAAAA
Organism: Trachinotus anak; assembly: GCF_046630095.1. Classification (NCBI taxonomy): domain Eukaryota; kingdom Metazoa; phylum Chordata; class Actinopteri; order Carangiformes; family Carangidae; genus Trachinotus; species Trachinotus anak. The sequence goes on along the minus strand of NW_027273859.1, from coordinate 13,098,658 downwards.
AGGGAGGTGTGGCTGCACAGTTGGTGAAAAAGGGTAAGATAGAAGTTAGAGGTTTTCCATACTTCCATTCAGGTCTACCTTATGCCTGAAGTCATTTTTAGAAGTCTGATATTATTGGTTTTTCATTTGCTTGAGCTGTATAGCAAAGAGTTGCTTAGGTTGGCCCAGGGACATAACGGGAGGCATTACAGGGACAAGCTGTAAACATGAGGAACAACCTGGCGTATACCCTTTGTAACCCCTCTCCCTGATTTTCACACGCACAACTCTCAGCAACTTGTAAACCTGTCAGGTGGTTTTGTATTCTCTTGCATTTGTAATGAAGTTATACTGACTGTACCTCTGGGCTTCCTGGATGGAGGAGCATTCAGGTCGTGCAGCTCTTGCAAGGCAGTGATAAAGATATCAGACATTTAATGGGGTCAACAAGTGGGAGCCAATATTTCATAGGTGTGTTGTATTGTCAGCACGTAGAACCACTTGACCTTTGTTTGCGGCTCAAGGGCAGAGAGAGTGGCTTTTCTGGTTATAAACAATACTCAACACATATTCTCACAGCTTACTAAACTGTTCACATGAGTACTTGACACATCACATGTTTTTTAAACCTCCAAACACAACACCAGCACAGATGCGAACATGCATTACAGATGGATATGGAAATCTCATCCGCACTTGGTGTAAGGAGCAGGTGTAGCAGTGTTTCTTTTAAGAAAGAAAGGTGGAGAATGGGAAATCTTCCAGCACCACATAATGCATGTAATTGTCATTCTGCTCAATGAGATCTCAATAGTATGTCTGTTTACCAAGGAAAATACTAAGTCTTAAACAATAATTCTTTCTCAGAATTGTCCCTATGAGTACATAACAAACTATCATAATAAAGTGTGCAAGTCTACATTAAGTCCTCCTGACATGAGCCATACTTCATGCTGACTTTATTGTGAGTCCATCTCAAAGATCACTTTACTCTGTTTGCAGAGAAAGAGCAGCTCTCGAGCGCCATTAGAGACAAATAAACCTCACTGAAGTGATACTCCATCTAAAGTCTATTTTATGAGTATCAAACACTTGCCTCCAGCTTTGTTTATTTTTGTCCTTAAAAGGCAGATAATTCTGTCTGGTAGGTTACTTTGATTCCACTTTGAAAGAGTCACTTTAACAGTACGGGACTGATCGAACCGAACTGCCAGCAGCTACTTTAAATTTTACAAATGGTTCAGTTGGGTGCTACAGTGCGCTCGAGCACTCAGGGTGCTAATTTCGGAAAGTCCCCAACATTGCAAAAAAAGAAGAAAAAAAAAGAGGGAGAGAGAGAGGGAGAGATGATAAAACAACGTGCATTTGCTCCCCCTGAGAGTACAAATTTAGACTGGCATTGACACTTTGAGAGATCAGGTCTGAGAGTGTCACATTATCTGGGCATCCGAGGGTAAAAAACATGCACTCTTTTTTTTTGTCATAAATGTTTGATCTATTCTTTGCCATTATGCACTTTAACTGGGGCTTTTAAGAATCCTAGCTGATGCCAAGCTCCAGCAGTGAGGACCAATTAGACACAATGGTGCTATCTGGACAAAGACCAAGCTGCAGTGCAGAGCTGGCAACTTATGAAAAGTACATAAGGGTGTGCTGGCACAGGGCATGTAGCAGGAGGGGTGCTATGGTGCCCACAGTAGTCTACATCACACATTTTCGGTGGACTTGCCGTATCTCCGCTGCGTGGCACTTTGAGCAGTTGCAGGAAGAAGGCAGAGGGGGGAGACAGAAAAAGAATACATTACAGGAGGATTACGCACCGAGCATGCCAAGTCTCTTGCAGGAGTTTGTCATGCTGCATTTAATATGTAAGTGTGGGGGGAAATGAAAGAGAGAGGGAGTGTTATTGTGTGCGTCTGTAGTTTTTGTGTGGTTTGCCAGAGTTTACGCCTTCATTATAGTCAATATCTGTTAAATTCATTATTGTAATTGTCTTCGCAATTGCTTCACGTTCCCTGGCATACGGGCACTAATTAAAACAAAGTGCAGTCATTTAAGATCAATTCCATACCAGCTTATCACCGTTCAGTGATTATTTAACTCCATGCAGATGCATGCTAATAAAACGGATAGGTTACCTACAATTAATGCATTGCACACAACTACAAAGGTGAAAGCCTTTACTGTATAATAAGAACACAGTTGCAGCATTTTGATTTTCTTATTTATGCAACAAACCAAAACAGTTGTATATGTCTTTGCACCTGGGGAAATTACATTATTTGCAGTGTTTGTGGCCATTCGTTGCAGCTATTGAACTGTAGACTGTTCAATAATAGACTTTTTCTGCATCTCACGTGTGGAATCTAATTATAGACTCATTTGCACTTCAGAGGAGAAGATAGTGGGCTTAGCTTGGTGTAAAGCATGCACAGCCATCTCATAAAAAGACAAAATTTTATTGAATCCCCCCAGTAAAAGGCACATTTCACATCCAGCCATAGTATTATAGTCAAACAATTATGTTTGTAACTGTTAGTTGGTATGAGCTAATGCAATGGTGATTGATGGTTAGATAAACATTTACTTACGCTGAGTGAGAGTGGGTGCCTGACAAATACTCTACAGACTAAATTACCCCTCTGGGTGTGTTGGATAAGCTCTAATAAGCACTTTGGTGTAAACGTCTTGCACAGCAGCATTTTATTGTACCACCCAATCAATGTACTGCATCCAACACCAGGGAAGCTCTGGATGTGGCCTACCCATCATATCAGCATGATGACAATAAGAGGTGAAAGCAGCTGTCTCCAGTCGCTGAACAACACCCTGACACTGCACTGTCAGTCAGTAAAGTTTCAAGGACACGCTGAACTCCCAAGTTTTCTGCCCATCCTCTTTTCCTACCTTCTCTGTGAACCACACTCTGCCTCAAAGATGCTGACTTGTGGAGAAGTGCGGAACTGTCAGTGCGGGAAGATGAAGTGTACATGCACCTCCCACTTCGTCAGGGTAGGGCTGTACTGCCTCAGCCAGGAATTCTACACAATTAGTCCAGAACCTCCAGGGGATGGCTGCTCATAGGAGATGAAAACTTGCAGGATGCCGAGTCGACCCATATGTGTGTATGTGTGTGTGTGTGTGTTTTTGTATGTCATTGGAGAAAAAAAAGAAGAGCAAGAGAGACTTTAACGTCTGATGGCACTGAACAGTTTCCAATAACAGTAAGAGAGTAAAAGAATTAGTTTCACAGTCTTACCTATTCTGACAAAACTGAACATACGTTATTACAGGAAATATTGCACTCTGCAGTCTGTACAATTCATTAATGTTAAAATACCTTTGCCTAGAGAAAAATACTGCGTATCCAATCAACCACCTCAAGGAGACCTGCCCCCTTTTTCCACCGGTGACAGATCACAAAGAGGTTGTGAAGCCAAAGGAGGAAAAAAAAACAGTCATGTGTCACTTAAGGTTTTTTTGCACATTCAGTTTGATATGAAAATAACGAGTGCAGAGACCTGGCAGGGACCCCAGTCGAGATCTAAAACTGGCATAATCTCTACATCTGCTCCAGCCCACTTTAGACCTGAGCACAGTCTTCAGTTCAATAATGTAACACTACTCACAGCCAGAGTTAATGGTAGCAAGTTTCAGGGTGAAGAAGTTTTCATTTTAAATAATGATGCCCATTTCAATCCACGCTCTCCGACTTCAAGCCTTACGTTAATGCATCTGAAAGATCTGATGTGGACGCATGTGCATTTTTCTCTCTTACTTCATACAATATACAGTGCATTTTGAGCTTATTTAGCTCTGTTCCCTCTCAGTGAAGAACAAGAATTTTAGCTTCCACTTTACCAGCTATCTGTTGTAAAATACTTCTTGGCATATGAAATATACATCTAAATCAAGAGGTTTATAAGATCTTTTGAGTTGTCTCATTTCCAGGTCTGATTTTTGTAAAGTGCCTTAATTTCTATTCCTATGAAAGTTACTATTGCATCCCTAATTCAGATAATAGGAATCTGAACTGACTGATACGAGGTCAGCTATTTTAATTTCCTATGCAAAATCGTATTTTCTGTCTCTGGTACTTCACAAAATCATAATCTATGTTTTTTTTTTAGCTCGTTATACCCACTAATTAATAATATTTTTTATGGCTACATGTAAATGTCAGTGGGTTTATTCACTGTAACAAAACCCCTGTTGCTTTCATCAGGAGTGTGTTGGTTGGGTTCCATGTGATCTACATAAAGAGAAAAACTAACAGTGAAAGATGTCTTTTTCCTCTAATGAAGCATCTCTAGAGATGCTTTGAGCTGCGACTCAAGAGTGCAAATGCGGTGTGGGAATAAGGTCTGACAATGTGAGACTACTAGAGATGGAAAGTGAGAGGGATGGCAGGGAAAAAAGGAGGTGCAGTGTATCATTTGTTGTTGTTTTCTCTGCCATGGGTTTCTTTGCTCCCACAGATAGAGAGAAAGCATTTGAACCTTTTCTGGGCCAGAAACTGTGTCTGTTGCTCTCCAGTGGTCTCTCTCCCCTGTTACTCTCACTGGAGAGATTCAGCCCACGGCATTTTTTGCACACTTAGAGGCATCCACCACAAACCTGCATATTCACATACACATTTACACATACACAGAAGCCCCAAAACAGATGCACAAACATTGTTCGGGTACATCCACAGGAACACTACTGAAATATGTATACAGTATTCACACACACATACACACCTGAATCCACAAGTCTAAACACACTTTAGCATAAGAAATGTGTCATATTTCTCTTAAAGCTGCAGCCAAACTCAATTTCTGAGAGAGCATTTATCTTGAGTAAATTAAGAGAGAAGATTTTAGCAATTTAAATGCCACTGATGTAGCGTGGCACTCTCTGTGGTGCCACATATGCAAGCTAGCAATGTCTACAAAGTCTTACATCTTTTTTTTACACACACACACACACACACGTACATGTACACACAAATACACATGCACACACACACACACACACACACACACACACACACATATATATATATATATATATATATATATATATATAAAGAGAGAGAGAGAGAGAGAGAGAGAGAGGGGCAGAGAGGGAGAATAGTTGAATATATCTTACATTTGTAGTCTCTGGACTGAAGACAGACAACAGAGAGATATCGCTGGATGTACAGTATAGAGATAGGCAAAAAGAAGCTGCACAGGTACAGGAGCTGTATCTCAACAACTGTTCCCCATTGGGAACAAAGACTGTCCTGAAGTATGAGAGTCAACACTTTTATAGTTTTTGCAGCTCTGTTTACCATATTTGCCAGATTTCTGATGTAGATCTGCAGGAGTCTCCCAGGACAGAGATGCACAGGTACAGAGGTAGAGAGGCCGTGCAGTGGTGCACTGTAGTGGTGCTGCTGGGCAGCCTGATAGCTCCCCCATCTGGACAAAGACAAACTATCAGGGTGTGACATGTAATGAATTCTTGCAGACTTGAAATACTTGTCGGTGCCAAGGTTACAGCAGCCGCATAATGGCAAATTTGCTCTGCTGGAATCAACATTTTTTATTGTTTAAACAACTTTTCATTTCTTTTCCATTATCATATGCATGTGCTTTGATTGTCACATAGTCATATCAATATTAAGTAACTTGGGGCAGGTCAAATTTCGACAAAGTCATTATATAAAGCTTAGAGCAGCACAGTAAGAGTCCATACAAACACAATTTGATCTCACATAGTGTTTGCTCAGAGTGCGGGATGCAACAATAATTGTTTCCTTTGAACACGGGAACAGAGCACCAACAGATACAATACAAGTCACAAAGGCAGAACTGACTATGCGGGGGAAATATGAATGAAAGGCTTGTGTCTTGCAGAGACAGGGAGGGAGAACCAAGGCAGAGGAAGACAGAGGGTGCTCAGAATGGTTTGTTTCTCGGCAGACCAGTCTCTTCCAGGATGTTCTTTGGACATCACAGATGTTTGGATGAAACGAGCAGGCACAGTTCGGGTTGGCCTGAGTTCAGTTGGGTCTGTGAATGGTGCCTTTCAAAGCCCTGCTGAACCACATGGTGCCCAGGACCACAGCCACAAAGCCTCAGTGGACGAATTCAATATTGCAAGCATAAAAGGATCAAAAACTTTGTTTATTCTTTTACTTTTTGGATCCTAAACAGGCACAAATGTTTGTTGTACAAATTAGATGATATTTTGGATGCACCACTGCATGACATGTAATCCCTCTGGTACTTTCAGCATGAAATAACACGGTAAATAGAAATCTTTGAGAAAATCCCTCAGATCTGCTGTCAGTGATGAGCCATTGAAGGTTTGGTTTGGTGAAGAGCAAAGCGTTATTTTTTCACAGCAATTACTCAAAGTTAGATGAATTTAATTGCCTTTCACTTTTCAATAGGATGTGGACCACTTCTGAGTTTTGTAAGTTATTCATCCCTTTCAACTTTTATCATGCTGGCTGAACAAGTGAGAATTACTTGTCCTCTTTGCAATTATAAAGACATAAGATATCAAGTAAAAAGCCTCTGCACTGATAAAATTGTTACTTGCAGATTTTAATATGTGCGTGCAGGCCGACACAAACAAAACTATCCCAGTGCTCTATTGCCTTTTCACTCTGATTGGAAAGGCCAAGATATCCAATTAATAAGAGAGGTTAAAGTTGCCTTTCCATTGGCTGGTCCAATCACAGCAGGTGCACCGGTTAATTTGTTGAACAAAGTCATGGCAGGGGTGGGTGGCCACCTGGGGAAAAGTGAGGTGAAGGAGAAGGGATGGATGAGAGGAAGCATGATAAGGACTGAGGGAAAGACTGTGCCCCCCTGACAGCTCAGCTTGCATGGCAAATGAGGAAGCTGACTGAACAAAAACAGTTGCTGAATCTGTAATAGGATCGACCAGACCACTTCAGGACAAAACTATGTGCAACAGCAAAGACCGAAATAAACTTTTGTGAGTTTAAAAAGTCCACTGCAGTTTTTACTGCGTCGTTTTTAATCTTTTTGTGCATGAAATCTGCACCTAAATCTTTCCTCTTTTTTTTTTAACCTCGTGTTTGTTACATAATAAAATGCTGTCAGCAGCATTTTATCTCAGCTCAGTCCAGAGCAGTTGGACATGAAGGGAATGGCTTTGATGTGACATGTGGCTCTCTCTATTTCAGAGCACCCACATGGATACACATTCAAAAGCAGCACTCTCATCACTCTACCTGGGAAGTCAGTGACTCTCGTCTCTGCAAAGGAAATTTCGGAGCTTGCAAAAAAGATACTGCCAAAATGCAGTATATATACACACCTCGCTGGGACTGGAAACTAGTCTTGACTCTGACAAGCAGCTGTGGACGATGCTCAAGCACATCCATTGTTCCTAAATTCATATACAGACACTGATGGCAGTTTTGCCTCAGAAAGATGAGAAATATTCCCGCCTGCTTTCTTTTTTTTTTTTTTTCCAACTCACCCTGCATCCCGCTATCTCCATCACATCTTTCATACTTTGGTTTGCGAATCCAAGGCAGACTTCTTTTCAAACTTTGAGAAAAGTGGCTCTGAATAGAACATGTAGCCCCTCGGCTCCTGGGGGCTTCAAGACTCCAGAGCTTTCTTGAATAGTGCATTTTGAAAGTGGAGAAAAGGAAAAATATTTAAAACAGAGAAGGTGAAGAAGTAAAGTAAAAAAGTATTTCCACAAATTCAAGTAATGATAACCTTAAAAAGCACAGGTGATAAAGTGATTTACGAAAGTTGGAGATAGTATTTGTTTTTTTAAGTTAAGTTTTAAGTTTTTGTAAACTTAAGCCACACATTACTAGAATTTCACTGTTGTTTCATCACTTCCAGTGGAGATCTAACCTATCACTATAAGCTCTTAAAGAAGGCATTCTCAGCAGTATTATCTTGATGCTATGTCATCATATCATAGAGAGCCCTTATTCTGAATTAATGTTTTCATCTATCCTTGAAAAGCTTCCCCTATGGCTATATCATAATATTTCATTACTTTGGTGTAATTTTCACAAGAATAAATTGAACAGGGAATGTTGGCTTAATTCGATGCAGCTATGGTCCTTTAGAGTTTGAAATTGAATTTTGCCTACCTTCAAAGTCTGGCAACACAATTAAGCTCAGTTCTTTGACTTTAAATGTGATTTTGTTCTGAAGTGTCTTTGTTCTGAATGTCTATTCTTGGAAGTTAATTGCATTTTCAGAGGGTGTTGTTCAGCAATATGAAATGGACATTTATGACACCTAGCTCATATCTCTACTCAGAGGCTGCCTTGTTGTCAAGTAACTCACTGCGAGGTGAAATTTATACTTTTGTATTTTAAGCTGAATGGAATCTGGGTCTATACACTGGCAAATGAAATGCGTGAGATTTTAAGTTCTGGCTTTGTTTTGCTACTAAATTGGTCTTATGCTCTCACTGAATTTCACACTAAAGAACCCCTCTTTTAGTGGCTGAAACATTTCAATGGTTCATTAATTCGCTTTCCCTAGTAAGATCCCAAAAAGGTCTCTCGAAGTTAAAGTGAATGGCCTGCCTTACAGAGCAAGAAAAGATGGTCTAATTAAACACTGTCCCCCACCACTCTAGTTAACCTCTGGCTTGTTTTTTAATGAGTTACTCACATGGAACAGGTTTGATTTATATTCCATTTATTCATGGACACATAAATGTGAAAAATATAGGTCGGCTCACCACAAAAGCTTCAGTCTTAACCTGGGGTTATCACATTAAGGCAATTACAGTCTGCAAAAGTGGGAGTTAAGTATTTGTTAAACACTTTATCCTCTGAAGTTAAGCTTGTAACAAATACATGGATAAAAGTTTCTGCACCCCTCCAGAGACTGAATGACTCTTAAGACGGACAGACTTCCAGACAAGACCAGAGCATGCAAAACAATAGAGAGTCTGTTGGATTTTGTAAATACATATTATAGCTGAGTATTCAGCCGGTCCAGTTTCCCTGGAGCCTCCTCAACGACCATCTGTGAGTGAAGCAGAGGGAATAAGCAACAGGGAGTTTGGGAAGTCTGGAAGTGCTGAATCAAATCTTCACCACCAGCTGCAAGAGGAGGAAAGCAAGATGTGGAGGCCTGGGAGCAAAAGAAATAAAAGAATAAGTTGAAGAGAACAGTTGCTTTTAATATAGTGAGCAAATAATGCATAAAATGTTAGTATGCCAAGGTTTCTCAGTGGAGGAGGGACACTTATTAGACTTGCAAAAAAAGGTTCAAATATTTGCTTAACATTTCTTTCTCTTTTCCATTGCAAGGCTAAGATGTATTATAAAACATGCATGACTGTAGCCAGCGCCGAATTATCATGAGAGAAATGCATTAACTGTAACTCTGTGAAATGATACCACACAATGTTTTTAGGAACAGGGACCAAATGAGTGGGTGACTGAGACACTGAGTGAAGGAATGACCGACGGAGGGAGAAATTGAGGGAGTAGGGGAGGGAGGAGGGAGGGAGAGAGCAAAGGGGTCAGGGAGTCTGGGAGGGACGGGACAGACTGCTCTATCATCTCCACCCAGACACCATAGGGATTTAGAGTGAGAGACAGTATAGAGTGGTGGAGAGACAAATCGCTTTTCTTGACCTTTGAGTGAATAGCTACATACAGTAATAATCCATGGGGTGGAGGGGGGTAGGAGGGTCTGGGGGCATGATATTGGGGGTTTCACTTACACTGCAGAGAAGTAGTCCTCCAACACACTGCTGAAGAAGATAAGACTGTAAGGATGGAGGCCTGAGCACTCCAGTGGAGTTTTGTACTCGTACGTGCTTGTTGGTGTTTGATCTCTCGGTCTTAGAGCTCTGATGAATGTGTGAGAATTCATTTATCTCACAGTTTAAAAATAACCAGGATGCCACAGTGCACTGCAAGTGCTCAGATTTGTTCCAGCTGGATCAAAAATCTTCCTTCAAGGGCTTTTGGGTGAATTTTCTTTTCCTCCCAGCTAGCAGTTCATTGAGGTCTTGAACACTGAGATTTCCATTTTATGGGCCCTCATTAAATTCTAACTAGTGCTATAACTCTCCTCCCTTTGATTCAAAAGCTCCTCTCTGCACTTTTTGCCATACAGTACATGGGGGATATGGCCTGCAATCAAGTGCAAGCAGCATTGCAGCATTATGGGCCCTTAACTTTTTCATCTGCTACAGTAAAGAGGTTACCATGATGGACTAGTTACTGGTGGTGCATGTCACTGTAGTGTGCGGTGCACTCTGATCTACACAGTTCTGGGCTTTAAGTACTACTTCATGCTCTGAACAGTTATGGGCTGCTTCACTATAGTCTGCCAAGGAGAAAACTGAAGATGTATTGGTGGGAACAGTACCATTTCTACTGGTGAATTATTCATCTGTAACATTACTGTAGAAATGATTTAGATCTTTCTCTGGAGTGCTTAATTCACTTTCACCTGTAATTTCTAACAGCTCACCCTGTCACGAGTGCTTTTATCAGAGGTTTTTCTTAGGATGAGAGCACAACATTAGAAGATGTTGCATTACTATATACAGGTAAATGTCTTAATTTCTCACCCATTCACACACTAAAAGATTTTTATATGAAGCATTAGCATCGTGCCACTCTTGTCCTTTTCATCTTCATTCTTTCATTCGCTCTCCTCCCGACTTGGTTTAGCGATGCTTGATGAGTGGATGCGGTCCGCTTTAAAGAGTTCATCCACTTCTACCACACCCTGCAGCTTCTCACCTGTTTGCTCCTAATGCATCATTTCTAATCATCATCCCTGCCATGCACATCCATTCAGTTTGTGGGGAATCCCTGTCATCTACGCACTGAATGTAGATCTAATGGTCCACAGTTGACTGGGTAGGGAGGCGGCCTGCTATTAAGGCACATACAGTGGGATCATGTTGCTTTGCATGTTCCACTGAATCCAACAGGAGCAGGCCCAGCTGATTCAGTGGCACCTCATCACATCGACACATTAGTAACTGCCACAAAGACTCAAATGACTTATGAGGCTCTGAAAAAGCATCATCATCCACGAACGGTGCACTGTACAACATAATCAATTTCAGGAGAGTACAAATACGTGCCACTTTATTATTACAAATAATAAATGAACATTAGGCAGCTGGTAATGCAACCAATTTGTCTTTCTGAGGGTCGCTAATGGCGCAAAACACTCTGCGTGAACTCACGAGAAAGAACGTTGGATATCCTGGCACTTTCCATTAAAAATTGAAATGCAATCAGAGTTGTAATCTTCGGCTGCAATTCTTGAAGTCGGTGGTGCTTAAAAAACAGCCAGCCAGCCAGCCAGCCAGCTCAATCTAATACATAGACGCTGTATATTCTACATCGTGACAAATGTGAGTTGATTGAGGAACTGACTAAATGTCCCCCACAGCCTGGCTTTGCATTATGATTTTAACAACAAGTATGAGCACGCAGCCATGAACTCTGTTTGACCCTCCATAAATGTATTTACTTGTTCTTTAAACTGGGGATGTCCTTGTGTGTGTGTTCCATTCGCTTGCCTGTACTCATTAAATATCCTCTCATCAGGTCGCAGGGTCATGGACACTGGGTTGAGCTGTCTGAGCTATCTGTGGTGTGGAATACCAGAGAAGCCCAGGCACTGAGTGCCAGTCCCCACCCCACACACTCAGCTCTAATGAAACAGATGAATTATTGCTCTGAGTGTCCAGAGTTTCACAGAAAGTGACGCTAGCAAGAGCCACAATAAAGCTGTACCTCATATCCAGAGGGGAAGGGAGAGGACATTAGCCTTTGTGGTCTGCATACACTGTGTAATATAGTGTGTGTGTGTGTGTCTGCACAGGTGGTGGGTGGGAGTGTAGGAAAAGAGAGAACATTTACACACAAACACACACACACACACACACATACACACATACAGCAGGCCGTCCTTCCTCCCGCGATTCAGTGGCTCAGTAAAGCCCAGACGTCGTAAACAAGATTTATGTCATTTAATTACACTTTTGTACAATTACCTTTATTTACAGCTGCATGAAGCAGGCAATGGGGAACTCATGGCAGTGTGAGCCAAACAGAGAGGTCGTAATTTCTGTCCTTTACTTCTCATTGTTCCCGAGATATGAGAGCAGCACTCCTGAGTATGTAGGCTACACGTTTTGCTTAGTGATGTGCGATATTTACATTTATCGCACATCAGTTCTTCTTGCGTTTGAATATTAATTATACTTGGTTTGTAAGTAAGTTTCAGATTTGTCCTATCCTTAGCTCTGGGATATGGATGGCCAGTATGTCTAATTAAAGATGTTTAATTAAAAATTTCTGAAATCTTTGCTAGAAATGTATCCTGAGATTTCCTGCATTTCCGTCTGTTATCATCTCCTCTTAATGCCCGTCTTTTATTCCCACCAATCTGTTCCCTAATTTGAGGGGGAATGTGAGTCTGACATTTTCCTATAATGGTGATGTATTTTCCTGCCTCTTTCACATAACATCATAAGGGCACTTGCCTCAGCTTTGATGTTACAGTGCCACCAACTGGTAGGTCTAAAATGTTCCAGATTCTACTGGTTGGTGACACAGAAGATAAATCAAAACACGTGACTCTGTGTGCCATGCCTGTTTTCGTTGACAACAACAGAGGCTCTTTCTAACAACTGTTCCCATCTCTGTGTCAAACCAGCAGAGCACATGGCAGTGTCTGTGTGTGCTGGCTCTCTGCCATGTGGCAGACTCACACAGTCGCACTGTGACTGTTGGCATTGTTGTCACCTCAGGAGGACGTTGAGTCTCATGAGCACGGGCATTGTGAAGCAAGAGTCACACAACATTGTCACTGTAGGTATTTTATTTTAAACTGCATCACAATACATCTCCTGGGGGATATGTAACAGAACTAGGTTTCATTTCATTTTCTGTCATTAGCTCTGATTATTTCTAAAGTATTTCCAGTTGGATGTTTGCAGATGGAGGGTACACTGTGTCGGTCTTCTTCAGACAAAGCATCTCTTGTGTGAGGGTTGCAAAATCTGACCAGGAGAGGGGGCTTTACCCACACTTTTCCTCTTACTGGGGTAAGGCACAGCATTGAGACCAAGTCACAACACATTTCTGTCAGATTTCTTCAAATTGGTACGTCAAGTAAATTTAGAATCAAGTTATTAAACGTGTAAATGAAACAGTCAGCATTGCTGTTTTTGTAAAGTGCTTCTGCGGTAGTAACGGCACCTTGTAAAGACATTGAAAGCTGTTGATCTACTTTTAACTAACTACTTTCACTTATAACACCTACTTACAACTCAAATTGTTGCTGAACAGCAGAATGTGAATCTGTTTCTCTTCACATCACAGGCTGTGCCCCGGCCTCCTAAGAATAGCCTGCTGTTTGCTTTTTTTGTTTGTGCATCATGCCCTTTCGTCAACCCATCTGAATGGGATGGGACATGAAACTAAGCTTAGAAATGCAACAGGCCCCCGAGGCACTGCAACTGAATGCAGAGCTTTACTTCTCATTATGGTCCTCATAAAGAGGCTTTTGGATGCCGCTGGCCTGGGGAGGTCTGTGGAGAAAAGTTAAAAGAAAGAAAGAAAGAAAGAAAGAAAGAAAGAAAGAAAGGAGGAAGATACAGGAAAGAGCAGAACAAGACTAGCATGTCTGGATTTGCCAGTCACAAGACAAATATGGCACAGAGATCAAGGACCAACTTTCACACGGTGCATCTATCTATCTATCTATCTATCTATTTAGTCTGAGAGTGTACTGCAATATGCAATATGTGTATATTCACACAGTCCTGGATTATGAATTCATTAACTGCCCTTGTTGCAGAAAGTGAGAGAGGATGAACAGTAAAACCACCTCATTCACTGTACAGCTGCAGTCAGTGTCTTGAGGCTTTTTAACCGTGTTTTGGAAGACTGTGAAGAATAGGGCGGATAAAAATAGTTCCTGTCTAGCCAGTAATGATAAAACCATACCTGCTGATCTGGAAGCTAACCTTCATCTGCTCTGAAGACCAAAAGCCAAGAACAACATCAAAACCTCCTATTCTTTTCAACAATGCACAAAACACATCAATAAAGTCTACAGGAAGCCGTTCTTTGCGTTGTCTAAAACCCTTATTTTTGATCTCTAGATCCCAGGGTGAGCCAGAGGAACAGAGGCTGTAGTACCTCAAGACTTGAATCAGGAGTTGTGGGACAAATTCTATCTCATTACAGCTGCTGAGGAGACACAGCAGCTCTGCAGCTGGGGGACTGAGACTGTGAGTACGTGGTTATGCGTGTGCCTTTGTGAAGGGTGGTAAGAGCATTAGCTAGTAAAAGCAGCAGATAAAATACTCTTTAATTAATTGCTGAGCAAGTTTTGCCCTCTAGCAAAAAAAAAAAGAATGCCTGCTGTTTTCAAGAGACCCTGAGGAGATTACTGCTGGTGAAAATACGAGCTCCTTGCTGCAGGGCCTTTTCCAGTCAAACTGAAATCTGTCTAAACATCAGCATCAAGATCATTACAGTGAGTGCCAGAGAGGCCACAGGTTCAGCTGCATGTCTCAGTTACTAAAAAGTAATATATATAGTATAGTTATATATAGTATGTAATAACTAAATCATTTTCTATTACTGTATTTGGGTCAGTGAAGCTAACATTGGCGAGTGGTAAGATGAACAGAATAGCAGTAGATGCTGCTTTGTAATACTGTGAATAAAAGTGATATTTCACACCTGCTTCTGCTGGAACGCGCAGGTTAAGCACAGAAGGTGAATATCCTTCCTCTTCTAATGGCTTGTCCTAGATTTCCCCACCTGCAGTGCCCTTATTTTTCACAGTGGTGTCTAATCCACCATCGCTCTTCCACTTAACACAAAACAAAGCTTCCTTCAGTGTTACTCGAGGCAGCCCATGGGAGCTGCTCTGTTGAGACCCAGCTTCATCGCATTGTAAGTAAAACACTTTTTATGACATCCATTCCAGGGAGAGGATTATGCCAAATAGATAGCAGGCACTCACCTCTTGCCTCCAAATCCTCTGCTGATTTATAATGCAATCTATTTAGATTTGGTTTCCATTATTCATGTGTGAACGTACATTTTTTTCACTGGGATAATTTGCTTGTTATTGAGCCACTGAATGATATCTAAAGCTTCAACTGGAGTAGTACATAGCCATTTTGTGTTTGATATAGGCCACCGCTGCTGAAGTGATCAAAGAAAATGTTGCTGCCAGATTGGAGAGACGGTGTGTAAGTGATTAATAGCTACCGTCATAATGTCACAACCAGCTGTGTAAACTACATCTCTTGGCATGCAGAGATCCCTTGATCTTACAGTGTCCTCCTCCTATTTCCTGCCCCCGCAGCTTTGATAAATATAAGGCAGCCATGCATTTTAAGGGGGAAACAGTTTATTTTCATTTCAATTACATATCTTATCTTGTTGCCACGCTCATTATGCCAGATAATTTAACACTTGTGCTTTGTTGCTATGTTGACCTTTACTTTTACATTGTCTAGGCTCCTACACACACCACAGCAACATGGGTATAAAGTGAACCAACTTGTAGAAAAGTATTGAAGAGGTAATTTTCCCTTTGCTACAAACTGAGCTTGCACATTTAAAAATGGAAATCAATTAACAGAGGAAGGACCTGTTCATGTTATAAATGTAATAGTTTTTCTCAATTGCTTTGATGCAATTGACACATCAGAATCATCATTGTCACAACTCGTAATGCAATTAATCTCTAAACAGTTAAAGCATTTCTCATAACACTAACTCACCTGTGCACAAGTGACAAAAGCAATCAAAACATTGTTCACGCGTCAAAACATGCAAAGTGAATCACTTCAACATTGTCACCAATAGATAAAACCCTTTCACCAGTGCTTTAAGACTTAGACAACAAATGTTTTGATATTTTAAAAAAACCTTACTGACTTTAAAAAGAGTGCTGGAAAACAGTACGGTAAAGACACAACAATGAAATGTGATTGATTTATATGTAAATTCATGCAATATAATAGCTGAGGAAAGCAATATTATAAACATGTAACTATGCTTCAGAAAACAGACAAAGAAAATTATGCAGTCACACTTAGAACAGCACCAATTATAGTACAATTAATTCACGCTATTTAAACCTGTATAAATCACACTTCTCAAAACGGTTCATCGTTTCCCCACACACATTAGCATTTCTTATTGTGTTTGTACAAACTGCCAGTGCGTGCTCAGAACAGGATCAGTTGAAACAAAGAGAAACCAGGACTGAACAATTGATCGAAATATTATTGAAATTGCAACATGGCAATATCCAAATCACAGGAGCTGCACTTTTTGGTAAACTGTGTCACAACATACCATAAATGAAGCATTGTGGTGCTGCAGAGACGCCCTGGCCTACAAATCACATTCTCCAGATGTAAAGGAACATGCTTGTTTGGTACAGAGCCCAGCAAAGATCTTCTTCAAATGCAGCATTGATTAATTGATTGATTAAAGCATACTATGTCATCGTTCATAGACATTACTTATGTTTACAGGCAGTTAGACCCCAGAAAGGTCAAAGTCCTTCTCAGACCTCTTATCATTGACTGTTGAACAACAATCATTTGTACTAAAATAATACATCATTAGCAGACTAACATCACTAAATCATGTTTGAAGCTACACTTATTTATCTGGAAAAAGTCATGAAGTGTCAAGGGGAATGTTAAGTTTGTTTTTTGAGTTGTTACATTAAGGGCCTGGAGTCTTTAGGATCCCAGAGAGAGTTCTAGTTTTGATTTGGGTTTAGTCTCATTGCCTCTTTATCATCTATTCACCTCTAGGCAGGGTGCACCTTTGAAAAGTGACCCATCTTTACCAAAGTGACCAACTCAAAGTTCTCAATAAAGCTTCACATTTGTCTCAAGATGAAGCAGCTTTCATGTCGTCATGATAATATGATGATATCGTTAAAATAACCCATATCATGTTCTTTGATATACAACATTAGTACATCAGAGCTTCTTTTGGTAAAGAAACAGTGTATTATGAAAAGCATCGCATGTGAAAGAAAGAAATTAACTAGAGCAGAAGTTGTGTTACAGTTGCTATGATTAATAAGAAGTGTACACACATATGCACATGTGCATGCAACGACACACACACATTCCACTATGTACAAACCAAACGGGCTGCACTAACAGCCATTGGGAGCCAGATCAAGCAGAATTAAACAACATACACCTCAGCGGGGGGTTACACAGGTGATTGTAAAACACAGTCGGACTAAGTAGAAGATTTGTCGAACATAGCACAGATCAATAAAGACACAGTAAGCTGCCGGGTTGTTACACCCAAGAGAATTTCCTGTGCTGATCTGATCAAACTGCCATGACATTTACATCTGTCTCACTGTCTCCTTGACACATGTACATACATGTGCTCATTTCAGCTCTGTGTGGAGACATGACTGTAAGGAAGCTGTCAATGAATTGACGACCTCAGATTATGTCATACTCTGGAGTGTATGAGTGAGATGGTAAAAATAACAGCCTCACTGTGCAAATATGACCAAGGCCCATTGTAAACCCCCCCCCCCCCCCCCCCCCACACACACACACACACAGTTTTTAAATTTGAAACACTCACCCCCTGCAGATATGAGAAGTGGTTGTCAAAAGATTTTAGTTTGCTCCACCACAGAGGAAAAAAAAAGCTGTGGTCAGCTTGGATTCAATGCAGATTCAGTTTATTTTTATTCCATAGCTGACTCAGTTTCTATCTGTGCATCACAGTATTGAGCCCCATTTACATTACCGGCTTGTTTGTCCAATTTATGGTAAGTCATAAAAATGCCTGATGCCAAGAAAATTGATTATGGAGAAATCCTGCAGGGTGAGTGATGCTATTGCAAAGAGAAGAAGGCAAATTACAAGTACACTACATATGGCACCCGGAGCTTTATTATCCTATCAAAAGCTCAGTCCCCGACACTGATCCATTCTTTATTGATGTACGTAGAACAAATATCCTAAAGATAGATATTTCAGTTGGACAAAGGGATCTTTCTTGTGTTTGAGGAATTGCTAAGTTATGTTTAGCAAGCAGATCATCTTAAAGACATGCTTCTGAAGACTGCCCTGTGAGAATTAAGTGAGGGCCTCGCCTCCTCACCACTGCCCTGATTTCTCAGTTTGTCAATATTGATCTGCAAATCCTGTTATGGGGTTTAAGAAGGGATACCACAGAAGATTGCTGGTGGGATGTTGCTTCGAACCACCTCTGCTGTGAATAATGCCAATAAAACACCCAGAGGTGATCAATGGTAAAGATTCTAGCAGTGGGAGAATGTTATGCTCATTTGATAAATGAACCCCAGTTTGTTTTTATGAGGAAGGTAGTATAAAGCTCGCTGAAGTTCAGTGTGAATACACAAAAAGTAAATGTTATTCATTTAAAGTTAGAGGTGAAAAGTATAGTGCAACGTAACTGTGCCGAAATCCATAGATGAATTACTCTGATTTCTTTACATTTCTATTTGTTTAAATAGTTATATGTGTAATGTGTGAAGTGCAAGATGTCTTAGGAGTAAAATGTGGCGCATCAACACAGCATGTGCTTACCCATGCCAACATGCCTCTGCTGTAACTACACTTTGTGTTCACCATATGTGTAAAAATAATATTATGAGCATGACATATGTGTTAGAGGGGCACAGAAACACAGACTGTTGTCCTGTCCTCTCTACGGGAGCACATGGTGTGCTGCTGTGACAGTCAGCATTGAACGCGTCTTTGGGGATGCTCCATTATTTACACTGTGCCTTCATGTGGCCCCAATGAGACATGACAGGAGCCACAGGAAGCTCATGAATTAAACAGAAGGCCCTAAAAGCACTAGGGGAGGGTACAGGGTGATGGGGAGGCCCGAGGAGACAGCAGAGCACTAGGGCTGCAGATTGCAACGCACATGTCGCCGTGGCCTCGGGGGATGGAGAGAGGTGAGGAAGAGACATGAAGAGGGAGATGAGAAAGGAGAGGAAAAAAGATTTTGCTGAAGCAGTAGAACGAAGACAAAATAAAAGAAAAAGCTAAAGACGAGAGTAGAAATAGAAAGCAGCTGACACACATTTTCTAAGAAGGTTGTAATGAGGAGGGAAATAGCTAACAGAGCAACAGCAGTCTTAATTTCGCCGGAGAGACATTAATCCCTTACTGATGCATATAAAATACAGAGTGAGGATGATGTCATGCATTCAGTGGACAGTTAGCGGGGTGTGTGATGTCTCAGCTGTTGCTCAGATAGGCTGGGCAGCGAGTAGCTCCTGGTGTCAGCATGTCTGCATGTCCGGATGGATGGGATAACCTCATTTGGGCTGTGACTCATCACCTGATGCAGCAAACCAATACACAGCAGCTATGGGCAATAAAAGACTCTGGCAATACCCTTCCCGTTTGAGTCAAGTGATAAAATTTGACTAAAGGGTATTAAGGTCACAGACATGAATGGTGAATTTTGATGGATCATGAATTTCCTGCATGTATTTATATCAGTATAGGTTCTTACATTGTATGCATGTTGCATGTTTATAATCATCCTAAATGTTGCCATTTGTCTCAGGATTAACCCAGAATGTGGATTAGTATGAGCTTGTGAATGTAATATTTCAAATACAATGGCTATCTGCAGGATAAGACCATGCTTTTATGTCTTTCTCTCTCTCACACACACACTCACACACACTTTTGTGTTTTATGAGTCTGATATTTGTAAGTAACTTTTTACAGGAAGTGCCTCTAATGACAACCCGTTTCATTGGCCCCCAAGGAGCTGCTGTCCGTCTCTCGTGGCAACCCCAGACGGGAAAAGGAACCGCCCAGCCCATTGGTGCCAGGGTGATATCATCTGATCATCAACCTCAAACATGGGCTCTGAGCCACACAGTGCATTTTCATATAGTGGAAGGTCTTCATCCTTCACTTCCCCCCTTTTACATTCAGGGCATTTTTCTGCAAATATTGATCCTGCAGAACAAGTGAAATTAGCTTGTCATATAAAATGGGAAGTTGTGGGCAATATATAGCTGAATGGGAGCCAAGTAAATTAGACTTATTAACTTGAATCAGTAAAATCTTTTTTTTTTTTTTTTTTACCTCAAGCTGGATGTATCTCCTCTTATTGATGCAGTCCATTAGTTGTAATAGTAGTCTGTCTGTGGAGTATCAGTTGTCATCCTACTTGTGCTTGAGTGCTCTTAATTCCCTCCAGAGCCCATCTGGACAAGCATCTTTTCAAACAATATGACAAGGCACTACAATGCAAAATTTAGAGGCAGGCATCACACAAGCTGGATATTTATGCAATCATTTCAATTAGTCCTGAATCAACATCTATATTCCCAAACATGTGGCAGCCTATTTAGTCTAAGTAGTGAAGCAATGACATGCCGATGCATTTACATGAAGAATTTAAATGGCAGATCAATGCAGAATGTAAAATGTAAAATAATTAAAAATGAAAGTCTAAAAATACATACATTCATAGCAGAGGACTTGTGATCTTTGCCAAAACAGGAAACAATGTCCTCATTTTCCCTTTTTTTCCTCTTCTAAGACACAATCATTGAGAAATGAAAGTAAATGAAAATAAAGTATTTGGGTTTGCAGGGGGATTTAATAGATTATATGTGCTCAAAAAAAAAAAAAAATCACAAACACATTAAGAAAAAAAAAGGTGTCTCTGAATTTCTGTGTATGTGTGAGTGTGAGAAAGACTAATGACATGAATTCCTTTGTTGCATCTTTGTTCTGCATGTGCGCAGGAGTGTTAGCATTTAGAAAAAAAAAAAACACTGTGAACACGTTTCACCTAATATTTAACACCAAGCCCAAACACAGAAGTCACTGCTGATGCTGTTAAGTGACAGTAAATATGAGGGCATTTTGATTTTCCTGAAATATTAGTGTATCCAAAGTCCAGATCATGTTCACATGACTAATGTGGTGTTTGACATATTATAAATTCTTCTCTTATGACTCTTCTTTATAAGAGTTGTCCTCATGTCATAAATTGAAAAGTTGTGCATGGGGGGAGCTCCTTCACTCTAAAAGTGTGACTGAGGGGGCCATGTGCTCTCTGTCCAACCCTCCCACCCCCTACCCCCCAATCTCACCACCACTCTGCCCATATGTGCATTCGCGTGGCAGCTGCAAACTCCCCCGCTTGCCCTCTGAAAAAAGAAAGTGAAAAACAGCTCTCTACACCACAGTGAAAGTAGGAGAGCTTTTCTGGTCAGACTGTGTCTGGCTGCCTCTGTGAGTGAGTGTGAAGAAACCAAATGAACACAAAAAGAAAAAAAGGGAAAAAAAAAAACTTTCGGAGTCTATTGCTGCAGAAAACAGTAAACCACTAATTTGAAAGGACTCTGTTTAGGGTATTTATCTGTAAATACAGAATGTTTCTTTTATATATATATATATATATATATATATATACAGCACTTTTTTGTAATTAAGTAAATGCATCAGTCGTGTGCGTGTGTGCACACACCACCACCACACACAACCTGCAGTTTTACACTAATAAAGGGACACACCTCCCCATCTGCCTTCTCCAGCTCCCCTTGGGAACTACAGGAGGTGCAGAGCAGTAGACTGTGCTATGGCCTGCTCAACACATTAGTACCTCACTGACACACAGAGGCTGGGCAGGCACATATTGCACACGCTGAGGCAATGCCAGCGGAAGTCACATTCGACCCCAGTTAGAATTAGAATATTACAAGACAAGCAGGCTGTGCTGCACACACAGACACAAATATGCAGCAGCCGTCATACTTCTGTCCCTTTCACACTCTGTTTTACATACACCACAACGCGCAATGAAATGTCACCTCATACATACACACACACACCAAATCTGTTCAGCAACAGAAGGACCTGCCGCCTCCTGCAGCATACTACCCATCTTGTATGAAGGAGGAACTGAAGCCATGTAGATTCTTTGTAAACTAAACAGACTCAATGAAATGTAACTGAAATTAAATTCAAGGCCTCATTTAAAACTCTGTCACAGCCTACAAAAGTGGAACTAGCAGCAGAAACTTTAAGTTTAAGCCAACAATATCAAGGTGCACTGATGACATGAATCTTAAATGGTATGAATAAATTACACAAAAACATGACAGAAACATAACTCATAATCCGCACAGCTTCTTGTATGGGTTTGCTTGAGTCATGCATGCAGCTTTAATGCACAAAATAGATCTTAATGTGGGCTAATGTAATAACAGCAAACACATCCTGGCACGATCTGAAACATATTCTCAGAAACACGCTCATTGGAGTTATCTTTTCACATGACTACTTAAAGTTTCATGTCACATCTTGGAATTCACATGGGTAATTCACATATGTCATTAAACTTTAAACATATGGTTAACATTGGACATGGCATGGGAAGGTTTCACAAATCCCATGAAAGTAATGGTGCAAATTCAGGCCCCTACTCCTGAGGACCTTTACTCACGCTATCCATCCATGTGTCACTCACTCCCTTTTTTAAACTTTTATGTTAATCCGGTGAATTATTCAGACATGTCCTGATGTGCCCATGAGTATCCTCTGATTGAGTTGAGGAAGAGAAGTGGGCTGGTGTGCTTGATCCAGGAACTTGGACAGTATGTGTTAATGTGTGTACTTCACCTCCCCCACTTTGGCACTTCAATAAGACACCAATTATGACGGTTGCTCTGAAGAAAGTGTATGTGTGATTGTGTGTGTGTGTGTGTGTGTGTGTGTGTGTGTGTGTGTGTGTGTGTGGTTTCTATGTGAGCGGGTTGACAGAAAGAGACTAAGAAAGGAAGTCTGCGTGCATTTATGGTCTCTCACACTCACTGTTGTGTTACAGTTTATATCTAATGTATGAGTTTTACCTTCCATATTCTAGCCACACAAAAGAGAGACTGGAGACAGTCTGCCCGCTTCACTGTGTCATGAGGACAGAAAAAAATATTTTGTTGCTTAAACTAACACAGACAAGAATCAATGACTACTTGCAATAGATAATTCATTCACATTTAGCAGTGGGGGAGGGATGTTACCTTCACATTTCTCACAGGAAGGGAACTTATTTTGTAAATGACATTAAAAGACATGATGCTACTGTCTCACATCACAGGAAACATGTCAGTTAATGCAAAAAAAAGAAAAAAAAAACACATCATTGTCTTCAAAGGCATATGAGGGTGGAGAGCTTCCCATGTGCTGTCTTTGAGGGCAATGAAGTGTTATGATAATTTGACAATGAATATGGATGAGAGCCCTCAGTTGACACCCAGTCAGGCTCCCGTGGTACTCAAATCAGTGCCCATCCTCATATCTGACAATGGAGTTATGGTGAAACAGAGCAGAACAGCCAGGCTGCCCTGCCGCTCTCCTTCACACAGTCTTCTTTCCCTCAGCAGTCTGTCAGAGCCACCCCCGCCCCCTCCCATGACACACATGCAGAGATACAGAGATGAAGACAAAGACATAAAAGTGTGCCGAAAAAAAAATCACTGAATACACACACACACACACACACACATAAGCGCACACACACACACGGATTAAATTCAAGTGGTAGGATTTGGACTTGATCGTTTAACCAATGAAATCGCCTTTTTCGTACTCTGTCACAGACGTAGAGAGACAGTAGGTGATGTCAAACATGGTAGAGAATGGCTACTCCACCTCTCAGCAGGTATGAGACTGGCCCTCTCATATCAACTGTCTGCCTGTGAAAGACGATTAGCCACATCCTGCCTGCAATCTCATTAAACTCAGTCTGAGAGGATCCACAGTGCACAGTCACACTGCCACAAAGAGACAGAAGATGATCCCAGTCCTCCAGATTACACCACCATATAAGGCCAGATGAGGACTTGAGACTATTGGACCTTGCAGCAATGTAGCCTATAGCATGCAGTGAATGAAGGAGGAATGATTTCTTAATGAAAAAAAAGACCAGGCTGTTGTGTCACTGCAAGAGCCCACTTACAGTGGAGTGTCCTGTGAGCTTAATGAGCATGCTATAGTGTATGACTATAGTGGTACATGTTTGTTTGCATGTTTAGAACTCAGTCTTTATGTGTTTCATGTGGCGTGGCTCTTATGGTTATATGTCAAGTCAGTGTAAGCACACAGATTTCACAGTTCACTGACCTTCTGTGTCACAGGAGTTAAGGGAAGCCTTTGCTTTAGTGGGAAACATAGACATCAGCTCCCTGAGTGACCCATGGGAACGCAAGGTGTGCCTCTTCTGGAGCGGCAGCATACTATTTTCACACCCTGGCCCATCCGTGCATATCAGGAACCATTCATCATGACAGGAGCACTCAGAGCACAGTGAGAGTGAAGGAGAAGGCACTGATGCGTTATCACTCACATTAGATCAGAGAACACTGCAAATCAGTAATCTTTGGCAGCAGATGTCATCTATCTAACTATCTATCTATCTATCTATGTATCTATCTAAGGATCATAAATGTACTTTACAGAAAAAGTGAAACTGGAGTGAGCAGTGAGGGGACATCCAGACATCCTTATTTTACGGTGCCAGTTGCTCTGAGACGGATCAGTGTGGAGGTGGAATGGTGATGGCAGCTGCCTCGAGGGCATGGCTGGAGACGGTAGGCGGAGAACAACAGTGGCCTACTGCTCTAGCTGCTCGATAGCATATCAGCTCTATCAGGTCAAGGTTAGCCTGTGGCTGACTTACTGGAGTAAGTCACAGATCAACTTCCCAGCCTGCAGATGACATACAAATGTTTAAAGGGGTATTTAAAGCTGACCCATAAGAATTTATATAAAAGGGCAATTTCAGTCTGCTCTATCTAAATGTCATCGGTGTGATTTATGTGTGCTGAATTTGCTGAAGTATCCCTTGGTCAACATGCACTCTCACTTTTCACGTTTATGTCCCTTCCATTTTCTTTTAAAAAGGGTAGGTGTTTAAAATTAAACGTAGTTTTAGATGCTGTCACCAAACTGTGCTCTAAAGGAAATATGTTAAATGTGGCAATATGAACAAAAGCAGTGAAAACCTTTAGAGATACTTTGCCCTGCTGCTAAAGCCTTATGATTACTGCAATATTTTTTGTAATTGCCCCTCATTGCACATTTATGTGCACAGGCTCATGTGCAGTTCTAGTAAACATAAACATCACACATGAGCGTGTGTCCACTAATCTCTCATCCATTTATGTGATATTAGCTGAAAACTGGAGGACAGTTACACTTGTTTTGTGGTCCCTAAAACCAAGTTTACTAACTACAGACATCAGCAGACACTTGCTGTCCTCCCTGTTGATGCTCTGCCAGGCCTGCACAGTGGCCATCTTCCCTTGTTTCATTCCCTGCATGTTTAGGATCATATCCTGGTGCACTCTCCTAAAATTAGGCATCTAAGTATGCAAATAAGTAAAGTCCCACGTTGTTCTCCCCAAACGAAAGTAAATACACCAAACAATTGAAAACCTATCACTATCCTAAAATTTTCTGACTGCATTGTAAGTAGCCACTCAGCATCTGCGCCAGTCTATGTAACAGGATGCAGTGGCCAAATGAGTTAAATTAAAATGAAATACTTCGTGTAGCTAAAATTAACAAACAGACTTTTTGTCATAAAGCCAGAGCTAAATTCTTCAGCAGTGTGTCAAAGTGATAATTAACAACTCCCACTAGACCATATGGATACTTCATTCAGTCACAAGCAGTCAAAAGCAAAGATTGAATATGATGTAAACTGCCAGGTCAGGAAGACTGAATAATGTCAGTCCAGTAGACTGCCAAACTTTGTGTACATTGCACACTGGAGACAGTCCTCGGGAATGTAGCAGGATAGGGGGCACAACACATTGTGGATTAAAAAATATTTTGCAAATGTATCCTGTGGCCTAATTAATTTTCCAGCACCTATTTTCTTTTCGTGGTATAGGCTACCCATTACATTTCCCATACATGGAAAGTATGAAAAAAAACAACTTTATTTTAAGTAATGCGAACACTATGATATCTAATCTATCCTAAAATCAATTAGGATCCAAATTGGATTCCTGGGAGCACTGATTGAAGATGTCATGGATTGAGTCGGTGCTGTGCTCTGTGTTCACTTGGCTGTGTCTGCACGGTGACTGGAGAGGAGTGGGAGAGGGAGGGGGGAGAGAGCAGCGCAGCAGCGGGCAAGCCACCAGCTCTGAAACCCAGAAAAAAGCGACCTCAGCTTGTATACGCAAGAAAAAAAAATACTTTGGTTTACGACATGGTAGTTCGCACAGAATAAAACACCGCTCCGGGGATTCAGGAAATAAGGCTGGGTTGTTTGTGGACTCTACTCGATACGGCTGGAAACTCAGAAGGAAAGAAAACAACAACACTGGAAAAAAAAGACGAGGATTACACACAACAGTGACAATAAAACAACACTCCCCGACAAGTGGTCTGTCTGGTGCCGAGGGTGAAGTCCGAACAAAAACAGGAAATATTGGTGAATTGATATTCTATTCGAAGCATTTTAAATGTTAAGTTTCCAGATAGCGTTTCAGTGTGAACTTTAAACTCAGGAAACAATGAAGACATAACAAGCAAGAACTCATCAAGTGTCTCGAAGCTGCTAGCCATCCCGCTAGCGTTAGCGTGGCTATCTCGCAGCAAGCGAATGCGAGCTAAAGCTAACGCCCGCTAGTGCAGCTAAGTAAGCTAAGTTAGCTTGTCGGCTAACGTTAGCTGGCTAGCTAAACGCGTTTTGAGAAACTTTTGGTGTTGTTTCCCCGGAGCCCAAACACTGAAGGAGTATTGTAAGAACAGAGGGGAAGGGCAGGTTCCCTTCTGGACTTTTTCCCCTCTACGTATTTTCTTAATATGATGGCTGCGGAGGTCAACAGTGAGGATACGGGCTCGGTCACGACAGGGACAGGGGTGGCAGGCGGAGGAGGCCCGGAGACGGCCCCTTTCCCCTACTATCCCAAGACGAGCAGAATGCGTGTCGCTGATTTGGGACAAGCACCCGCACCGACCCTCCGCCAACATTCAAACACATCGCCGGACTCACTTCCTGACATGAGCATTATCTGTCCCATGTCTAGCGGGGATATGACCGGATCAGTGCTGTCCGCAACAGGGAGTGGCGGAGCAGGGGGTGGACATTCAGTTTTCCAAGGAACAAGCTCAGGGACCGTGGGCGGCATGTGTTGCTCTCCCACTTTGGAGGGTCCGGCTAGTCGGATTTCACCCACATCAACCGGCCCGGACGGGCCCGGTGTCTTCCCACCGCTGCCACCACCCCCTCCTCCACCTCCAGGCTGTGGGGGGCTCGGCGGCACTATGGATGAAAGCGACATGCAGGATGGACAGGAATACGAGGAAGAAGAGGTGGTGTTCCCCCTCTCTGCACCTCCGTCGAACCAGTAAGTATACTAGCAGTGCAAATTACGTCTTGTTTATTGATACCTGCAAGTCAACATTTTCAAGCATCCTGTACAGACTGCTGGGTTCACTTCCTTCCTGCTGTCAGACACTTGAGGTCTGAATTTGAGTTGATGTTGACTCCTGCAGGTCCAGTAGTAACTTGTGTTACTCACAGTTCTAGATCTAGAGTTGCATCCCACAATCACTGCTCCATGTACTGAGGATTTTTATAACCAAATAACAGTAGCGGCCATGAAGTAGTCCCAGTTAAACAAAATCTGACATTTTCAAACTTGTGATAATGTTTGGAAGAATCATGATTACTTAGAATGAGTCTAACTGGTAGCAGAATATGCATTTTTGTTTATACATGGAGCCAAAGTAAAGTCAAATTGTTGTTAGATTGAATTGTTAACCCCCTTTTCAAAAGTTCATCTTAATCTACTAGGAAAGCAGTGTTTAAACAAGTGGCAAGAGTCACTTTCAAAAGACAACCCCATGTAATTATTATAGTAAGTATGTAGATAATAAGAGAAAAAAGCAGGTCAGTTTTGTCAGAAAGGAATGGTAAGAGGAAGCAGTTCATGTGATTTGGTTTGATGAAGAGTTGCAGATGACAAATGCTTACCTCAGTCTCGATGAGGTCAGTGCATGTCATCTAGGTAAGCAACATTTTTATCTGTACCTTTCCTGTTGTATCTAAAAACGTTTGTCATACCAGCATGGGCTTTAACTGCAATTGCTCACAACTGTATGGAGTTCAGCTTGGGTCAAGGTGCTGGGAAATACCTGCATAGATAGGCCTGGTATTTCAGGGATGCAGAAATGCTGCCCTGTGGACTCTATTAATATGTATAATCTTAATGAATCAAATCCTTAATATTGATTATTTAAACAACAATTAGCCCTTTATATTTGTAATCTAGAGTAAGGTTAATCAGTTCTCTTACAGCTGTCTTGTGATTGGTACAGTGTCACTTTAATCACCCTGTGATTGAAGTGACACAAGCCTGAATGAGCATATTTGTATACCTTTCTTTATTGCAGCATGGAAAACACATCCTAAGCTCTGCATTAAGATTGCATCTCTAATTATAGGCATTTTTTATGAATTTATCTGGCATGGACATGCGCACATGTTCAAACCTGTGTGTGTGTGCTGGTGTTGTAATAACCTAAATACAGCCCTCCCATTTGTTACAGTCTCATTAGAGAACTGCTGAGCTTTGTCATTTCTGGCCCTCATACTGTGAGATATGGAAGTGACTGGGCCTGGAGTGTGGATTCAGCTCTTATTTTAGGAGCCACTCTATATCTCCCTGTCAGATTACAGGGGAAGGGGAAGGCCAGCATTTCACCAGTCCTGCCTGTATTGGTAATGAACAACAAAAAATGGAATTAACTGCACTTGAATCCAAGTTCTTATGTATAGTATTACTCTGGAAGTAACTGTGTGGTCAAGCGAATATGGACTTCCTCATGGGTTTGCACTTGCATTCCAGTTTATCAACTTGCAGGGTTGCCAGTGAGGCAGTGGAACAGTTGTCACTTGTGCATGAATGGCATTGATTTTCTTTGGTCTTGCTTGTTTCACAATGACTGACTTGTACTCAAAATGTGTATCTGCCGCATTCACTAACACACATAACTTTACATGCTAGTGATAATCGAAAAATGAAGCAACTGACTCACTCAGTCCTACTCTGAGATGCTTTACTTAATCAGGTTTTTGCAAGTCACATACACAACACAAGCTATATTCCCCAATTTTAGGTTTGCGGTCATGGTGAATTGCTAGTAGTGGTGATAAATTCACCGGAAAGCTAGACCGCATTTCTTAAAAGTGTCTGGTTATTATTAGCCTGCAATTTCCCAATAGTGTTGTGAAGTGTATGACAATATTTATTGAAATGAGACATACTCTTATGGCCTGAAGAAGAAGAACAATACACTAAATACACAATGTAGATATGTGGAAGGATTCTGACAATTTGAATTGAATATTTCAGTAATATTAGAGAAATGTACCTTGTTTAAAAAAAAATAGGCTAAGGTCAAATGCAGAACATATTTGTGTGTTCATCATGAAAACACCTGCCAATGGCAATATATGCAAGGCCAAACACAAGCTCTCACATATTTCTATGTGAAAATAAAAGCCAAAGGTTAAACTTTTGGCTTTTATTGTAAATCATTGCCTTTATCCTAATGTTCATCAAAAAAAAAAAATGAATAAACATTAAAAAGTTGAACTGAACTGAGAATGTTGACAAAAGTACATGTTGTTCCAGTAATATACAATTTCCAAGGCAAAACCAATGATTTACAATAAAAGTCAAAGATTTAAGTTCTCAAAGGGTTTTTAATTTGATGTTTCTATCAGCTTCAGAGGCTGAGTAATAAAGGTTTTGGTGAATGTCAAGTGTTTCAGACGTTGTTTTCACACAGTGATTAGGTTTTAGAATGTTTTTTAGAGGGCGCCTTAGGTCTTAATGGGTTACAGCAAGGATATGTCACTCTGCCAGAATGTGTCACCGATACACTGTGATAGACAGTGTAGTTATGTGGCCCCTCTGCAAGGATATTGTTTCATCCAATGGATGTTTTCAGGCAAAATGGACAGTCATGGACAAAGCTGAAGTTTTGGCCTGCAGGCAATACAGTGAATCTAATGGACATACTTTATGGCACACTATAAACTCATCTTGTGTCACACTATTTATGTGAACATCCTGTCTATGTGTAATACAAGACATGCATACATTTGTTTTTTGACTTCTTTTCCAATGTGCCTATAATAGCATTTGTCAGCGGCAAATCAACCATTGGCAGCAATGGGTGTTACATTCACAGCTGGCTACCCACACCACCCTGAGTGATTCTGAATCTCACCCTGCCCTCTCAGCCGTGTAGCTAGCTGTGTATGCCTTCTGTAATCGGGCTGATCTTGTATTCCTTTGAGTTATGTTAGCAGCCTGCAAAGTGCATATTGGAAGAGTGATGGCGGAAAACTTCCACACTATTAAAAGGGGTCCCAGTGTGTGTTGCACAGTGACTGTGTGCATTCTACTGCACAGAGTGCAGTGGGGTGAAAATGCCTGTGTAAGTGAGAGAGACACAAACAGCAGTCGCATTCATTCACACCTCTGTACAGCAGTGTGCCATTCATAAACAATAGCTACAGCACTGCGATAAGAATTTCACACTGATGATAGCTTAACGAAGAGCCAAGAGCAAAGATACCAGGTGGCCCCCACAGTGTGTGTTCCTGCTGCCTTTGCAAGCCTCAGGCCCAGTGCCTGAGCTTAAACAAACAGCTCGTTGGGAAATGAGTCGTTGAGTTTGAGTTTCCACGAAGATTAGAGAGGATTTTAAGTCCTAAAGGGTTTCCCTGGTGGTAGGAGGAAGGAGAAAGAGGGGAAAGAAAAGTTGGATTTGAAGATCAGTGGCTTTATGAATGAGTTAACCAGATTTAGCAGTTGGCTATGGACACATCTCTGTAACTGCTGTGTTAATTGAGCACCCACACTACCTAATTGCCCTTTGTGTAGGGTGGCAGAGACAATGGAATTCTGAAATGGCATGGGGATCATGTCACATAGCTTAACTAGGTTATTCCCTGATGGAGGCCGTTCCCTCCAGCTGAAATGTTACAGCACTTTTATAACAAAGCAGGGTTTTATTAATGGATTGGATCAGTCATTACACCGTCGTGATGACTGGTGAGCCCAGCAATTAGTATTAAGCCTGTAATTTCCTGATGGACTTTTAAAAATTACTGCAATATTGAATATTCCATGCTGGTAAAGTATATACACTGTTGTAGCTTAAATTAAACAATTTTTGCACCTTGTCACAGATAATGCAAATGCTTAGATTTTGTTTACTACACACACTGATTGATATACAAGCCCTATATTTATTAGTGTAAGATCTATGTTGTGCATTGATAAGGGAAAGCCTATGGTTTCCATGCATTTTCAATGTGTTACGCAATGTCCTGTCATGCCCTTCCAATACCCACACTGCCCTGCCTTTTCTCTCCTACATCCTGTTTTCAAGACTTCTGAGCCACTCATTGTGGCATTAACAGGATCCTCAGAAGCATTTCAGTTGTTTTTGACAATACCCAGGATTTTTGATTTGAACTATTTTTCACATGAGTTAGGTGTGCTGAATGATACACAGCCTGAAATAAATTTTTCAACATGGGGAAGAATTCCCCCTTAAATGCATCGCATGGGGGGTGGGGCAAGAGAAGAAGTTGTACTTATTAGCAAGTAACAGTGTATATGACACCAGCAGCATTTAGGAATTCTTATATCAGTATTTGATTCAACATAAATATAATAAAATTACACAATAACAGTAGTGGTTGTGACATAGCAATGAGACAGTATATTAAGACTTAGTATAATGCTGACGTGTTAACGTGTCGGTACGAGTAGGTGAGTGGAGTTTTGCCCGCCTGTCTCTCACTTTTTCTTGATTACCCTGAGTGATCACTCAAAATTAGCAGGAAGTGCCGCATAAAAACAGATGCCTATGGCTTTAAGCTCTCTCTCTCTCTTTGACTGTCCCAAAGTCATTTTTACAACCATGAAAAGCAGCAGCTAAGAAACTGAACTAATTGACATGTTGTATCTGTCTGTCTGTCAGTCAGTCAAGCAATTGCCTCTACTCTGTTTAATCACAGCGCAGCACCTACACACAACAAACAGTGTGTCAGTGACAGTCAGCTGGTCGGAGAGCGTGTGTGACTACTTGGTGTTTAGTATTGATTCTTTGCGGTTATATACGTTAAACTATGGCAGGGCAAATAAAATTTTATATGAAATACTATGTATAATGATGATAAGTAAATACATTAATAGGAAAACAAGACAAAACAAAATTCATCTTGGCATTGGCAGAGGCATAAGCTATCGGCGATCGCTCTGATGATCGTCAATCACCGAGATCATCATCCATTGGCGCAACTCTAGCTCCTTCTTTTCCCTTGTCTCCTTGCTCTATCCTTTCCTTGTATGGTGTCTCCTCCACCTTATCTCTTTCCACACAATAACAACTTTGTTAAAATAAATCAAAGTTTTTGCTCTTTGGGAGGGCCAAGCTCTAAAATGAGTATCAGATTGCTGGGATTTGTATTACTCAGTGAATTTATGAATTTAGCTTAAGTCCCGTTTTGGGTGCTGAATCCACATTCACATGCAGTTACAGTCTTGCTGATTCTTCCTGTAACACCAGTTGATGAAAGGTGCAGCAGTGTACATTTTACAAATCGAGCAACTAATTTCACTGTTAACTT
Source organism: Trachinotus anak (assembly GCF_046630095.1). Taxonomy (NCBI): domain Eukaryota; kingdom Metazoa; phylum Chordata; class Actinopteri; order Carangiformes; family Carangidae; genus Trachinotus; species Trachinotus anak. The sequence goes on along the minus strand of NW_027273859.1, from coordinate 13,065,933 downwards.
CGGGCCACAGATATATTCTGAGCAGTTGCCACTGCAGCTTCACTTCAGTAACTTTACTGGTGCAAAAGTTTCCTGAACATTATTAGCCATCACTGTAAAGGTCAGTGCCAATATCCCACATTACAACTTCTAGATTTGTGTGAATTGATGAAATTGTGTCCTATTCCCACAATCCTGCACTGAAATTCAAGCTCTGTGATAGGTTGGGGACATTGCAGAGAAAGTGTTACAATGTCTGGTTAGGCTTGAGTACTGTTGTACTATAGACATGTCTTCCTGCACAGCAAGTATAGTAAAGGTGATTCTTTTAACAGTGATGTTACTCCATTGCTGTGCAAAAAACAGCCACAGAAATGAAAGCTGGTTGTGCAACTGTGTATATTTTGTTTGTTATATTTTAAGTTACTTCACATTCAGTTAGACAAGAAATGCTGGCTTTAATTCAGCAAGAAGAAAATGTTCTTAACTGGACACCCCTGCTTGTAGAAATTAAATCTCAGGAGGAATATTGTATGGGTAGATGACAGTGAAGCCTATTATCACTGATGTAATGATGTTATTTAAAGCCGAAAGCTTTCCTGCTGTGAATCAGCCTCCCTGAAATGTGCCTGGCTGCACATTAAAATGATGGTGGTTGGTTAGCATTCAGACTGAGCGAGGCTGAAGATGCATGGATGACCCTTCCCCATCTCTCCATCTGTATAGTTTAGGTCTGTCCCGGTGTGCTGTCACTCTCCTACCCTGACTGAGGGTAACAAGCTGCGGCAGTTGACTGTGTGTAAAGCAAAACAAAACAGTTTTAATAGCTGCTGTCAGTCCTCCACAGCTCTGCACCTACTTTCTTTCCACTGTGGAAACTTGAGCATGCAAATATAAGTAAATGGTTAAGGGATCACAATTTGCATAATAGTTTTTTGGCCAGTTAGTGAGTGCATAAACCCAAACAGTTTACATTAAAACCTGAGGCATTACTGAAAGAATGCTTGGTGTTGGATTGAAACCAGTCTGACTCTTTCAGGGTCAGTAATCTTCATTTAAAACCTGTGTTTTGAAATTATAGCACGATAGAAGCCAGGTGAATGTAAACATAGCATATAAATGTCTATGTATATGCAGTGATGCCACTCCCTACCCTTGCTGCCCGTCTGCTTCAAAAACCAATAGGCAGCATGCTCATGATGCGTGGCTTTATGAGTGAGAAAAAGCACAGAGTAAGAGAAGGAGAAAGTCAGTGGAGGATGAAGTGGGAGCAAAGACTACAGAGCTACTGTCTGCCTCAGTCTCTGAAAGATCCCGTTGTGAATTTCTTCAGAACAGGATAACAGAACCGGACATGATCATCCAGTTTTCTTCTAATTAGTTAGCTCAACTAAATGCATGTGGGGTAACAGTCTGCAACTCTGGGTCTTCCTGTTCATCTTACTTCAATGGATGTTGCTCGTTGACCCTAGTGACGGGAGATGACTGTACCAGGGCGACAGCAGGGTCACATCATCATGCCTTGTATGGATTTAGAGCTCCTTTTGCTCTTCTTTCCACATCGGAGCTCACAGTTTTTGTCTGGCTAGCAGCAGTATCAGTGGAGTGGGTGCACCTTGTGAGACCACAGGACACCGGAGGGAGATGCAGCAGAGGGCGAACTCAGCGTAAGTGGGGCATCAAATCCCCCCGGCAACTCGTACCTCACCTCCCCAACAATTGGCTGATATTTTTTGTTGTAGGGATTTAATTGTATGGTAGATATTAAAAAATATTGATTGTTTAAAAAGGAAAATCATGTGTGTATGTATGTGTGCAGTTTGTTTATTTAGTATTATATGGGGAACTTTCTTTTAGATTAGATCTTTCAGCCAATTGTGTTCATCTGACTATTCAATGGGAATATCACATGAAATCCATTATAGATCTTTTATGTCCGGGCTGTTTTGCATGGAAATGTGTTAACTGCATAGTCATACACTTAAAATGTAATAGTATAATGTGCCAATTTTATCTGACCACATAGTTCACAGACCTTACATGTGGAAATCAGGAAAGGTCATACTACATTTGTAACTACATGGCATATGTGATATCAAGACACCTAATGGAGAACATTGGCTTGATTAAAGAATGTCAGCGGGGTGTTAACTGGGCATTAAATATGTGTGTAGAAAACATGTTGTACTCAGTAACCCTTATAGACAGTTGGCAGCTCCACTGAGGCGCATTGCTAATGTACAGTAATGCAACGTTTCATTACTTTTTGATACTGATGAGGGCTGACAGTACGTCTGTGGAGATGTTTGAGTACAGCCACATCCATCACACACAGAAGAAGATGAATAAGAGAGACATAAGCTGGAGAGAGAGCGCTCACAAAAGACCTTAATGAGAGATAGACAGACTGACAAGAGAGACGAGGTCCAACTCACTCACGTCACAGCAAACAGTTTGTCAGATTTCTTTTGGATGTGGTAGCATTAAAGCAGTTTACATTAGTATTTTAAAGAATGTGTGAGTGTAGAACTGTTTCAACAATCTATTAACTTATTAAATGGTCAATTCCCTCCGAATACACTGGTTTTTATTACTTTCAAAAATAGTTATGCTTGAATGATTTAGGTCAGTAGAGTATGCGGTGTCCTCATTTTGAGCTCAAAATTTTATTCCGAAGGCTTGGTGTCCTTTCAAACTGTAGCTTGATAATTCTTTAACATATCTGCTGTTTTAGCAATAATTCCGCCTTGGTTTGACACAGATGAACAGAAAATTTAAATATCCTTTATTTTCTCTACAGGATATAGATGAGAGTTTTTTTTCTTACTCACATCAGTGTGTTATTATCAGTAATTTTCTTTATCCATATACTTGCCTAAATCCTCCAAGCATATAGCATGCTTGTGCTGGTATGGGTGTCTTCAAGTGCTCTCTAAAATACCCTAATAATTAGTTGAGTGCACATTAATAACCCAAACAATGCAAGCACTGTATGCTTTATAGCCTTGAGTTTATTTATGTTGCTGTATAAAAACATGTGTTTGCAGCAGCTGTTGCCCATTTAATTAAAACATCAGTTACATATATGCGTGTTATGCGCTCACATATTTCTTTGCTGCAGTCACTGCAGTTACTGCGCACATTACGCCAGTTGTATTCCATTTGATTTCTAAAATAAAGCAACCACACTAAAGAGAAGCAGATAAAAAAAAAAACAACAATTCATGTATAGATATTCATGAACCCATGTTAAGTATTTTACTATTTATTACTTATTATTTATTTCTTTGTGGGAACGGTACTTTTCTCTTTATGAGGAAGTCATACTCTACTCTATTCTATTCTATTCTGTTGCTCACATGAACAGGATTGTATTTGCCCCTTTTCCCATGATGAAGTCACTAAATTGGTGTTGTGTTAAAAAGGTTCAGGATGTGGACTGCGGTGGTGAAGGATGACACTGTGAGTGACCCCTTCTACTCATAAACCTCAGCAGTTTCAAACATAATTTAGTGTGGTGCCACCGACAGGTAGTTATCACTTGGCTAGTGTTGCAAGCATAGTAATTTGCTATGCATGTGAGTTGCCAAAACAGTATACACTATGATCAGTGGACTTTTAATTTCTGAAAGTTTGTATTAGTTAGCCTGTTTCAGTTGACCATGAGGGAACTGTATGCAGAGAGATAAATGCCTTATCCTGGGCTGCGCGTCAGTAGGCGAGAACCAAGACGTCACTGTGCTGCTTGCTGTTCATGTACAGACATGACAGAGCATTCCTCAAGCTGATAGTAGAACTGTATCTTGTAACCACTGTCACGGCTTATGCTCATCCTCATAGCACCCTTTCTGTGTAGTTTGGTTTACCCAATCACATACCATGTCATTATGGGCAGTATGATAATAATAGCTGAATATTATAGCTCATACACAAAGCTACAAGAAACCAGATCTTAATAGCCCCCACCATAGTAATTCAAATCATCACGACTTCAGAAATAATGCAGGTGACCTAAAGTCACTGTACAACAACAAATCCACATGGCGGAGGTTGATATGGCAATGAGAGAAATCATAGTGTTCAGTCGTGAAATAAGTTGCGAATACCACAGCCATAAACTGTATGTTTTAATGCAAAAATACAGCAAAGCAACCTCACTCAACAAATAACCCAGAGGACTGTGTGTGCTGAGTGCTGATAATCAATCCTGGATTAAAATGCACCTTAAAAACAAGACTGGTTTAAAAGCACTTAATGCACTGGCTTGATTCAACAACCCAGTGAATAGCATAACACAGTCTACATTTCACACTGTGTATTTGAAACATAGACTAGGAGTGGGATTTGATAATTAAATGACGCCAAGGAGCCATTTATTGTTAAATGTCTGCCAAAAGCTGGAGCTATAACAGTAAAATATGGCAGGTAACAAATATATTAACACTGCCATTTAACAATTTGAAAACCCACCTGTCGCTGAGCTCCACAAAACACCAGCATTGAAACTCCCCTGCACCCCGTGCTAAAATACAAAGCACTGTTTTATATTCAATCCTGGCATAAATGCATAATGCAAACAAATGTCCTTTTCCATCTAAACTTGGAATTTCTTTGGTGGAAATCCAAATGGAGAGTCTTCTTCTGTGAATGATCAGCAAGGCCAGGTGTACCTGGTTATTTAATTACCTGCCAATCATACATCAAAGGCATGACAGTGATATTCTATAGTTGAATACTTCCATGTCTATGATCAAACAATTTTCAAGTGATAATTTAAACCAGGAAATATAGATGATGTAATTAAATAAAGGAAACAACGAATAAACATTTGTTGATATTGCTGCCAGAAGCTGATGTTAGAACCACCAATAAAATTAACAGCTTTTTACTTGAAGTTTTACTTGAAGTCACTGGTATAATTATAGGTGGTCTATTTAATGACCTTTTGTAAGGAACTGTTTACATATTGACCCTATTTGTGAAGAAGAATAATAATAAAAGTTGTCCTCTAGTTTACTTGTTCATGTTTTCTAATCTTAGGCCCAAGACTATGAATAATTATTTTTAATGTCACCATCATGTTCAACCCCTGTTTTATTATTTCTTGTTTAAATCAGGCACTCATTTCTTGGATGATTAAAAAATTATCATTTGGTGGTGATCCATGGGTTTAGGCTTTCTAAGTATCTTAGAAACTGGTTACTGGTGCTTTGGTGATTTCATCATTTCTTAACCCTTTTTACCCATCTGTTAATGTTTACTTGTTTTCTAGACAATAACAGCTCACAGAGTAAGAATCTAAAAATATAAAACGTTACCACTTTGATAAGGTTGATACAGAAATGTTTGTCTCAAGAAATTTTACACTCCTGTCTTTCCTTTCAGTGCTCTATAACCTTAATGTACTGAAGTTAACACACAGATGTTAGATTTGGTGTTGTCTTGGTTAAACTGTGTGGTTGATAGCACTCTTTGTTTTATGGTAAATGGCATATGTTACTATTTTTATATGTAATCAAATTTGAAATAAATAAGCTCCATAAACAGGAATATGAAAACAAAAATTTTAAAGATTGCATTTAACATTTTCAGCTTTGTTCATTCTAACTGTTATACACAGCCATAATCACATGTCTAGTGTAATTGTTGTGTAATACCAGAGGCCCAAAGTGACACATAATAATCAAAAACATGGATTTGTAATTTGCACATTTGCTTTTATATACAGTATAAACTGCAGTTTCCTCTACATGTGTTGGTATTACTAGTTGCTGTTGGTTGTTGAAAACAGGCCTGTTTTCACATAGAAAAACCTGTAACACCGTTTCCTCTGTAAGTTTGAAGTATGCCAACACAGGCTCCCAGAGTTCACTATGAAATCACCACAATGCCCCTCACCTGACTCCATCACCCTTCCCATTGCAACCAACACTATCAGCTCAAGTTCATGTACAGCTAGGAACATAAACTCTGATAAATGCCTGATGTCCGTGTGATGGACACTGAGCCAGGATAAATCTGAAAGTATAAGACTTAATAATTACACCTTTATTTGGTTGATTTATAGTGAATATAAGCCTATTCCAACTGACACTTTTTTCAGGGTATTGTTTACAGCTAATAAGAATATGTGTACAGGTGTCTATGGATAGCTGCTTAGATGAATGTCTGGTATAAGGCCAGTAAGTCTTTTCAAGTTTTTTTCTTTCTTCAGCATATCTGTCAAATTAACAACACGTTGCTCTAAAAATTGGTGTGAGTACATCAGAAGTGGGACCTTTGTTAAAAACAGCATCTTCCTATCAATCATGATCTATACTGTGTTGTGCAGGCCTGACACTGGCTGGTGTTTAGTTGTTAATAATAGCTTAAAGCCATGGAAACAGTAACTGGCCTTTGCAGTATTTCATGTTGTATTGTAGCTAATCTGACCAAAATCTTGCTTTTGTAGATGTTGTGGTTTGAGTAATTTGGCCTGATTGAGGATTAGTTGCATTGGGCGTCTGTATCCCAAATGTCGTTTATTTGGCTTTTAATGTTATTATATACATGGTGTATAATGGGTGGTGTGCGTATTGGGGAGCATAAACTATTTCAATGTCATTATGCTACAATAACTGGAACCTATCTAGTTCAGTTAGCAGGATGGTGTACCCAGCTCTGCTCTCTGCCACTCTTTTAGCAGTCATCTATTGTTCCCTCTGTTTTGTTCCCCTTCAGTATTATTTCCCCTAGCTTCCCCAGTCTCTTGAGGGCTGTTTGGCCTCACTCCCCAAATACTCTCCATCACCCTCTTCAATTCTCTTATCACCCAAACCCCCCCCCCCCAATTAAAACCCTTGTGGACACTTAACTCCCCCTATCCTCTTCAGCTGGCCTTCTCTGGCTTTCTCTGTGAAAGCAGACTTGATCATGCTTTCTTTACAAGAATCACCAAAACCAGATGGGAGCCCTTCAGATATTCTGTGAAAAAAAGCTACTGCAGGACCTCATTTATCTTTTCACCGCTGGATGTTTTTCCAGTCACTGCCCTCCATTCTAAGAGGCACCAGTGGCCTAAATTTGGAAAAGCGTGTTAATTTTTTACTCCAGCTGGCAAGGCCCTGTCAAGTTCAGCCTCACCTGCTGAAATTTTAACCAGTGTTGTTCTTAAGGCTTCTGTTTAATTCAGAAAGAAGCAAGACCTTAATGGTGTGCTGGAAACTGGAATTTCAAAAATAAAATCTTCTGGATTAAGCTTTTAGGTGCCTTCTGCTCTCCGTTTGTTTTGGAACACATGACCTGCTCGTTCTGTCTGGGTTGTACTCTCATGAAAGTAGGCAGTGGAATTTAATAAAGCTTCGTGTCTAATATTGATTTCATTAGTCTATCAGCAATTGACATACATTTACTTCTTTACTTACTTCCTTTAACAGGTTCAGAACTGATCTGAAAATAAAAAAGCATTACACTGTCAAAGTTAAAGTTATTAAGTACAACACATGACATCAGATAAAGGTAAAGATAAGGTGCTTGTTTAAGTCCCTATTGTGAAGTTTTGTGATTCTGTAATATTATGATTGGTGATAGTAATCTTATACATAATTATAATTTCTGTTTTAAAAAAAAAAAAAAACTTGACTGTAAAGAATTCAGTTTTCAGTATTATTGCAGATATGTATGATAACAGAGGACTAGCGTCTTCAAAGTGTTCAGTCATTCTCTTCAAAGTATCCTGTGTTTGGTTAATTTTTGATTCATTAACACACCTTACTTGCATGTTTCCAGAGTCTGTAAGCCTCTCAAAACAATAAATCACGTTTCTCACATTATGCTTACGTTGTTGGTTGTATTGTCACAATTCTTGTGTTGTAAGTGGTCTTTTATTTTTATTTTTTAAGATTATTTCTAGCCATTTTGCCCAGCGCTACATTTATTCTTAATATAGTTTGACATAAAAAAAATAGAAAATCATAATTTCATGGCTATACATGTCATTTGTGCACAGGTATAGTGGCTTAACACACTATCCATCTTCCTCCACCTCCTAATTATTTCTTCCTTGTCTGTGTTTCTCAGGTGGTACCATGGCAAGCTAGACCGAACCATTGCTGAGGAGCGGCTGCGCCAGGCCCGGACCCCTGGCAGCTACCTCATCAGGGAGAGTGACCGCCGGCCCGGTTCCTTTGTCCTGTCTTTCCTCAGCATGACCAACGTGGTCAACCACTTCAGGTATGACAGAGTCCAAAGCAACAAGCAGAAATAACTTAATCTCAGTGATATGTCTATTCTGAAGCTGCATCAAGAGTCTCCATAAATGCTTTAGACACAATAGTTAGCATAAATTAGCTATTTTCAGAGGTGTATCCCCTGAAAAGACCTCATGTGTCCTACACAATACTGTAATTGTTTTTAACTGCTGCTTTATTTGCTGTCATAATTTACTGGGAAACCAAAATGTTCCTAAACTTGGGATTTACATAAAATGGGAGACTTCCTTGAAGTCTCATTTGTGTTCAGACTACTAGTTACACAAACTACAAAGACTTAGCTAACCCATCTAGCATTGCATTACTAGCAGCCTACAACTGAAAGAACTTTGTAGGTGGAAAGTCAGAATAGTCTGGTGTTGCATGACTGCTTAGTGTCTGTTCTCCATAGAGTCCTGTTAGTAGCTGAAATAGAACATAACATGTCATTCTACAATAAGCAGACAGCACGCCACCCTCAATTAGAAGATAAGGATATGGTAACTACAGAAGTTATTCATTACCTGCAAACCAAAAGGGCAGAAAGCCACAAACATGAAAGGGCAACTCAGAGATGAGCTGATACTGAGGTGAGAATGTTTGGGGTTGAAGCGTGGTTACTGGTGGCCTGTTGAGCCATTGCAGACTGCTTCAGCCTATTTGTATCATGGTAATTCAAACAGACAGTACATTTGAGAAAAATGTTTTTCATAATGCATATCAACTTGCACGCATAAATGTCTTCTGAAACCCATTACTCTGTGTGTCTGTTTGTGTGACGCAGAAGACTTATCTGTCATGCAGTGTGAGTGGGTGGACCTGAAGCAAAAGAAAGAGGACAACACACTTGTCTAGCAGCAATACTATGTTGTAATTTACAACTTCAAAGTCAATAAAACAAGACAGATTAAGCATTACAATCTGTCCTCCCCCTCAATGGATATGTTGTATTCAGTATGAAGATACATTAACCCTGCGGCTCACATATAAAAGGTACAGATATGCTCTGTCACAGCAAGGTCAGACAATGCAATGCATGCTATGCTTAAAAAAGTATACATACTTTTTTAGAGTGGCTTACTTGAAGATTGGATATCATAAAGTGTAAGTACCGTATTTTCCAGACTATAAGGCGCATTTAAAAGCCTTTAATTTTCTCAAAAAACGACAGTGCGCCTTATAATCCGTAGCGCCTTATATATGGATTAATTCTGGTTGTGCTTACTGACCTCGAAGCGATTTTGTGTGGTACACAGCGCTCACGGCGCTCTGTCAAAATGTTTTAGTACGACTTTGGTAAACTGCAAAGCCGCACCGCTTGCAGCATTACGACTATCGTAGTCAGGAGCGTCGCGGAGTAATACATACTGTGCTTCACCATAATATTACAGTGTGTGTGTATAAGGACCTATAAGGAATTATTGTGAATACGCTAAACGTTTGATTTAGCGGTACCACTGTGTTTTTTTTACGTGTTACAACTGAACAAGGTTGGGAGTTATTGTGAAAACGCTCATTAACGTTTGAACAATGTTGAGAGTTATTGTGAACGCGTTCAATAAAGTTTGACTGACTTATCTGACTGTTTTGTTTCGCTTAATGCGCCTTATAGTCCGGTGCACTTTATATATGAAAAAAGTTCGAAAATAGACCATTCATTGACAGTGCGCCTTATAATCCAGTGCGCCCTATAGTGCGGAAAATACGGTAACCTCTGGTATAAGAGATCAATTAGCAGGTTACTGAAAATGGTATGTTGCATTTACATGTAACACCCAAGTTTAAGCATTCCCTGGTGTGTATATAGTATTAACTGTAGGGGCTTAAGGATATTAGATGAGTGTGTGATGAAAGTCAGTGCATATCTAAATAGACCATTTTAGTCACACTTTGCCATCTTCTCAAGTACATGGTAAATGGACTTGCACTTATGTAGCGCTTTTCTAGTCTTCCTGACCACTCAAAGTGCTTTACAATACTTGTCACATTGACCCATTCACTCACACATTCATACATCACACCCATACACACACTCATACACTGATGGGTCAGCCATCAGGGGCAACGTGGGGTTCGGCATCTTGCCCAAGGATACTTCGACATGCGGCCTAATTAGTGGACAACCTGCTCTACCTCCTGAGCCACAGCCACTAAGTACACTGCCTCCATTGTTTTTCTCTTTGTTGTCTTTTTGATGCACCCTAAAGTAAATTCTTTGCCTTTAATAGTATTTCCTGTTACAATGACATCATCTCCTTCACTCAAACTGGTTTAGTGTGCACCCATGATGTCATTGATGCTGGAAGGAAGGAGCCTTTCTGTAAGGGAATTATGAACACAAGGTTAATTGCGTGACACCTACACTTCAAAAGGCTGATGTCCTTAGATTGTACTATGAGCAAATGAGTAATAGCACAGTGGGTTTGATATAAACCCTCAATCAACTGATGAGCAGAGAATTAGGATTAGTAGCTCTGCAATGGGATATGGTTCAGAGCAATGCTTTCCCATACCATTATAATCATTCACTGTAGTGATTTCTGCTTTTTATATGAGTCACAAATTACAAATATCATGGATGTGATAGTTGGATTCAACAGGGCATCCTTTCTCCCACTGCCTGAAATCCTCTTTAAAAAGATATTTATGTACCATTTTAAAGGATTGTGGCACAGATATTTATCGTCTTATTTTTCATATTTATTTATTATACTGTATATGAGCTATGTTTCATCTGCAGTGTAGGTACACTGATGAAAAACAATGCTGAGTCCAGATAAGTAATTTTACTGTCAAAGGAATAAAAGATGATCTTTTTTTTGCTGCCTTCACTGCATAGTAAGGATCCTGTATTTAAAAATATCTTTGCTTGTCCTTTATCATTATTGTGTTTCCTTCAACAGGATAATCGCCATGTGTGGGGACTATTACATTGGAGGGCGGCGGTTCTCTTCTCTGTCAGACCTGATTGGTTACTACAGCTATGTGTCTTGCCTACTAAAAGGAGAGAAACTGCTATCACCAGTGGCGCCCCCAGAGGTGAGACTGACTCCGTGGCTTGCATACAGTAGATTCCAAATTCTGCCTTTTATAGTTCAATTCCAGTATATTTTAAATTTTGCAGTGTTCCTCTACAATTTTACATTAATCATTACTCTTTGTGTGTGACATGACATTACGTAATATTTGCTTTCTTAGCTCATTTTAGTTGTTTCTCAAAATAGATATTGTGAAATACACCTTGTGTAAATATTATGAGGTACTCCCAGTAGGTTAACAGTGTTAGATTTGAGCAGAAATTGTGAAATATTGAATATTCTCTTTCTGTTTCATTTTAAAGACTATAAACAATAATGCCATAAGCACGCAAAACATGTGACAATAAACAGAGAATAATCAGTCTCCTGAAATGTTTTCCTGTAAAAGGTTTTTAACCTGATAAAATGTTTGAGGGTTGAAAGATCTTTTCTTTATTCAGCCACTTGCTCAGTGTACAAGGGAGTATTTTTCACGTCCTCCTAACCCCATTTTTCTTCTACCTTCAGGCAGTATTCAGAACTGTTGAAGGCAAAGCTCCAGTTAATGCTCATTACCTTTTTCAGCCAAGTGTGGTATCTCCCTGAGGGAGTTGTAGTGGAATACTTGATTTTGGGAAATAATTCAGGGATTTAACATCATTATGGTTTTGGAAGGTCAAGGCTAAGGAGGTTTTTTTATTTTTTGTTTGCATGTTTCCACAGCCTGTAGAAGATAGGAGGAGAGTCAGGGCCATACTTCCATACACCAAAGTGCCAGATACTGATGAGATCAGGTGAGTATCAGTGTATATCGGTGCAAACGAGACTTTTCTTGTCCTATAGGTGTCTTAAGAGTGTCTTCATAAATGTGATGCACTATCTTTGAGACACAGATGAACACTGATGATTTCCTGGACTTAAAAATGAAGCAACTTCCTACTTTCCCTGTCACAGGCCTGCTCCTCCCTTCACAGCAGCCCAGAATGCACATCAACTGACTTGTTAATGAAAAACAGTCTTGCTCCTGTTATTAAGCTGCAGTACACACACTTACTGATGATCCCAGCTATCCCTGATTTCCTGAATCTGATAAACATCTGTCTGAAGTCTGCCTCAACACTGAGTCTGCTATTGAGCCACAGGCTTAACTGAGTGGATAGACATGCAATATTTACCTCAAATGCTATGATTCAGGGGGGACACCTGCTGGTGATGCTTCAGTATTACAATTGACACTAAGTAAATAGGCTCTTGACAACAAAGATTTATAGATGGATGTAATGATAGATCTGCTGATCCCAATGACATGATGACAACAGTGTGATAGAGATGGTATGATTTTATAACACCTATTACAGCAAAGTTTACAGTGCATTTAAAACATCTCTTTATTTTTAACTTTTTCATACAGTTTGCAAAATGTCACAATGTTTCCTACCTTTAACGTCCATTTTGACTCAATGTATCCTCAGCTTCCTAAAAGGGGACATGTTTATTGTTCACAATGAACTAGAAGACGGCTGGATGTGGGTGACCAATGTTCGCACAGAGGAGCAGGGCCTCATTGTGGAGGATCTGGTGGAGGAGGTGGTAAGTACAGCACAAGATGGGAAGGCCATATCGGTTTTTTTTTTTTAATAAAATATGTATCAAAATGTCAAGGAAAAGTATTTGGGATGAAGACAGAATTGATAGTTGCATCCATAAACTCGGTGTAATGTGGATAAAAAGAACACGATGTGAGGTGACTACAACATATCACACCAAAGTGGCATCAGCATAGCAGCAAGTGTTGTGATATAATGCATAGCAGCATAGCAGTCTATAGATGACAGGAAACCCGCAGTCATTAGTCCATTATAAGTAATGTCTTGACAGATTTCTGTTTTTGATATTTTTCAGGGGCGGGAGGAGGATCCACATGAGGGAAAAGTGTAAGTTGCATTGCATTGAACTCCATTGGAAAAAAAAAAAAAATTAAAGCAGGATCTAGTTCATACATGCAAATGCACCTCAGTTACAATGCTCTATGATGCAGCAACTTGTTACTTACTTTATTTTGTGAAAATGGTTACTGCCTTTGTACTTTTATAACAATATATAACATATCATGACGGAATAATATCCACCTAGTTAGTCAGTTAACCTTCATGCACACAACCTAGTTTGCTTTGTCCTCGAGATATAAATTACGTTTTGATATTTACTTTAACAAGCAGAATAGCATGACAGCACAGGGCGTAACATATGAGTCATTGTCTCCTTACTTATCATGTCCTTCAGCGTTGGCAAATCTTCAAGTTCAACGCAATGACTCTACTTGCGGGGAAAAAAAAAAAATACACGAGCATGCCAAATGCTCCAGGCCCTCTACAAGAAGAAATTATAAACTGAATGATCACATTTTTTCTTTTACAACATTTGAACATTACATCGAACATGACAGGGTACATGTGATATATTTGCATACAGTAGCGATTAATTTTGCAAACACTGGACAGTCATTTTACTTTGGATGTCTCCAATGGCGATGTCGTTTATTAAAGATTTCAGTGTTGAGAGATGGCATTTTGTTGATTGAACCAATCGTCTGTCGCTCTTCCTTCTGTTCCCCTTGTTCAATCTCCTACAGCTGGTATCATGGAAAGATCACCAAGCAAGAGGCCTACAACCTGCTGATGACAGGTACCATTCCTCTTTGCTTGTCATTAGGCCAAAGTTATTAATCACTTGTGACATTAGCATGGATTATTTTTTGTCAGAAATAAGTTCTGAACACCAAAGTCCATTTATCACGATATTCTGCTGAGCATGCATTAAACCCTCTCCCTCTCCCCCACTTGATTCTTCTTTTTCTCATTTCGTAGTTGGTCAGGTGTGCAGTTTTCTTGTCCGGCCATCAGACAACACACCTGGAGACTACTCCCTCTTTTTTCGCACCAATGAAAACATCCAAAGGTTTAAGATCTCCCCCACGCCCAACAATCAGTACATGATGGGGGGGAGGTACTACAACAGGTATGTGTGGCTATTTGCCCGTCTTCAACAGTTGATACAACAGAATGACATTAGAAAAAGACTGATGCTAAATTGAGGCATTTTTTAAGTTACAGCCAGCATGTTTCATATATTTTGACTCGCAGTTACTGACGTGCTGCATTTCGTCTGCTCTCTCAATCCCTGGCAGTGTTGATGACATCATTGACCATTACAAGAAGGAACAGATTGTCGAGGGCTACAACCTGAAAGAGCCAGTCTCAGTGCAGGTGGGTACAGTTGTAAAGTAGCATTATTGAGCCTGTGTGATTCAATATTTTTGACTAATTTGGATGATAGTTGACAATCAGTAATTATATATTTTGAAGAAAATCTATAGCATCAGTCAGTTTCCTGTTTGTTTTCTTCCCACTGCTACTTTCTACAATCTGTTTGGGGGAAACAAGTATAGCAATTAATAAAAAAAATGAAATAAAATTTAAAAAAATTAAAAAATGTAATCTAACCATTTGAATGGAATTGATTTTGCCTTTGTGGGGATGTGATAGCTTGATTTGTTGTTGTATTTTTCTGTAGCACCAGGAACAAGTACTTACTGACACAGTGGATGGGAGAGAAATTTATAACACTATCAGACGGAAAACAAAAGATGCTTTCTACAAAAACATTGTCAAGAAAGGCTACCTCCTGTTCAACAAAGGTACATGTAAACATCTGCCTTGATATACATTTCAATAAAAACTTATAATAATATTATCTTAGTCTTTTCTAGTGGTTAGGTCAGTCAGGATCTACTGTTCAAATGAATTTTGCTCTGGTCCATTTCGCTTACAGGTAAAGGCAAACGGTGGAAGAACCTTTACTTTATACTGGAAGGTAACGATGCCCAGCTCATCTACTTTGAGAGTGAGAAGAGAGCCACCAAACCCAAAGGGCTGATTGACCTAAGTGTGTGCTCCGTGTATGGAGTACATGACAGTCTGTTTGGCAGGTAAGATGTCAAAATATTTTTTTGTTTTTGGTTTAATTTAGTAAAGTTGGCAGGAAAGTGCTGTCGCTCAGTTCTGAATGCTCAGCTGCACGGACACCGCATGTAAGAAAGTGCATATTATTTTAATGAGATATCATACTGAACATTTAAAATCTTCTCTTCTGTTTTACTTTTTCAGGCCAAACTGTTTCCAGATTGTTGTCCAGCACTTTAGTGAGGAACAGTACATATTCTACTTTGCAGGAGAGGCTCCAGAGCAGGCACAGGTAATAGGACAGTCAGCACTTCCCTGTCACTGATTTTTCATAAAGCAGGGTAGAAGCACATGCATAACTATTTTGCCAAGATGCTGAGTTCAAAAACCTAAAACTGCATGTTCTACCTCCGAAATAACTCCCAAAGCTGTGCACTGCTGTTCTTATTTATATAAATAGCTCTAACTGGTTCTTCGCCAGATACAGAGGACAGCTGGGTAGTTCTGTACAGATGTAATCAGGACCTCTCTATGTGACGACGAACCAGTCGAGTTCTTACAGAGACAGAGCCCATGTCGACTGTGTCTCGCAAATGCTCTGACCCCTTTCTGTCTTTACAGGATTGGATGAAATGCCTTCAAACTTTCTGCAGTAACCTAAGGAAAACCACTCAGCCCACCTCCAACAAGAGGCTTAGACAGGTACATATTCCATCTGCCAGTGTGTGTTCATTTAGATGAAGTAAAGCAGTTGATGTTCAAATCCAACACTCAGATGTAAGACCACCATTATTGAATAATTGTAAATTAAAAATTTGAAGCTCAAAATTGATTAAAACTGAGCATAACTGTGACAGATGGCCACATAATTAGAAAGACTTTCTCAAGTTCATTATCTGAAATACCTAAGTGCATTTAACAAAGTATCAAAAAAGGACTAAATGACCTTTTATCCCAGCTGGCTTGACACATATTTAGCACTGTAATTGTAAAACAAGTCAATCTTGTCATTGCATAATAACAGCAAACCAAATTTGGCTTGACTCAAATTATCCCTCACTTGGAAGTCACTTTGGATAAAAGCGTCTGCCAAACGAGTAAACGTAATGTAAATGTTAGTTTTGAAGCCTTCATGCGGCCGTCCCACATCTTTAATTTTAAATGAGTCGAGTAGTCAGTTGATTTTATTTTTTAAAGCTTATTTTTAGTTGACATCTTCCAAAGGTAGCTTATTAAACAAATGAGTAACTATTTGCATTTGTCGGCTAAAATGAAAATCTGTAAGGGCTATGTGTATCTTAATTTTCAAAAGTCTGAGAAGGGGTAGGTTTGAATCGACAAAGGGAAGAATTAATTATTGTTTGAGTTAAGAACATTGTTGAAATTAAATTATATGTTTTTTATCTGCTAAATCCTTCATTCTCTGTCAGGTGAGCAGCCTAGTGCTGTATGTGGAGGAGGCCCACAAGCTGCCGGTGAAGTATTTCACCAACCCTTACTGTAACATCTACCTGAACAGCGTCCAGGTGGCTAAGACGCACCCTAGGGAGGGGCAGAACCCCGTCTTTACTGAGGAGTTCATCTTTGAGTGAGTCTATCACATATCTGCATATTTTCCTTCCTTGGATTCTTCCACTGTTCATCCTGCCTCTATATTTTATCCTCCTCACATTCCCAGCTACCTGTCTTGCTCAGAGTTCATATTTTTTCTACTTGTTTGCAGAATTGCAAAATGAATGTGTTTGTCGTTTCAGTGACTTGTCAAGTGAAATCAACAGATTTGAAATCAGCCTGAGCAACAAAACAAAAAAGAGCAAAGAAAGTGACATCTGTAAGTACCACTGTAAATTTAAAAACATATAATCTCTGAAAATTTCTGCATTCACAATATTCTTCTTTCTTTCATTTCAAATCTCACACCTCTCCCACCTTTTCTGTCCATCTTCCTCCACACCTCTCTCTCTCTCTCTCTCTCTCTCTTTCTCTCTCTCTCTCTCTCTCTCTCTCTCTCAGTGTTCATGCGTTGCCAGCTGAACCGTCTGCAAAAGGGCCAGATGATTGATGAGTGGTTCCCTCTCAGCTCCCACGTGCCTCTGAAGGGCATCGAGCCGGGCTCTTTACGTGTACGTGCCCGCTACTCCATGGAAAAGATCATGCCCGAAGAGGAGTACAGCGAGTTCAAAGAGGTCTCATCCACTGAAAAGTGGCTTTGATTGCAATGTCCATTAAGTGTTCTGTTCTGTTGTTGACTCAAAATGACAATGATTTCATTGTTGTGCGTCCTCTGCAGATGATCTTGCAGAAAGAGTTCCATGTCATCTACGCTCTGGCCCATGTGTGTGGTCAGGACCGCACATTACTGGCAAGCCTCCTCCTGCGGATCTTCAGACACGAGAAGGCTGAAGCCCCCCTTCTCAGGACTCTCAATGACAGAGAGATTAACATGGAGGGTAAAAAAAAACACATAGACAAAAGAAAGGACTTGTGTAATGAAACTCGCTCTACCTGACAATCCTACTACACAGCAACACCACAGTGTGCAGTATTTTGCAGGGTTCGGTTTGCTGTGTTCATTGAGTTGTGTCTGCTCAGAAATGTGCACAACCATGTCCTCATACATTTACATAACCTCATCTGCTTGTGCACTGTTATCAGATGAGGCCACAACATTGTTCAGAGCGACCACACTAGCCAGCACTCTGATGGAGCAATACATGAAGGCCACAGCAACACCCTTTGTCCACCACGCTCTCAAAGACACCATCCTCAAGATCATGGAGAGCAAACAGTCCTGTGAGGTAAAGACCTACGAAAGCTTTCTCTCACACATTGTATTATAAGTCTGTTTCCCTCTCATTTATCTGTGGTGCAGGGTTAAGGATATGGCATTTCCACTCTCTTTCCACTCCACAAGGTTGCCATGTAGATGCAAAGAAATACATAAAACTGTGACGCAAAACAATGGGGTCTCAAGACTTCTCTTTGAGCCTTAATGCCACAATAAATATTTTAAAACATGAAGTTCTTATACAGTTCATACACCCACTGAGACAAGTGTCTCATAGTGTGTAAGACATTGTGCTTCACAGTTTGTTTTTTGATCTTAACTTCTATTGTATTGCTTTAAGTAAAATATAACAAATATCCCAATTGCTTTTACTAATGGCTGATCCATATCTACACAATACACAGTATTTATCAACATTACTTGCAACATGTGATACACTGATTGCTATTACTGTAGAAAAATGAATTGATAAAATTAAGTGTCTCTTATCTCATGGCTCACAACCATACATTATGAGTTAAAATGAATCCATCTTCATTTGTTTTTCTGTTTCCCCTCTCTCTCTCCGTCTCTCTCTATCCTTCCATCGGTTTAAGTTGAACCCTTCAAAACTGGAAAAAAATGAGGATGTGAATCTGAACCTAGCTCATCTCCTCAACATCTTGTCTGAGCTGGTGGAGAAGATTTTCATGGCTGCTGAGATCCTACCACCGTAAGCATATACACCCACACGCAGCTTAGTTGTCCAGTTTTGTCACTAAACCATTTGAATTAGTATTTAAAACAAATGCAAATCTCAAGTCCAAGGGACCCAAATAATGCATTATTGTCTCTCTGTCTATGATGACCCATCCAGGACACTGAGGTTCATCTATGGCTGTTTGCAGAAGTCTGTGCAGCAGAAATGGCCCACCAACACCACTATGCGGACGAGAGTTGTGAGGTAATCACCTATGAACAATGCGGGCTGCGCTTCATTTCTTTTTGATAGTTTAGAAGAAGACGCTGTATATTTGTCCTGCATTTACCATCTTTTATTCTAGCATATGATGATACATAGTTTTTTTCTTTCGCTGTCTTAACCGTATCTATTCTTTTCTCAGTGGCTTTGTCTTTCTAAGACTGATCTGTCCTGCCATCCTCAACCCCAGAATGTTCAACATCATTGCTGGTGAGCATCGACTGAGAAGCATACTCAAAACCTTCCTGTTTGCCTTGTGACATGTTACAATGTGTGCTTTGCACTGCCATCTCTTCTCGCAGACCCTCCGTCTTCGACAGCAGGCAGGACCCTCACACTGGTGGCCAAGTCTGTCCAAAACCTGGCCAACCTGGTTGAATTTGGTGCTAAGGTATGAAATCCCTCCTGGAAAACAGTAGCATTCAGTAGGAATATTGTTTTCATGATGGAAATGTGAACAAAGAACTTTTTGAGAATTGTTGGTATTTCACAGCTGTCTTTGTTGTCTGTCCCTAACAGGAACCCTACATGGAGGGTGTGAACCCTTTCATCAAAAACAACAAACATAGGATGATCATGTTTCTGGATGAGTTAGGGGTGAGTCTCACAGACAGAAAATGAATTACAAGTATTTTGATAACTGATTGTTTGAGTAACTTTACATGAAAAAATGTTCTTTGGCTTCTTCCTAAAAGAGTGGATTTTATACTTTTCTTCAGTTATCATTATTCTTCAGTATCTTTGGATTTGAACATAAGCTGATGAATAGATAAAATCATAATAATGATGATAATTCCTAGTTGCAGCTCTAATGCAGACCCTGACTCTGTTTCACAAGCTAAGATAAGTCATGTGTCTGTGTTACTAGAATGTCCCTGACCTCCCTGAAGCCACAGAGCACTTTAGGACAGACCTGTCCCGGGACCTTGCTGCGCTGCATGAGGTCTGTGCCACACACTCAGATGAGCTCCGGACACTGAGCAACGAGAGGGGAGCACAGCAGGTCAGACACCGATGATATCATAGCTGAGCTCACACAGTACGATTTACGTCACCCTGTTTCAGAAGATTGATCTAATTCACTTTCCTCTCTGCAGCACGTGTTGAAAAAGCTGCTGGCCATCACAGAGCTCCTCCAGCAGAAGCAGGCTCAGTATGCCATGTCCAACAGCAACAGGTAGTACTGCACTCCTCCTCCCATCTTCTCATCCTTCCGTCAAGTCTCCTCCACCAGAGTGCAGCACAGAGGAGACCTAGCATGCTCTACCCTCATCACCATGGCAACCCCTCCGCCTCCACCCTCCATCATGTCCTCCTCTGATAGTCCCGCCCATCCCCACCCACCTGCCATCTTGTCCCGTTCACCACAAGAGAGCTATGCAACAACAGCGGCTGAGTGCAACAACTGATGCAGTATTTAAAAACAAAAAGAATAAAAAAACTCGCGCCAGTGACTGACAGCTGTATGCACAGGAAAATTATTTTTCCTTCATAAACTGTGTTCATGATTCTGACTTGGGTACATTTCATTCCCTTCATCATGAGGGCCAAATATAAAGATTTCAAAAGAGGTTTCTTTGTACCCACTATGTGTTTTGATAGCACAGGTTGCCAAAGTGTACCCCCACCCCTCTGGCTCAATATGAGGAAACTGACAAGAAGAAGCTAGTTCTCTCGGTCCCCTTTTCTGGTAACTGGATTATGAGCGATAATGCTTTTTATACTGTAATTAGTGACTGATTTATTTTAAGGTTGTGACAATATCAACAAAGTGCTGAAACTAGCATTTCTGTCTATTTGTTTCCTTTTTTCTTTCTTTGGTTTCTAGATTGGAACAAAGTCTTTCAGAAAAGTATGGTTATTTTATATTAAGAATAAATTCTCTTGCTGGAATCATGAGTATATAAGAGAGATGAGCTGAATTTTTTTTTTTTCCTCCGATTGTATCAGCTATTTTTTGATTATTTGGTTAAGTCTTTTTTGAAACTTCTGATTGCCAGACAAGACACATAATCAGAGAAACCAAGTAAAATGAAAGTGTTTACAGCAGTAATTTTTTTGGAATAGTACAGAATGTATCAGACATGCATGCACTTATTAAACAGTTTTTGTAAAGTAGATTATGGAGTCTTTCATTGTCCCCTGACAAAGGTGGAGAAACGTATGCACATAGCATCATGTGGCTTTGTTACTTTTAAGGAGCATTTCACCATTCTGCCTGTAATCCACAGAAACATGAAGACAGTATGTTAAAAAAAATATCTTTATTCTCACTGCAGAAAAAGATTGACTGCAGTGTCATGTAGAAAAGTAAATATGACATGCACACTTACAAACTGTTTGTGACACTATTGTGTTCTCTTTATAAAGGCTTGGTCAGTTAAATCCTGAAATTAAGTAGCATATTAACTTAAAACTCTGACTGAATCCAAAACCATTAAGAGCTCATAGCAGGTCTTCATCTGTCCATTCCTGAAATGAAACAAAAGTTGAGCTGATTAAGAAAGAATTCCACAAAAAAAAAGTAATTTACCTTGGGACAAAGTTTGCCTGAATGTCAACCTGTAGCTACTACTGTCTCACCTCTTCTGCCAAACGTGGTTCCTTGGCGACATGGCCATCCTCTTCATATCCTCTCTTTCGTTTGCTGCAATACAAAGATGTTTTTAATATGAGAAGTTCAGTGTACAGTTAATTCTTCAAAGAAATCTGTGAATCACAAGTTGTCTTTGCAAGCCGTAATTGTTGGTGAACTGTCGGTGTTCTGTGTCTTCAGTGTTTATGTAACCAACCCTTTGAAGTCCATCAACACTCACAACAAAAGAGATAAAGAGTGTGACATCTAGTGTCCACTACACCTTCATGGTCAACATTAGTAGTTGTAGTTTCCCATGTCTCATTATTCATTTAGACTAGTTTACACCATGTGGGAATTTTTATATACAGACTGATTCTAATATATGCCAAAACCGAGTGATTTGTGAACATGTGCTTTTCACAAACGATTCCACTTTATCTTACAGGACAGAGTGCACCATCATGTCACTGGCTGCTGCCATCCAGGTAATGTGAGTTTTACGGATTTCCACCCCGAGAATCAAAGTGTGGTAGTCAGACCACACAGCCAGCCAAAGTGAGGCCTCATCCCACGAGGTGCACGACCGAAGACTAAAGTCAGTTTGTATTTATAAGCATGTGGCCTAGATTCCTGGCAGTTCAAACGCAATATGGCTGTTCTCCATGGGAAACCACTTGCTGCATATCTGAATACTGTCCTTCCAAAGCCCTTCCCAAAATTCTTCAGACACCAACGGCGTGTTTAACTGATTAAACTCTGACAAGAAGCCTTGTCACATAAGAGATGATTTCTGTGAAGATGGACCTGAGATACAGTCAACTGCAGAGAAGTCTGAACTTCTTTTATCCTGGTATGCCTTCCACTCCCTCAGAAGTTTGACAAGTAATGGTTGACTGACATGGAGCCAGGCAAATGGGGGCACTCTGATCAGCCACTCATTTCCTTGGACAAGACTTGTGAGGACATCAGAGGGGCGGCAATCCAAAGCATTGAAGTAGCTTTTTCTGCCGGCATCAGGGAATTTAAACATAGCACCTCTCTCCAAGACGACACAAGCCTTAACTCCCTCTCTTCACACCATCCTCTCGCCCACGTCACCTGAGTTTATGATAAGCTCTTGTTTCAAACCATTTCCACCATCTTTGTGTATGAACTACCACGCAGCACTGCGACCACTTGTTTTTATATGCTGCTTTGTTTGTTGATATATACCTAGGCTTGTATAGAAGTAAAAGGTGTTTGTGTATGACATAGCTGAACAGAGCCGAGGGATAGTCTACGAGTTTGTAGGAGATATCTGTAACCTTTACTGTGCATGTGTTAACCTTGAATGGATCCTTCTATAGCGTGTGGGCCTACATATATGCTGCTCTAACAGACATCACCTGAACTTCCTCTCGATGCCTTGGGGATGTGAACGAAAGCTTTCATGCATTTTGCAGTCTCTCCTGCTCTCCCGACATCACAGGTGGCGTTTTCAGTGCACCTCTGCACCGACTGTTTTCATACAGATTCATCCCAAGAAGTCATGCCATGCACAGATTGATCAACTTCTAGGTCGTAAGGGTTGGCCTCGCGTGCCTCCTGATGATTCAAGCAGCTGCAGCGTTCTGAATCTGTGCCTGTCATAGCTCAAGAGTTTACCAGACTGTTTACTGTAGCTGCACTTAAGATACCACGGACCTCACCAACCTCACCAAGTGTTAATAGACAAACTGGCGACAGATGCGTGATAACGAACGAGCCTATAAGTCTCCTCATCAGCGATACCAGTATCAGCTGTGCTTCATGGTATGGATGATGTAGGTAGGAATGTGGCGTGCTGTTGTATTTCCTTTCTGTATTTCATACAGCTGATGATGACGTGTTCCTTTTTATTTTTCTACCTGATACTGTACCTTGAACCTTTTGCATCTTAGATACGACTACCTGGCTAAAATAAAACTGTTACTACATATGGCAGTGGAAACCTGGAGTTGTTTACTTGTGGGTGGGGTATAGAAATTGAATCTACGATCACAATCATCGCACAGTAAAACTGATATTATCGCACACTTAAAATGTACCTAAAATTACACCACTCCAATTGCATCTTATTATAACAGGTAGGTGGTGATCATATGTTTTCAGTTTTAAGTATTTAAGATTTCTGAGCTCCAGAAAAAAGTAATGTATTCTGACTTTTAACATGACAATATAATGTTGCGCGCTCTGGATTTAAGAAATCTCTAGTATCCCGTGAAACAAATACGAGCAGGTCACTTCATCTCCTTACTTGCTTGAACTGGCAAATTCAGCGTGAATCCTCTCCAGTCTCTGTTTGTAAACATTCACCTCCTCCGATTTGGGAAGTTCATACTTCTTCAAGAGGGTTTTCATCCCTGGATGGACAGGGAAAAACATTTCTTCAAATCTCTCATGAGATTTTTTATTGTGTACAAGGGGGCAATGACAATGCAAAACTATTCGCTCAACGTCGCCATCCTGTGGTGTCAGATTGAAAGTGCTGCTTTTACTCACGTCTCATGGAGTCATACATCTTTGAGAGAGTCTCTTTGTCCTCTCTCAGTCCCAAGCATTCAGTCAGGTAGCTGTGAATATCAAATAATAAACAAAGGGGATTATTTTACATGAATGCATTATTATAAATTAATTAAGCGGCCGCGTCACATGAAATTTTAATTTCAAATTGTCACTGATATTTTGGTGTAATTTACAGACAACAGAACAGCTTCAGAGAAATATTACCTAATATAATACATACCACATATGTCAAGCATATTTTTTTTTAAAAATCCAAGTAATTGTGTGTTGAGGGTCAAATTTCTCATCAGCAATTTACTGTATCTGAATTTGGCCGTTTGCATTTATTGATACTGAGAACAATCTTTTAAATAATCTAAATATTGTTTTACCAAAGTGAAGAAGGCTCTAAATTCTCATTAGATTCCTTGATAGTAATAAATAGCATAAAGAGTATTTCAAAATCCACCTGATCACTGTTACATGTTTTCACTTGAGCACAAATGACCCACCTCTCCATGCTCAGACCGGCTCTTGAGGCACTGTTCAGAACAGCTGTCAGAGAGATCTGAGAGGGGGGGAACAGCAGCCCTGCATCTGTCATGGCTGCCTGTGTTAGAAAGTCATCAGCACTCTTCCTCAGTGTCTCTGGGTTCTCCAGGGTGGGGTATCTAGTCTGAGGAATGAAATTTATGAAAATAATCCATTGAGATGACAATTAATCTGAAATTGTAAGTGAACTAGTTTAGCACTGCAACTGTGTATGCTTTCAGCAGTCTGCCCACCTTAAGATCAATAAGCAGGCCCTCCATGGGTCTGTAGGGGTTGTGGACCACCAGGTGGAAATTGAGCTGTTGGATCAGCAGCAGCTCATACTCCAGGATTTGCTCCAGAACCCTTTCCTGTCCAGCTGGGCTCTCCTGCAGAAGGTTACCCACAAACTGTGTGCTGGACACATTGAACTCATCCACCTTACAGGACAGGTACGCACAAGTGAGCCTGAAACAAGAAGGTGACTTTGAAATAGGCTGAATACACTGGTAAGAGCAAATCTGAACAATAAACACCACTCTTAACAATCCCTCTTCTTTTAGCCAAAGAAAGGGACATGATAATACTTTATTAATCACTGAGATGAGCCTGCATTGATGGGTGAGCATGAACTGAATAAAACAGTCTAACATCAATCTATTTGCATCGACAGCAAAGGTCTTTTCCCAAATGGACCCGCTTCAGTTGGGAAAACTTTTTCCAATATTAAAGATCTGATAAAATACTGGGAACTAACATACCTCTCATTGCAGTGCAGATACGGCCCCATTAAATAAGGTATATTATTGTTGATTTCTTACAATGATCCAGCATTATACTCACATGATAATCCGAGGGTGATACTCCATAATAGAGTTGTTCAGGTAGAATCTTCTGAAGTACATGATGGCTGTACCCTGCACGGATGAGACACGCATGGTTCTCACTTCTTCAGGCACTGAGGTCATACTGTTGTGATAAGGGTGAACACAAAGCACGTACCACCACAGACTTGGGCATTGCAGGCTTGAAGGCGTTGCAGAAATCCAGCAGCCTCTTCTCATAGTGTCTGAATAAAACGTCTTCCTCATGACGCTCCAGGAACATGGACTCATTCACCCCAGGCTGACACACACACACACACACACACACACACACACACACACACACACACACACACACACACACACAGAGGAGGAGAAGAAGAAGGAGGAGGATGAGGAGGAGGTGAAGTAAACTGTCACACACTGGCCTGTTCCCCTTGGTTGGCGTGATTTTTATGTGCTGCTTACCTTTCCACTTTCTAGTATCTTGTTACGGAATTTCTGATTGGCCTTACATCTCATGTGCTCAATTTCGTCCTCACTTTTAAAAATCCAGTATTTTCTCTGTGAGCTGTTGTGGAACATGACGGCAGAAAGCTGCCCAATAACAGGGCGAACAAACACGAACAATGACCGAAAATAAGACTTGGTTTATTGCTTACGATACGACCGATTAGCGATACCATCAATTAGCTTACACTTTTTGTGACTGAATTTGCGTTAGTCCATCCACGGCTGGGAACTGAACCACTTGTAAAGAGGCGCAATTCAGCAACAACTAAGTTGATGCGCGTCGCTGGTTTTTTACGTCATCGCCGTCCCCCTTCTGACGATTACCGTAATGTAGGCTACACTGCGCAAAAGAAAAGTGCTCTCTCTCTCTCTCTCGCTCTCTCTCCTTCACACACACACACACACAGACACACACACGGTGCCTCACAACCTAAATCACGTTTTCGTTTTGTTTTCTTTTTAAATATCGAATATCGCACTTGCCTGTGAGCTGACTACGGTGCTAATTTCTGCTGTCGTTATTTCTAATGTAGCAACGCCATTACAAGCTATAGAAATGATTGTACACCTCAAACATAGTTGGGCCATGTAATATACTTAACTTATTTAATTTCATTGAAATATATCACCTTTGCATAAGTGATTGAGGGCGTCCCACGACAGACTTTCCAGCCAACATGTGCTTGACGAATGAAATAAGATAGGTAATAGGCCTAGATAAATAGATACATATATAAAACAGGCCTATCAAGGCTGTCAATAGGCCTGCACTGCCGTTTTCCACTACAGCTGTCCATAGACCAGGTTTCAGGATTTCCCCAATGTCTGGTTAGAGCACTGTTCTCTCCACTTTTTTTTTTTTTTTTTTTTTTTTTTTTTTTTTTTTAATTTGCCACCCCCAGCCAGACTACCTGGATGAAACTTCGGAAGAACTGAGCTGGGTCACGACCATGTGGGTCAAATGCTTGGATTTGGATCATTTTAGATGGAAGCGCATGAACAGAAATTGAATCACACAGTGTGTTTAGAGGGAGCCACTCAACCCCCCACCAGTGTTTCCGTATACCGTAATTTGCATAAACATGAGTAATTTATGAATAATAAATGCCCGTGCATTCGGCGGGAGCCGATAATTTGCATATCACCACAGCTACAGTTTTATTTCCTTAGTGCGGTGTTATCATGAAGCCCTTCAAGCCTGCATAAACCAGAATCAAAGAAGTAATGCTTTAACAGGTATGTGCTGGATACTGTTTTATCATCTTTAATCTCTTTCTCTACAGGCAGAAAAAGATGGGAACTTTTATGTCTGAGCTCTGTCTGTGATTGGCTTGTGTAACGCTATACGTTCAGTGTGCGCCGGACTCGGGATACATCTACAGTATCCATCGCTCGGTCTTGCCCTGTAAATTGCATAAACATGAAGTGCCGATGCATTATTGATGAGACCATGGCAACGTTTACTGTATGTGTGAGCGCTGATAGGGCGTATAATGCGTGCGTGCGTGCGTGCGTGCGTGAGTGACCGCATGTACGTCTGTGTTGTCAGTCTAACCAAACATATTTCCCTCTGACATTTCGCATAATCCTGGAATTTTTATTTCTTTCTTTATTTATTATTATTATTATTATTGTATTTTACATTGGTGGGAGTTTTCCATTGATATTTTTGGCTGTACAGAAGAAATGATTGGATGCTACTGACACTGAGGCAGCAAGTGAAACTCTCTTTCTCTGTGTGCCAGTGTGTGTGGGGGGTTTTGAAGAGAGGCACAAAATGCTGGGTCGGGGCGTGTGTGCCACTGTGAGTAAAGACTGTGCCTATATAATCTGACAGGCAGCGTTTTATGGGAAATCAAACCTGGGTGAGTCTGTGGCATCACCAGGTCAGCTGAATGATCTTTGAGACTCCCTGATCGAGTTAGTCTCATCCTCCTTGAGTGA
Source organism: Trachinotus anak (assembly GCF_046630095.1). NCBI lineage: Eukaryota > Metazoa > Chordata > Actinopteri > Carangiformes > Carangidae > Trachinotus > Trachinotus anak. The sequence continues at coordinate 13,038,085 of NW_027273859.1, read as the reverse complement.
GTTTGCACTGCTGTCTGTTATATTTCAGCTGCATGTGAAAACCTTTCCAGGCACCGTGAAACGACTGCGATTCCTGTACACGAAGTCAGCTAAAATTCAACCGTTGACCGATAGATTTATGCCGTGTGAAGCATCACCTTGGCTGTACACAGCTTTGTAAACTATTCATGATGATGATAATGCTGTGGAGGAGGAGGAGGAGGAGGAGGAGAGGGAGAAGCTGGAGGAAGATAATCCCCACCCCGTGGCCCACCTCCTCACTGTCTCATCTATGAAGTTACTTTCTTGTATGAAAGGAAGGAATTTGGAAATAACCTTGACAACGATGCAAATGATGTCTCTGACCAATGAGCTCGCTTAATCTCTTTTTCCCCTTCTCTGATATTCCTCGTTCTTGCTGCAGCGTTCAATCCATTTCAGCTTCACACACCAACAAATACAATTAAATCCTCATTCACACTCCCAGTATGTGCATATTAATTATTTTGCCCTTCATCCTGCACAAATGCCCCCCCCCCCCAGTAGTGCTGTGGTTGCTGCGGCAACCAGGGGTGGCAGTGCTGATGTCAAAGACTCCTGCAAGGACACTCATGCAGGCGCTGGGTCAGGTGATGTGTACTGCTGCTGGGCATCGACTAACACCCAAGAACAAAATGGCCGCCACTCCCCCTCACATTTTTTGCTGCATGGGAGAGTCTCTCCTTGAGCTTTAAACAAAAGGGGAAGTGCACATGGTACCTTTTTGTTTTGATGATATCTGTGATATGGATGACGTGGGATATTCTCACTGTGAGTGGTGTGACCAAAACGCATCACAGAGCTGAGCTGTCTGAGCCCCTCAGAGATCAGCTGCCTGCCTGAAGAATTCAGAAATCTGTCTGGCTATTTAAGTGCATTCACATCTGTGTGTGCCTTTGTGTTTCATTGTGTCTGTACATTGGTTTCCTCAGGTTGGCATTAAGCAGCCCAGGGTTTTCGTTCCCCTCCCCCCGCCCCTCCAGTCACTCAACACTCCCCCACCGTCTCTCTCTCGCTCTCTCTCTCTCTCTCTCTCTCTGTCCCTAATTGAGCTTTGTGTCTACCTCCATCTCCATTCAAATCCAGACTCATTTGCATACTGCCGCCGCATGCCGGACAGCTCCCCAGCTGTACAGTACAGAACTAAATGAGGAACACAGACCCACTTTACGTGACGTGAATAGTAAGCAGCGAGGAGAATCGTTTCCCTGTTTCCTGAAAATACAGCTACCTGAGAGATGAGGGATGGAGAGGAGGGAGGACGGTTGTATCAAATCAGCGCATTCAGAGCGAGGCAGGCATTACCAGTCTGCAAGGAGATGCCGATGTAGAGGCAGAGTTTATTATTTATAATAAAACAAGGCATTGCAGAGGGTGTCCTATACTATAATTGACATACAAGTAGCCAGATATACTATGATATACAAATGAATTTGCTGATGAAAGCCAGTTTTACAGTCTTGTCAGTATTCAGACATCAGTGCCTCGGTGCTCCAGGTTGAATGTGATTTCAGATTTTTTGGAAAATTCTGCCTCAAGTTCACATCACAAACACATCTTTTTTTTTTTTGTCCCAGTCTGACGTGATAATTGATCGTGTTTTGTTCAAGTATTGCCAGGTTTAATTTGAACCCAGCTGCCTCTCGGCTGTTCTCTCGCTTCAGTACTGTTGTGGCCTGATCCTGTGCTCTCTCTTGCACTTTAGCACTGAGGAATTTAAAGGACATTTTGCTTGAGTGCATAGAGACACGTAATTATGTTGTATTTTTGATGCACTCCAACCACACTTAACAGAATGTGTTAAGCACACCCTTAATGGGAACCTTAAAACCCCAAGGCCAATTTTCATTTCTAGCATATTGGTAGGGATTTGTGACATTTCAACTCATTTCAGGATTCAATCAAAGCCATAGCTCTAGGGAGAGCAAAAATGGCATGCTCTTTATGGCAAATCCAACTGTCCTTGGTTTGCTATATGCATACAACGTCTTCCTCCACAGTCAGACCACTGAGAATTGGAGGAAATTTGATGACCCATTTTAACTTTACCTTGAAGATAAATGCAAACAGTGCAGAAACGTTTCTGATTTTTCCCTCAGTGAGTTTAGATTGAAGTGTTTTATTTAGACAACAAAGTAATTCGTGCTCATTTGTAAATGTTTGCCAGGATTTAAATCACAGGGGAGTGAAAAAAAAAAAAAAAAAAAACACATCGTGCTCCATCATTCTGAGCGCCTTGGCTCTGAGTGAAATGTAGAGAGGGGTGGATGGAATGGTGTTAAAGTGCAGCTGTTCTGGTGGAAACCCCATCCTTCACGGTGCAAAGCTCCAACAAGTCCTCCAAATGACCCTTTATATCAACGTGCAATGCCCTCACCTTTCGAAAGAGCCAGACCATTTGGGTGAAATGGGCGCATGTAGCGTGCTGGCAGAGTAATGTATGGCCGGACTGTTGGCTCTCTTCTCTTTTTCTTACAGCTGGAGTGTGTTTGTGTATTTAAACATGCATGTGTCGTACTATTTGGGCTGTGTGTTATATTGTGTTGTGCAATTGTGTGGCAGTTCTTTTCTGCCTTTTCAAAATGTTTAATTTATTTTATCATATTTATATAATTTGCCAGAATTATGAGGGTGAAGTTCTGTTTGCAACTGAAATTCTGATATTAAAGTTACCTTCACTGTCACAGTGGACTGTACAAAACATTATGCTTACAATATTACATTTAAGTGAATGCTTTTTAATTTATTTATGAATTATTATTTATTTGTTTATTTCATTTTTTTTTTTTACATACACATTAATTAGTTTAGACACCTGCCACTAAAGAAAAGCTATATATTGTGTATCAGTGAGTGTGTGAGAGAGATTTGTACATCAGTCTGAATTTGCTCACTGTGGGGGGTTGTGCATCTTAATCTAATTAAGAACTAGATGCCTGAATATAGATGAGGAATTATGAGCTTCGAAATGGGGGAGGGGAACCGTGTTTGATCAAGTCAGGTTGCCCAGCAACCCCAGCCATTTATTTCAAACAAAAAAAAGCCCTCTAAGATGTAATAATCAGGTTGTCTGCATTAAAATGCAAAGGAGGCTGTCAGGCTGCACCTGAAGGACGGCAAAAATTAGGCAGGGTAATTTCCCGACTTACAGGTGAATTGCTGACCTTCTGCGATGAGTGCTTGTCAAAATCTGCACTCAAACACTGCAAATTAGCCAAAACAAGCTTTGAAAATGTAGCTTGTAAAAATCACAGTGAATAAAATTAAACCTGCATGTGCAGTGTATTTCTCTCATTTTGAATTTTGTTAATTGAGCATGTATAACTGAGTCTAAACGTAGTCATTATGAATTTAACATGATGTTCGTTTTTAATTTTCTACTCAGACAGGTTCACATGCCTCGTTTATTCCACGAAATAAAATAAAATATAATGACAGACAGAAATAATAACAGACAAAGAAAAAAAATGTCAAAATACTTTTTCCCTTGTGTGTTTTTTTTTTTACATAAACATAACATCCAGCTTGGTACAATAATCACACACAAATACATATTTGAAATGAATAATATTTATATTCATATTTTCTCTAACTGTAATGATAGACCTTTTACCGAAACATATTTCTCAAATATTAACCACTAGAAGGGGTTTTTTCTGACGCTCTTCTTGGCTTCTCTAATTGACAGTGTGAAAGCTGGGTGTTGGCTGTTGAAGTGCTCCTTCTATAATCACTGGCACCCTCCCTTCTTTTGTTTTCCTAATTGCCACCATCCCTTTTGTTAGAGAGCATTCTTATAAGTGCATCAGTCCCTGCTGGAGAGCGCTGAAGGCTTCCTGTGGACTTCCTGTGGACTCCAACAAAAAGCCCTGTCAGGTGGATCAGCCATTAGTCACCAGTCTACATTGTCTCTGACAAATCTGACGTTTAAAGTACATGCATAATTCCAAAGCACTCTCTGTGCTCCGCAAATTGCACACTTTTTATCCTGGAAATGTCATAAACGTTAGGTTGAACCTTTTTTTTTCTTTTTCAGAAAACATGTTGATACAAAATGTTGATTTGGACCTTTGCTCAGTTACAATTGATTTCACCAAATGAATGGCAACAAAGATATATAAATAAATAAATGCAATTGTTAACAATGATTATTATTATCATATGGTGCTGCCATGGCTTAGTAATTTATTTTTTTTAAATAATCTATTTTTCTAAAATTGACTTTGGAATTGTAATTCTAAATTCACATTTACCACATTTTTGAAATCCAAATCTGAATGCTATGAAATAGCATTCTTTATTCTCCTGAAATGTGATCAGATGATAAATGCTGATGTTTATATGTTTTTTCAACTTGCGATTTTGCCACGATGCCCTGATTAAATAATACCATCTTGTGGTCTTTGTGTGAGGAATATTAAAGGGAAGCAAATATATAATTAATATAATCAGCAGTGTAAATTATTTTTTATGTATTTGTTCCTTTTACTTAATCTCTAAATGTTTTCCTATGCTTGCATCACATTTTGAATTATATTAATAATTTCGTTTCCTCTTTTAAGTTCCACATGCTACATGCACGTGTGTGCGCACACACACACACACACACACACACAGAGAGAGAGAGAGAGAGAGATAGACTCATTCACTTGTGTGAATTACTCTTTCTTTTCACTAGATGGGGTAAGAGCATCATTTACTAGGTTCTGAAACTGAGCAGATGTTGCCCTACTCCACCTTTGCAAACAACAATTTCTTGATGAAACTATTTTTTATTTTTTTTAGATTTTCTACAAATTCGGGGTCTTGGTGAGATCTGAACTTCCACCACCTTAGCAAGATGGCATGTGTTAAGCCTCTGAAGGATGTGTTTGAAGTGTTTTTCCCTCAAATTTGTTTATGTGCATGGCTGGGGTGCAGTAACTAAAGTGCCTAAATAACAAGAAAAAATCTAAATACCAAAAAAAGAAAAACAGTGTGTGTATATATATATATATATATATATATATATATATATATATATATATATATATATATATATATATATATATATATATATATAGAGAGAGAGAGAGAGAGAGAGAGAGAGAGAGAGAGTGTGTGTGTGTGTGTGTGTGTGTGTGTGTGCATGTTGGACTGCACTGTGATTTTTTTTAAGCTCAATGTGGAGCCTCTACTGCAGTTTGAACAAGCTTAATGTGGGTGTCTGTATGTAACTAGTGTTTGTATTAAACAAAATAACTTTCTGAAAAACACATTTTCCTGCAGTACAATATTTTTGAATCTGTTTTAGATTTCATTTCATTCTTTTCCCCATATATTCAGACTCTCAAAATTGTGTTTCTCCGCGATTCATAAAGTTTCTGCTCTCTGTATTTCTCCTTTCCCAGCACCCTCCCCTCCCGCTTCATACATTCATTTCAAAGTAGCATATCATTAGCTCATGGTTGTGTTATGTCGCGCTGTTGTTCGCCTCGGCCCAGCTCCTCAATGTGTCTGAATTGGCATGGGAAAGAGAAGGGGAGAGCTTAACCACCAGAACTGTGAGACTCTGTGGAGATGACAAGTAGCTCCTTGATTAACCCATAGGCTGGTTGAGCGGACCCACACTTTCCCTGTGTTCTTTATTCATTTCCCTTGTCCTTTTCTTTCAGAAAGAGACCCAATAGGGCCCAGCAGGTGAATGTAAAGAAATGCGAGAGGACTCCCCTCCGATCAGCCTTTCAGACCCAGACAAAGGGCCGGCCCACCTCTTGTACAGCTGCATTAAAACCCTGATTAAAGCTCTTCCTGTTAGCGATTGATTGAGGATGCAAAGCTAAAACCAACAAAAACCCACACTGCTGAGGCCTGATAATGACTGGGCCCCACCTACAAAGCACAGGCTTCAAATGATTAGTGGGGTTTTGTTTTCTTAGTAGGTGTGTGAGTGTGTGTGTGTGTGTGTGTGTGTGTGTGTGTGTGTGTGTGTGTGTGTGTGTGTGTGTGTGTGTGTGTGTGTGTGTGTGTTACAGAAAGACAGAGAGGTGAGGGATACCCGGAGGTTTTCAGACTTCAGCTCTAATTAATCAACAGGCTCTAATAAAAAAATAACAACAAAAATCTTTCTTTCTTTCTTTCTTTCTTTCTTTCTTTCTTTCTTTCTTTCTTTCTTTCTTTCTTTCTTTCTCTTAGTAATGACAGTGTGTATGTCTGTATATTACATGTGTAAGTGCATGTTGTTGTGGTTTGATAAGCAGGCATTATAAAACGGTCTAATATTTAATAAATAAGAAATACATGGTTTTATATACATATAATAGCAAATATAAAGTTATATGTTAAGTTAAAATATTGGTTAAACAAATTTTATTTAATTTTCTTGTTTTTACACAGGTCTCATGTACTCTGATAATAATGAAGAAAAAGAAATTCAAGGTCCTGCAAAAAAAAATGTTATGAAGCGGTCAGTGTGTTGCACTGTACCTATAGTCCTTCAATCATCAAAACCATTACAAGTGGTAAAAGAATAAAAATCCTCTCCTGTGTGCTCAAGCTCTGTTAAGACTTTCACATACTTATCATAATCATGTTTTGAAGTGTGGATTTTTTTAAACACTCTTGTCATTGTTATGTAAACAGCCTTTTTTGCATGTTAATCCTTTTATGAGAAAACGTTAGGGAGACGCATGACGACATGGGAAATGATTTGTGGAGAAGGCGCTGAGAAGACTTTAACAATATGCGTGCATGTGTGTGTCTGTGTGTGTGTGTGTGTGTGTGTGTGTGTGTGTCAAGAGAGAGAGAGGTTCTTCAAGAATCCATAAATATTGCATTTCTTTGTTTGACGGATGTTTGACACATTTTCATGTTTCCTCAACAAATTCCACTGTCATATTTTTCCTTTTGTCAGTCATCTTCCAAACAGCAGATCCTGACAATTATCCCAGAGAAACTCCTGATCAAAACCACCTTATTCTGTCTGCTGCTCGGCTCCATCACGCACTCATCCTGCATCACTCCCTTCTTCCTCTCGTACAATCTTTATTTGATTCCAGCTCTGTATATTACACCACTTATCAGTTCAAATGCAAAAATTACATTTACAAAGTGTTTGTGTCATCTATATTTCACACATTTTGTAATGTCTATTTGTTGATGCACAGCACAGTTATTACAGTGTTGCAGCAGAGTGACTGTCATGAGGCTTCCCTCTGTACTGTACTGTAACGAAGCGGCTAATTCACGGTTTCAACAGAGGAGGGCATTATGCATTTGGCTTAATGTGAGCCACTTTTAATGATGGACATGTCAGCAAAAATAATGCTAATAATGGCTTGGAGAAATATTAAAAATAATAATCATTGATCAGGTTTATCTTTTTAAGAATAGTCAATTAGGTGTGTTTGATATATCAAATCATATCTTTTTGCCTGTAGTAACTGGGAGCAACATAATATCAAATCACAAACTTTTATTTATCGATTAATATTTGAAGTCATTGCCAATTTTCAGAATAGCTTGGTTGATTTTTTTTTTTATAAGTCAAGCTGAATTGACTTATAAAAGAAATTCTCCACAAAAAAAGTTACAAATTTACACACTCAAAAATACAAGAGAAACATTTTTATTCAGACAGTCCGGGAGTGTGTGAATAGTGGGAGAGTGGAAAATAGAGACAGACAGGTAGAGGAGGGCACTGAGGAGGCCCTCAGGCTACAGTGAGGGCCCTGAACAGATTGGCTCTGGGGCTCTGAAACTGTCCTCACATCCCACACATTTATCAGAATAGGGTTAGCATACCGTACCGTGCCTACACTTACACTGTGCCCTCATGCACACATTCACACGCACACAAACACACACACACCTTTGGACCGAGACATCCTCCTACACCCACTGTAAGCCTTATAGCCTTTTTAACATCTCCTCTGTGCACCTCTTCCTCCCACTCTACTGTTATTAGCCTCAGACAATCAGACTACCTGACTCCACCTCCTGGCATGTATATGAGTCAGAACAACCTGCAAGTCTCAGTTATTTTCAAGAGCATAATTGTTCCATGTGTATGGAGTGCAACAAAATACCACTGCAGAATAAGAGAAATGGTGCAGGAGAAAAACATTAGTAAGATATTAGTAAAATGTCTAAGACAGAGAAGTCATTAGAGATTATTTAGGAATCATGCAATGACAAATATCTTCAATATGGTTTAAAAAAAAAAAACAAAAAACAAAAAACACACACACACACACAGTGCAAGACATTTTTAAATCCAGTTATAGGAGTTTCACTTTTATTCCTGCAACTTAAAACCTATGCAGCTCAGCCTAAGCCCCTGATTTTTTTATTTCATATATGGTCCTGGAGTCTAAAGGGCAGGGCTTTGTTTGGTTCAATGTAAAAAAGTAGAGCTGGCATAATGAGAGGTCTTCTTAGGGGCAATATAGTGGGATCTCTGTTTAAAAGAGGTTTATTTAGTCTTACATGAGGCAAGTGTGGCCTCAGGCACATGAAAAGATTAAAAAATTCCACTTCTGACAGAGAGTCTGTCTGTCATTTGCACCTTGTACATCTCTTTGCTCTTTGGAACCTTTTTGCTTATAGAAATGGACAGAAAGCGAGTGGGATAAGAGCAGGTGTCTGTTGATAAATCCAGCCTGGTTTGTCGATGGACTCTAACAATTCCACCAGCTAACCCTGGGAGTGAAAAGTATGAAATACTGTATTTATGTAGAGCTGCTGTTCTGCAGTCACCCGACTGATTTATTATAGGTAATGCACAGTGTTACTCTCTGCCTATAAGTCTGCTTTTCACATGAATTTGTGGTCGCTCAGAAATGAATGGCCACAAGAATCACAAACTGCACATGACAAGTGACATATGGATAAGAACTGTCAGTTTTGATGAGCCTCATCCGTATTGTCCAAAAAAAAAAGATCTCCATTTCTATATTTGACTTTTTTACCTTTTTTAGATAAATGAAATCTGTTGTTTCACAAGCATAAAAATATAAAGGTATCTGCTTAAAGGTTTGCATTATTCTGATTTATGTCTTCTGGGATAAATCTGCAAATCAATTTGGAGTCATGATGGTTTAGTGGGTGTGTTTCCATGCCCTACAATAACCAGAGAGACTGGCAGTCTTGACACAAACTCAGTCCTGAGCTCCAACCCCCACTCTTGTCCTTGCCCACACCAACCCACTCTCAACAAACTGTGGTCCTCTGCAGCACAAACAGCAGCACATTGTCACGCACCAAACCCTGTGTGACAGCGCTGGGTCACAGAGGCCTATGATGGGCTGTGTGTACCATCAAACACACATGTCAGTGTGAAGGACTGCCAGATCGTCAGTAACTCTTTTCATGCAACCCTAAAATATCTCATGGTCCAACCCCCCCTCCTCACACACACACACACACACACACAGACACACACAGACTAGAAAAGACTGGCTTAGTATCCTGATCTGTCTGACCCCGGTGGATGTGGATCAGTGCAGAGGCGCTGACAACTTGGGCTCTGGCATGCCAACACGTCTGGTGTCGATGAAGTGATGCTTTGAATTAAAAGTACGTTTGACGCTAAAGAGGAGCTAACCTGATTTGACTGGCTAACTTGATTTGAGTGGGCTCAGACACAGATAGAGTGCTACAGTGTGTGGAGAGAAATGGATCTCTGCCAGCCAGATCTGCTTATTCAGTCGATAATGGAAGCAAATGCAACCAAATGAACCCAGAAGTTCAGCATGGAGCTGATCTGAAATGTTAACAGTTGCCCTCACATTGATGCTATTCTAGGTTTTATCACTACGGTTATCTAAAAGCCTCTACTAAATGCTATTGAGTACTACAAGCATTTAGTGTGGTGATCACTGATAAGTTCATTCTGATGTGTTCTCTGATATTTATTTTCATTCAAAAGGGGAAAGAGTGAAGGAAATAATTCAAATGTTACCCAAATGCAATCATGTGTAAGTGTTTTCTATTTAATGGTCTGGTTAACTTAATGGATTGTTTTTGGTCACATCTACATTCATCTCATTTGTCATATTTGTTGGCTAGACCGCAACAGTGGGGCCATCCCTCTAATCTGGAATGTCCCTGACTGACTGACTGATCATATTTCCACCATTGGTCAGCCAACTGCCTCATCACTGAGTTGGAGTCTCTGGGGGGTGTTTCCAATCTGCAGTGTTGCCAACTTAGCACATTGTTGCTAGGGTATAAACCTAGCACTGGGTATAAACCTAGCACATGGGTGGACTGTGTATAGATGCTATCCCGGGGCTTAGGGCTACACCTCCTGTTGTTGTCTTCCAAGCCGCTTTGGTTTCCTGGTTGCACGGGAGTGCTTCCAATACACAGAGGCTACGTCCACACTATGTATGTCCACACATAGACACACCCGGTTGCTCTCTGATTGGGTCTTATCAGCCTTGGCTGCCAGTGGTGAAAACATGAATTGCAAGTGTTACTGAGCTTGTTGTCTTTGCTAGCAGCTGTTGTTCACTGAAATCCTGCATGTGAACGCTACGACTGTCCTTGCTTTCCTCTTTGTAGTATTTTCTGCAACTAATCAGCCGAGCACACCTGAGAGTAGACAGTCGGCTTCCTGTTTACACCGGCTTGCACATGCCCAGTGTCCGTGAACGGTCACATATGTATGTGTTTTCAGGTGTGTTATTATGGATGCAGATCAATTCTGATATGGAGCTAATACGCTTGTCTGGACGGAGATCATTTCCATTTTAAAATGCTGTTTTAAAACAAAAACGTAATAGTGTGGATGTAGCATGAGGCTCACTCATCGGTAACTGCTAAAGAATAGCATGTAAACAACAGAAACGATGAGACGATGCGCTTGCTGCAGCACAGCAATAAAAGCCCTGTTAAGAAATAAAGGGTTTCTCTCAACTGAAATGCTACAGGGCTTTAAATCTGAAATATGTAGCCATACAAGTTTTGACCTAGTCTTGTTTAATACTGTACATATTCATTCTTAAAACAGTTTTTTCTCGCTCCCCGATACTGTGGCTAATTTTATGGTTAAAAAGCTTGTGATGAGAGAGGCTCGGCTTCTGGGTGTTCTTAGAGGTGAGAGAGTGTCAGAAATAGTGAAATAAAAGGTGCAGAAGTGTTGATTGCGCCAAGGTGGGTTTGTCTGGAGATCTGTGAGAAAAAAGATTTGACTATTTGAATGCCTATTTATGTCCATGTCTATGAAGCAGCAGCTGCCTGCATGTTTCTCTTACCACCGCTTTCTATGTGGTGTCATTGTTTGTGTATGAAAAAGCAGGGTCTTTTGCTTTGTATGTAAAGATGGTGAGGTGCAGTGCACATACCACCCCCCCATCCTCAAAGAGCATTAATCATTGGTTCTGAAAGACACAAGTCTGAGGTGCAGTCACTCACCCTAGAATGACGAGACACACATGAAAGCAAGCAGAGGGAGGGGGTGGGGGTAAAAGATAAGGTATAGAGAACTATCCAGCAGGGGGAAGGGGATGAGGATTTCCCCTCTCATTAAAGATCAACTGTTTGGCTCTCGCCTAACGAGAACTCCTTCTTGAAAGCAAACAAACAAACAAACAGACACTCATTTGGAGAGAACCATAATATCAAGAAGAGGTTTCCCACAATAGGCGATACGGCATTTTGCCTCTACAGCTCTGAAAACTCAACGTTGTTGTGCCTTACAGCATAAGTTGTGGCTGGGCGCTATCTCTATGAGGTCATAAGTCACGTGTGGTCTCAGGAGGGAAGTGGACCAAAGCTGGGCCATCTTGATTTCCATGCGTGGGGCCTTGCACCTGAAGACCCACCCCTGCTGGGCCTCTAATCCTGTCTAAAAGAACCAGGAAGATGGCTTCTCTGCTCCATCTCTGACCTTTGGGCTCTCCAACATCTCCTAGTATGTGAGGGGATTAGCAAAGCAGGCCTTGAGCATCCCTGCTGTCTCAGTATGGAGCTGACCCTGCAGCCCTGTGTCCAGGTGGAGATTCGAATGGGTGGATACCTTGGACTGAATTAGCTTCACTCTTCCTCCCTAAATGAGGTGTCCTGAAGGGCGCCAGGTAAGACAGGTCACGAAGGGTCGGTAAACCCCTGTGGTCTGACACAAAAAGAGGCAGAGGATCACCTGCCGCTTGCCAGATCAAATGAGGGCTTAAATAGGGGGCTCCTCTCTTGTCAAATCTCTCTCCATGAATACTCAGGAAGGCCAGAGACTACTGTAAAGCCTCCCCCAGTCTTGGCCTCCTGTAGACCTGAGACCCTGTTGACTGCTAACACCCCTGTACTTCAGCCCAGGTCCCCTCGCAGTAGCCATCAAGCTCTTAATTCCTACTCTCAGCCCATCACTAAGTACTGTGTGCATAATGGACCTATAATCAACCCCTGGCCAATGCAGCCTTTTCTCTCAGCGTGTCTGCACTCATGTTGAGCTCGCATGTCGAGTTGCAATGAGATGCTAATTAGACTTCATATCTACAGGGCTAATCTGTGTGTTCACATTCAGGTGCTTTTAATCCACTTGATAGCCGAACAGCTTGCTAATTTGCAGGTAGAATTACCATAGTGGTCAGGGGAAAAAAGGTAAAATTATCTTATGAAATATTATGATGTAGACATGTTTGACAGGAGCCGTTCTGATGTAACATGAGGCAGTTTCTACGCATTTTTAAGCATATGTACAGTGTGGTCTGTGGCTGTAAGGTTAATGGTCAGATTTTGTTCTCTCTGCCAAATAACCTCATCAAACTGCACCACATGACAGGGTAAGTGAGGGGTGTGGCAATCTAGGTGCCCAACACAATGTCCCTTGTCAATCAGCCTCATTCTTAGGGGTGAAGGGGAGCAAGGGAGGGTGCGATGGTGGCAGCCACAGGCCCTTGGGTCTCTGCGATTGGCCTTAATCCGCCAGCTAATAAGTTCAGAGAGGGGCCATATGCTGCGGTGCAATGTGTGGGGAGGGGAGTGTTGCCTCATGTTACTTACACCAGGCCGGCGCTTTCTCAGGTACCGCCCTCCCACGGTCTGTTCCTTTGTACTGGGGGATCAGCCCTCTCCACGCTGTGAATGGTCCGAATTGATTAAACCCCACCGTATAATTGTCAGCAAATCCCAGCGAATCATTTCCCATCCATTTGAAAAGTACAATGTGCGTTTCTCTTTTTCTCCTTGCCTCCTTTCTTCCTCACCATCCCCACCCTTCAATGTCCCCTCCTGTTTTCTTCTTCTTTTTTTAAGGTCTCAGGTTTGTCCCTGCATGCCACTCTTGGTCTCCTGCATGTGAGAGAAAGCAGAGGCAGGAGGAGGACGAGGATAAGAGGAGGCAGGGGTGAGGAGGCATAGGGTATGCTTGGCTGGACAGTTGGCTGTAGATGAAAGTAGGCAAAGGGGGAGATGTATTTTAATTTCTGGCCCAAGCCAAAGAGTGGGGTGCTGATCTGAGCTGGTACCTGCCTGGGCACAGCCGGGGCCAAGCCTGGTCACAGCGTCAGGTCAACGCCAGGCAGTTTGAAGGAGGAAGAAGTAGAACAGGTATCTCTGTATTAAATGTCAAGTTAGTTATATATTTTCCATGTTGTCTTTTCCACACTGTCCTCCCAAGAAAGTTTTGGCAAGTGCCCCATAATGACATACAGTAGATTTACATTCAAGTGATGAATCCCTCTAGTGTGGCAGACATTATTACAGAGCAACAAAATCCACATAGGAAGGAGGTTGGGATGGATGGATGACTCACCAAAAACTGGATTTGAACATAGTGTCTTTCCCCTTTCCAACCACAAGATTGGGGGTGTTTTTTTTTTTTTTTATTTTGGTCAATTTTTAAACCGAGACCACAATCGTACCTGACCCTTAACCAATTGGTAATTATTGCAACCATGACAATGAAAGTCCCCCATAAAGTCGTTGTTTTAACCCAAATCACAATGTTTCCTCTACCTTAGCTTAAAACTTATTTTAACCCAATGATCTTTCCCTAAACCCAACTAAACCTTAACTAAAGCATTGTTACATCATAACATAGATTTATAAACGTTTTGGATAGCGCAGACAGATGATCATCGCTGATATAGGTGTCATATCAGAAAATGCTTGTATGTGTTGCACTAAAGAAATAGCAACTAAACATGATGTATTTTGGTATGTTATATGAATGACTTGTTAGCTTTTCAGTCGTGCACTTTGACTTGTCAGTGAAAACATTTGGTTGTTTTCTATCTGATTGTTCTTTTATAGAGATAGGATAGCAATCTTGGTGACACTGACCAGAGATCAATCAACCCCTCTGACACTTGTCCATCCTCTAATCAATCCCCTACTACGAGAACACATGTTCAACACCCATTCATTGATCTGAGAGGTCCCTTGACAGAGGTTCAGGACTCTCTGACCTCAGTCATTTAACCCTTGACCTCAGCTACTGGTTGAGAGTCCCAGTCTGGGGATTTAGTTTATTTCCGTTTGCCTGTGGCTTCAAAACCGTTCATCAATAACAAATTCTGGACATTTTGCTCTCGATGAGTACTTTTGAAGGTTGTGATGATATTTCTAACTCCAAATCATACTATAATCATATGGATGAATAATAGTATGCATTTTTCATTTTATAATTTTTCATATTTTACCTCATATTTTCATACATTGCTTAATTTAAGTTTAATTTACTGGCCTTTTCTAGAGTTTTTAAGTGCATTTCATAGTCTTTATCAGTGGATGGAGTTCAGTTGTCTGTAAAAAGCAGAGAAGACCTTGAATTAAGTTGATTTTCAAGGTCAAGAATGATGCTATCTCTCTATTTTTATCTTTTGGTTATGGCTGTTTGAACCTGAAATCAGCTCAGAAAGGTTTTCATGTACCATTATTTGAGCAAAATGTCACTGAACATAATGGATCACAACTTATCTCACACTGTTCCCTATTCAAATCCCTTAGAGATCCTCTTTACTTTTGGGGTCATCTACATACAAGCAGCCCCTGTCACAAATCTCTTAACCTGACATTGATCTTCAGCTTTGATGCTTGGCTTTCATTACTGGCTGAAGGGCGTTGTTTGTGAGAGTGATCTTCATGTAAAGTGCTCATAAACGATCACAGGCCATGCAGACAGAGTTATGATCATGGGGGTTACAAGGAGACATGGGACAATGCAGCATCTCATCTATACTCATATAAATAGGACTATCGTGTAGGTTTGAGGTTTGCATGCCGTCATGGTGGTGGTGATGATGGTGATGATGACAGTGATGATGAGAAGAGAAGGAGGCGGAGAAATACAAGGAGGCTGGAATAAGGTGGAGAATGGCAGCGAGTAAGCTGTTATGCAAGAGATTGCAGTTATGATGCTTTTGGATGGATAATAGAACCTAACAGAGTCGGTGCTAATTCAGATGAAAACTACCATGCAAATGCTCATATGGATACAAAACACATATTAACATGCTAATCCTGGACGTAGCTCATGGTCAGGAAATGCCGCACCTCTGGCCCCTTATTTCCATGCAGAGTAGTTAAC
The DNA here is from genome assembly GCF_046630095.1 of Trachinotus anak. NCBI lineage: Eukaryota > Metazoa > Chordata > Actinopteri > Carangiformes > Carangidae > Trachinotus > Trachinotus anak. The sequence continues at coordinate 13,022,559 of NW_027273859.1, read as the reverse complement.
CTTGAGCTCAACACTGGAAAATGCAATCCTCAAAGACTGTCCCTCCAAAGACCCCATCTAGAGAGTTAATTATCGTTTCCGACTCACAGTTCTGCATTGTTAATGACTTGCAGTGCATATTTTTGCTCCCTTTTTAAACTAAAATGCTTCCTATCATGGCGCTTTATGTTGGCAGGTGTTGGACTAGGAATTCAATGACAACAATGTGGTCTTATTCTTCCTCTGTGTTAAAACTCAATGTATTTGCATGTACTGCGACATCACAGTATATCAAGGTCAGTTGTGATTCCTGTTGTCATCAACATTGGACATGTGCAACTGGTGTGATGCTTTGGTCGCAAATTGTTGTTAACACATGCAAGAGCCATACATTTGTGGCTATAACCTCATGATTATTTGCTGTTGGTTTGCGAAGTTGTTTGCTTTTTGGTCAGAACTGTGACTGCAAGGTTAACAGCTCATCACGTCCAGGGTCATTAATCCTTTACTTGTCCAGCCTCCTTAATAATGTCCACTAACTAGCACAGGAGTCCATCAGCAAGAGTCTCCTGAGAATGAGGTTGTGGTGTTTGGTTCGCGAACTCTGACCTATAGTGACCACAGCGGACTGACCTACGCATGTGCTCTTGTACCAATGAGGTCATCAATGGGACCTTGTCAAGGGGCCTTGAGCAAACAGGTTAGGGCCATTGTCTACAAATAGGATGACCAGCTGCGTCACTGCCCATTGCCCATAATTATCTGACCCGTGAAGAAGAAGTAACACAAGGTTTAGCTTACAGGGAGCTCAAGTGATAACGATACTCATTTCACTTGTAAAATTTTTTTTTCTTTTTTCTATAACATAATTTCAAACACATACTTAAAGAACACACCCTTGTTCTTAAAGAGCAGGGGAGGAGGGAATTTCACCATTTTTTAAAGCCGTATCTGAAAAATTGAATTCTAGTATCCTACAAACTGAACAATAAATAATATTCTGCAACATCCAGTGGTTCAAAATAGAACTGCAAAAAATAGTGTAAGGACAAGTCACAACATAACTTTCACCAACTGCACTTTGACCCCAGCAAAACCAGTCATAGCCACAAAGTCTGAGGTTAAGTTGAGCCTTGGTTGGTGCTTATCGTTCTCTTGTTAACCCCCTGCTTCACAACAAATTGCCCCCTACCATTGCTCAGTAACCACTTTGCCTGTGTCTACCCTGTGCGGCAAGCCCTCCCACCCCTCAGACCCCTTGGAGGGTGCGGCGTGGCTGACCATATCCTCATTTGACCTGCATCTCCCATATGGAGAGAGGCAGTGGATGGATTCAGAATAGACACTGCTGCAAGGTCAGGGGTTAAATGACCAGGACTGTTTACAAGGCAGTGGGGAGCTGAAACAGCAGACACTTGTCCAGTCTTTGTCCTCAGCCTGTTAATGAGTCCGTTAAAGACTATGATGTATTTTAATTACTGTTTGAGAATATTAATTCAACAAATAAAACAGAATAAGTCTTCCAATAGTACTTCCAATAAAAAAAAATCTAATAAATAATTTCTTCAGTCTAGTGAAAAAGCAGTGACCAGTCCAAATCTAAGCCTTCCACACCTTGGCTTCTATACATCTTCTCACATGGGTTATGAATCTGATTAACACAGGGTTTGCTTTTGTTTGGACACCCTGTGTTTACATAAAGAGGCCCAGTGGGACCAGCCCTGGAGGTCAGGGGGTCGAACCTTGGTTGTCAGAGAGCCTTGTGACATTTCTTTCCCACGTTTCCCGGCTCCCATTGTCCGCGGTGAGGAGCCCCTGTTAACATTTGGCCCTGGGAGGTAGTGTGGCGTGAGAGGGAGGCCTAGGGGCATTGGACCCTCAGCGGGTCCCTGGGAAACGGGCGTAACCAGGCGGGGCTGAGGCGAGCGGGGACAGCATGGGGTCATTTTACGGCTTGCTGCCCCTCTAAAGGGCTTTGGAGCACAGTATTGGCCCCTGGAGGAGTGCTGGTGTGGAAGACGGTACAAAGGGCTTTGTGTGTGTGGGTGTGAGTTTGTGTGTGAGAGTGAGAGAGAGAGAGAGAGAGAGAAGGAGAGACAGAGATAAAGAAAGAGAGATGTGTGGCTGATTACACACCTCAGCAGGTTTGTGGGAGTATCAAAATTATGATTTTATATATTGGCTATAAATTCTGGCTGCTGATTTTATTAATAACTAATTGCGAGTAATAAGCAAGAGGTTGAATAATCTGCTGGTGATTTCAGCAGGATAAGAGCAGCAACCACTGTTTTTAAAAAAACTGACCAAGGTGTGTGATCACAGACCATGGGATGATGATTCAATAAAACTGCTGCTGACGAGTAGTCAGGATTGTCACATAAGTTTTAATTTCCAAATTAAGAACAAGATAATGTAAATAGAATATAAAAAGGCTGAAATAAAATGTCTTGATTTCTCAGATCACAGGATAAGATATTTTTATAAATGGTCATTTCTGTAATGAAACATGATTCATTAACCGATTAAATAGTTGGCCTGCAGGTGTTTCTATCATTCAGATATATTTTCCTGTAAACTGTTTACACACACTTCTACTATCTTGTAGAATATTCTCATTATAATTCATTTACACTTCTGTCTTCGTTTGTTAGTTACATTCAGTAAATATGCCATATGTTTATTTATATCACAGCATGATCTTGCAGTATTAACACACAAATTCCTTCCTCCTCACACCTTTCCTCTCTAAGTAGATATGCATTTACATTTTGCCTCTTGTAGTCCTAGGTTGTCATTTGAAGCTAACACACTGAGCTATTGAATAATAAATAGACATCAGCAAAATGAATAAATAAAACATATCATCCTGCCATTATCACCTTTTTCTCTGTCTACATGCCAGAAAAAAATATATAACCCACATTCCGACGTATAATAAGGTCATCCTTTTTTAATGTTAGCCTGCTCGTATCTTCAGGGTCTCTGACAGGTTTTCAGGAGTCTGTTTTTGCAGTAGAATCGACGTGTACAGTAATGTGTGACTAGGGCTTTGTTGATCTGAGAGGGGTGCGCTCTCGCTAGTTTTGAGAGATGATGGTAGAAAAAGACCCCCTCCACCCCAACACACACACACATGGGCACACACACACACACACACACACACACACACACACACACACACCACCAGCACTGCTACCGTTCCTGTGGAGTGCAAAGCTAGAAGCAGCAGCAGAGGATCTTGAGGGAGAAATGGTCTCTGGTGTACAGTGCACAGAGAGGATCTGTGCCATTCCTCTCCTCTTGGTGCAGTTTGCATGTGTGGTGATGAATGGCAGCCATTTTGTTTTTATGCATTAAATATTCCCTGTGCCCTCTTCACATCTTTACATTTTTTGAGGTCATCCCTGGGGAGCATAATAAATATAAATAAAATCCATACTCCTTGAACTTTGATTTCTTTCCTTTTCTTGAAGAAATTGTTCCTGTTAATCATAATTTCCTATTCATTAACTGAAATTAATTCATGTTATTTTTTTTTCTCTCTGACACAAAGTAATGATAAAGCCACAGCCTGCTCAAGTCTGAGGGGAAAAAAAGAAGAAAAACATTGGCATAGATGGTAATTTTTACACATGGAGAAAAACGGAGAGGCACGGTTTGTTTGTCTCCAATAGACCATGCTAGCTCCTGAGTGCTATATATAAAAGTTTGAGTGTGTCTATTCATCCCATTGTAAGTTTACCTGGGCTGAACGTATTACCAGTAGCATATCAGCCACAAGAACTAGCCTGATAGAATCTCTCCACTCTTCCAAATCGCAGACAAAACATTGCAATCTAGTGGCTGATTGCAGCTATTTTCTTGCTTCTCTCTTTAGCAGAATTGTTTCCTGGCCCTTACGAATTGAGTTTATCAGGTGTTGAACAATGGAATAGGGATGGTTTATCAGGTGTTAAACAACAGAATAGAATATTGTGGAAAAGGTCACAACTTCTTTTCTTTTGTACAAAACTCAAAACCAAACTTTGTTTCGATTTCATTGCGGGAAGAGGGCACTAAACCTTTAGATCTGGAAAAAAAAAGAAGTCCAGGGTGCTTTGGATGCACTACAGCATTTCCACAAATCTCTTGTCAAATAACCCTGACGCGTAGGAGGGTGCCATTTTATTTTCAAATGTATTTATTCATGGATCTGACATTTTAAACAACCTCTGCGTACCTGCAGAGTTACAAAGCAAGCTAATTTTCTACCATATTCCATAGGTTTAAGGCTCTATCACGTTCCATAGGCTGTTAGATCTGAGGACTATTCACTTGCCGTCTTTCTCTTTTCGCCTCCTGCACTCCCAAAGCCTGAACCTGAACTTGGGAGTGCAGGCATAGATTTATATGCATGCCCCTCCTTTGATGACAGGGTAAATATTCACACAGACAGCCAAGGTGCCCCCGTCATTACCCATGTGCTGTGTGTTTGCCCACCAGTTAAATTCTTAGGGGGATTGTTTGGTGAGATGAATGGGGCCAAAGTGCTGAAGGACATATCGGAGTTCAGCAAACAAAACCTCCTCTGATTGGCTCAGCAACAGCTCGTTCCAGTGGGCAAAGTTAGCAGCGAGGAGGTGAGAAGGGGGAAAATAAGAGCCGTTGTAGGGTTTTGCCTGTCAATTAAGGCTGCTGTGAATGGCTGGGAGGTGGAGAGTGCCTGGTTGTGCTCGCCATCTCTCTGGTCCTGTTGGATCAGTGGCGATAGCTGAGGTGCCGTTCACCTCAAATAGGAAAAACCCTGTCAATATTCATCTATTTAATAACCCTGAATGTGCTGCTCACAGTGCCTTTTGAAGACTGTGGGGTCTGCATTTCCCTTTGATGTACTTTCATTGTCAGACTCTCTATCTGAAATCTTCGAAGATGACATTTTCTCTTTTTTTCATTCATTCAATCCAACCTCAAAGGTTTGGAGCAGTATTTCTCGAGCCCAAGATGCTTTGTTGTATGGAAGGAGGGGGTGGGGGTGGGGGGCATTCAAGTTGGCTGTAGTTCCCCACTAGGATTTCTATCACTGGGTAATGGAACACCAGGAGATTTAGGCAAGGATGTTACTGACAAAATATATATTTTTATATGTGCCTTGACTACCAAAGCATAGACCTCGGTGTCTAGATTGCTCCAATTTAGTCGCTTTTTCTGAAGTCAGAAACACAAAGCTGCATTGAAGCACATTGGCAAACATGCACATGAACACGGTGTCTCTGCACACACACATTCAAAGCTAGATATAGATAGCTGATGTGTGTACTCACCTTAACTGCATCATAGCATGGCGTTAGCACACTGCAACTCAATGTCTCCACCTTCTTCGCAATATCTTCACTACACACTCACTTTAACAGGTGTACAATAGGTCTAAGACTATTATATGTCCCAGTTTGTTGACCTCTAACACTGGGACAGCTTGTTGGATAATATAGTTAATGCCGAGCAATGTGACAAAACCGACGATGCTTCTACTCCAGCAAACACAATATGCAACCATCGACAAGTAGCCAGATTTTGTGTGTGTTTGCAGTTAAAAGAAACAATGCATCGCATCCACCAAGAGTTCAATTGTAAAAATGAAAAGAGGTGGAAATGGGATCTGTTATTTGGCTCAAAAAATGAGGAGAAACTGAGAAGACGATTGTCCTTGATGTGCTAAATAATGAGGTGAATATGAAGTGTAGGGTAGTAGCTGTCAGGACTTAACAAAGTTAATTAACTGCGCCATTGTGCGTTGATTAGAAATCCACAGGCCTGTAATAAAATTTCAAAAACAGTTGATTGAAAAGCTTTTTTGACAAATTCTATCATTATATCACTTAATACCAGGAGTAGAAAGAAGGCAAACTCAGTCTGGGTCTTATAATGTCGGTCAAGGCTGACTCTGTCAGGTTTCTTCCAGGTTGTGCCAGTCTGCTGCTTTGCTTTTTATTCCCTATTTTCCTGCATTGTATAGCAGAGGGCACAGCTGCTGGTTGCGGTGTTTTTTTTTTTTTTTTTCTTTTGGTATAGCTTCAAGCTTTTCGTTCAAAGTGAGGTAATTCTCTTCCTGTTTGGGTTGATGCAGTATCATATCTGGTTTTGCTTTATGAATTTGCAATGAATAGACTAATTGTTGTTCATAGGTAATGTTGATTTTTTTTTCACTTTATCTATAACTGAAGATTGTTGTTGATACTGTATAGAGGCCACAAAATTCACAACTTCAGTGGAGTTACAGGTTCTATTTATGGTACATTTGACACAAAGGCAGCACTTGTAAATTACTTTGTGTTTCATGAAGTCACTGCTGCACGCGATGGATATAATAAACACAGAGTGCAATACTGGAGAAAATATATGCCATGATGTCATTTATTTTACAGCCATTACACTCAAAATTTATTTGAGAATGACATCTTAAGATGAGATTTTAGTTACAGCAGCTGCAGCTGCTTAAAAGAATCATAAATTAAACATCACATTGCATCAAAGCTTAACTTTCTTTTAGCTGTATATTTGAAGTCTTTGTTAGAATTAGTGGCTAACTAGCTTTTTCTGTGAGGGAAATCACTGAGCTCACCTCGTAAAGTGACCACAAAGGCAAAGCAATTCAAACTAATCTAATCTAATATTGTACAGCTTTAATGCTACTAAATCACCCAGTATACTTTATTTGAACCATTTTTTGTGGGCACTGGATAAAATGTCACACTAGATCAGACAGATTTGATACAAATAAGTAAACAATAGAAGAAACGCAGCCAGTGAATTGAGGAATAGCTTTACATAAAAAAAGAACAAAGTGAATTTTGGAGAGCTTAGTTAATCTTTTCCACAATGTGTCTGTTTCAGTCTAAGTTCACATTAGAAGTTGGTTGGGTTGGATTGCTGATGGCTGTTTGTTTGAAAACAATAGTCATGGTTGTTCCTTTTAACCATGGCCTTAACTGTGTGTTTATGATTTTAGCCATGATGATGGAGGTCGTCTAACCTTCAGGATGTGCTTATTTGAACCAAACAATGGGCTTTTGCTAAACCAAACCACATAGTTTTTATGATTTAACCTAACTAAAAAGGTGAGTGTTCCATTAGCTTAACCAAAAGATTATCATTTGTCCCTACCCTTATCCAAGGGTAGGGACAAATGATAATCTTTGTGGTTGTTCAGGTTGGGGGTGGAGGGGTTTCGAAGGAAGGTTGTCATACAGAACCCCTTTCACTTCAAAACATCCAATAAACATACAAAGCATGTTTATTTGAATGCTAAGAGACCTAGAAAACTCAAATCAGAACCCTGAGCCCAGGCAGTTATGATACAGAGTCTACGTAATATGAGTGCAAGCAGGGTCCCTGTGAAATGAATAGCGTGGACTTTCCTTCACTATAAAGTATCTTTCAAGGTCTGTCTGGAGGAGGACATAACTATAGAGCGCACACTCCCGAGTGCACAGCTGTAATGTCTAACAACTTCCTTCATTTTTTTCTTCTCATATTCAGCTAATTTGAGTCTTCCCGTCTCTCTGTGGTGCTGTGTGCTCTATACATCTTCACCCAGCATTCCCTCACATTTTCACTCTCACTCTGGAGGACCTATACACTGGCAGATAAGAGGAAATGAAGTCTCGTCGGCACAATTTGAAGCGCTGCTTTGAAGCTGAATGTGAAATAGCAGTTCCGCTCCTCTCTGCTCCTCTCCGGCTGGTAAAATAAGGGCCCTCTCGTTAAAAGCACTTTACCTGTGCTCCCTCTATGGATCATTGCTCTCATTAAACAGATTTGGGGTTACATTCAAATCACAATTACTCCAAGCACTAACTGTTAATGGGCACAGGGGTTGAAAGAGTAAGAGAAATGTTTCTGACATTTCTTTTTATATCCCTTTGAGCTGGGATGAGAACACATCAAAAGGTGTAAGGTGAAGCATAAACTAACCTAAACCTGAATGAAGATTGATTTCAAAGACGTGCGATATTGAACTGTACCTGAAATCACAGCCAACAAAATTCAAACTTTACATTAGATTTAAATCTTATGTTCTGCTGCAAACAGCTATCTTACATAATGATTGTATATTTGAAATATAGAATAGAATTTTCTCTCCAGAACTAGTAGTTGGAGCTTATTCCTGCCCTTATGTGACCTTTCAGTACTTACTGAGTGAGTTTTTCTGTACTTGAATATGCAAGGCACATTACTGTGTGTGTATAAGTAAGTGTGTGTGTGTGAGTGTGTGTGTTAGTCTGGGGAATGTTGTATGTGTACCAGACAGTCGAGAACACCCCCTGGGTCCCAGTGCACAATGCCAAGAAGAGTGCAGGCAAGACACTTTCATCTGCTCACCACAGAGATCCTGCTGGGTCTGTGTGTGTGTGTGTGTGTGTGTGTGTGTGTGTGTGTGTGTGTGTGTGTGTGTGTGTGTGTGTGTGTGTGTGCGCGTGCGCGTGTGTGTGTGTGTGAGGGCATACATGCATGCGTGTTTGTAACTATTCCTAATTTGACACTTGGTGATTTAGATTTCACAATATTTAAATGACTGTTTGCACTTTGCATTGACTGTTCCTCGGATAAAAACAACCCTTTTTAAAACTCGCAGATTTATTGCTTCCACTGAGAATTTCTCTTAGTTAGTAACCAGCTGGCTGACACAGGGAAAGAGAGTGGATAAGTTTTTCATTAATGACCAAAAGAAATCAGGATGTGGATTTCCTTTGTATCTCAGAGAAATGGGACAATACAATAAACACCCAATTTTGCACAGTAGCACCTCACTGCTGCTGTGTTGCATGTGTTTGTGTATGTGTTACTGTATGTGTGAGGGCCTCTCCCGGTGACTGCCTAGGGCAATAGCACAGGATGTAATCCCATGTATGCCTCCAGTCTCTTAGCTGCCTGCGTAGATGTGGAGGAACGTTTTAGCCCCTGCAGTGTGCCGTAGGGCACGAGTGCTCACCCTCCTGTACTGCTAACAGACAGCAGCTGCCTGGTGCAACACAGTTTCCTCCTAGCTTTTACCATTTGTGTGTAACTCTTTCTACACTCTGAATCTGTGTGGCACAGTTCAATTTGCAGCAGTGAGAGGTGGCTTAAGGAGGGAGAAATTGACTTTTGACAGCCATTATATTAAAGTATGCTCACTTTCACAAATTTGTATCAGTCTCTGGAGGTGAAGAGCACTCTCTTGCCTGGAAATCACATCATCTACTTAATGTATAGCCTCATCCTGATTGGCACTTGGTTGTGCAAAAGCTAAGAAATATAGCAAAGTAAAACATGCTTATAGAAAAGCCAAATGTCATGCATTGATAGAAAACTGAGTGCAGACATCCTTAGTGTTCAATTCTGGCTACATGACAGACAATCGAATTTCATTTGACAAATGAATTCAAGGAAACTGTCACTGCCATGAATAGCTTTATTCAGTAGGTGCAGTAGAAATAATATCACTTAAAACAAACATCAAGGGGAATTATCCACCCTTTTTCCTTGTTCTTAAAATAGGCTAGCTGAAGCACATTTTCTTGTAAAAACTAAAGCTACGCATTTTTTTGTGTGAAACCCCCTGTGCTCATTAACAGTCTGGCCTGAATCACAAAGTGTAGTAATCCCTTCCTCCCTCACGGAGGTCCCGATGGTTTGCCCTAACTGCGTTCTGCCCTGAGGTAACTATTGGTGTTTTTTCCCCTTTTGGAAATAACAGTTAGAAACTATAGTCTTATTATTAAAACTATTAGTACCTGAGCACACTATTCACCAAAAACTCTACATCTGTTATCATTTCTGAATCAAGTGAAATAAAAAGCAATTACATAGTTGGATGCTAAACACTAGTGTTGTGTTTTCTGTAATGTGATCAATATCCAGAAATATTACACATGCTTTCTAGTTTTTGAAGATGAAATTTTGCAATTCAAAATGCTGAGCTAAATTGTATTACTTATCTTTTTTTGTTCATTTTTCGCAATAACCCTTTGCACGATCAATGTTATATAATCATCCATTACTGTCAAGGTGTATCTGAACTACTGAGTTAACAAGATGGGAGCATTGCTTTCACTTGATATTGCCATAGGTGCTTCTACCATTTGCTATGGAACCTGTCATAGTCTATTTCCTTTCTGTCTGTGTCCTTATCCTTTCAACTGGTTTATGATTACCATGGTCTGACCTCCTGTGGTGTTTATCAAGAGTTCTGATCAGGTTGTCGAGGAAGGCTGGAGGAATGACAGGTGGGCTTGATGATAACTATCCATCCACCCCCTTCCATCTCACCATGGTGCAAGTCTCAACCCCTGATCTCATCTCTGATGTCTACGGTTGCAACAGAACACAGTGGAAAGGTAGATCAATAGGTGTCATAATCGATAGGTCAGAATGAGGAATTAGTGAAAGGTCAGCACAGATCGATTCCCACATTATTGCACTGCAACCTCTCAGCTGTTGCATGTTGGTCATTAAGTATTAAACCCTGCAGGATGCCAGGACCCCTGCTTGCTTTTAGTAATATCAGCTAATCCTAATTATTAGTTCTGCTCCAGCTGGAGGGGCAGAAGATGACATTTTCTTCATCTTTGTGTGATGTGTTATGTTACAATATCTCCCTCACACCCCTGACCTGTCTCTCCGTGAGACAGTTCCTCGTTAGGAGAAACTCAGCTCGCCCCCTGCTGCATATAGCTGCTGCCATACAACCATCATTAAAGTGGGACAGTGCTTTATGTAGCTGCCACAAGGTCCTTGGACCAGCATTCTCCAGCTCCTGGAGGTTATCCTGGAGCCATATGGGGTCCAGATCAGGAATCCTACACCACTCAGCTCAGAGCCATCCTGGTCCACCATAGAGCTTAGCAAGACATCCACCTGAGCTCTCAGCTCTGCAGGAGAAGAGGACAAGATCACCCAGTTGAGCCAAATCTGATTTTCACCTGTGTCTAGACTAGTGTGAAGCTATGATGGAGTTTTGACTGGCTTGAGAAATACAGACAGGGGGGTGACAAAATGGATGTCAGGAGTCACCTTAAGTAAGGTACTGTATAACCTGGAATGATGCCAGTGTTTGACATAAAATATATGATAAAATATTTGAAATAAAATTTCCCTTTTCCAGGGTCATGATTTTGTGCTGTCTGTCCTTCTTGTGCTGACAGTCTCTCTGAATCTTGCAGCACTCTGCCTGGTCATCTTCAGCTTTCTGCATTCCTTCCTGGCTGAAGGAGAATCAAGCTTATTCTTTTCAACTGACAGTAAACATATAAAATGTGCAGTCTGAAGGAAAAATATCTGTAAAATCACTTTTATGGTAATCTTCAAAATATTTACCATTAACTGACAATGACACACTCCAGTGACAGTGGACAAGCCTGTATTTTCCTGCCTCAAAACGCTGTCTCAAACTTACTGCAGCTCTTGCACAGAGAACTCCACACCTTGATTAACTAAAAGCAAGAGATATTAAGGCAGAGGGACAGGAAAAGATATTAATATGATAACTAAAAAGTAATAAGACGACTTATTTAAGATGATAAATCACAGTGTAATTTGCTCAGATTCAGATTAACACCCCCTCAGTAAGTAGATACGGGTACCAAGTGATGAATTCTACTGCTCTGGATGGGGCCAGCTGCAAAATGGTGTACTAGCCACTTTAAAAAAAACACACTGCCTGCCTTGTGCATGTGTAGCGGCTGTGTTGCTGACCTGCTGCGGCTTGCACACGTGTGTTTTCATACCAGCTGTGTCGCTGCTACTGCCAGCTCCATCTTTCAACATAGTGTTTGCAGGCTACTAGAATGTTGGATTTTATATGCATTATAAATTAATTTCTGATTTAATTTTAGGAGAAAATGTCACTGACATGTCACATTCTCCACATGCAGCTGCTAAAATGGTTACATTTATTTAATTATTTAGTTCTTTTTTTAGTTATTTTTCATGTCTGTGTCATATTCAGATTCAGCCCAGACATAGGCAACTATGCTGAAAGCTGTCAGTTTGGCAGCTAGCAGTCACTCCAACCCGTTAACATGGGCGCCGAAATGAAAATCAAGATGTTCCGCAGCTGCCATGCACACGCCACACAGCCAGTGTGTTCCTGGCCTTATGCCTCAGATCAGCTGTTTGAGAAACAGCTAAGCGCGGGTGTGCTTGTGCACAGGAATACAGTAGTTCTGGTATTGAGAAAGTATAGTTTTATATGTGATGGCAAGATTAAGTGATGAAAGTATGGTGTGCATTTCGTGTGCATTGGTGGGTATTTTTTTTAAGTGACTAAAACACGTTTTTGTGGCTGGCCCCGTCCACAGCTGTACATCGCTCAGCTTCTGTGCCAGTAAACCCGACTGTTTTGCTAAACTGAGAGGGCACCGAGCTGAATCTACTGCAGGTAACACACTGACATGTATACTGTAAGTACCTCACACAGCCTCATGTCAGATAACCTGAACTATCACTTTAATTTAATTACTTTTAATTCTTCAAATTCAGTTTCCACATGTTTCTATGCATGTGTATGAAAATGTGTACAATATCATAAATGACATCAGAACGGCAGAAGCTGAGTCCAGGACAGCTTGACAAGCACACTTGTCTGTGGCTAGCTAAAGCTAGCCACTCGTCAAAGATCCCTGGATTATCAGCAATGCTCATGCGCAAACATCCAAAAAATGCTGCTCTCCTCTCCGCTTGACAAGGCCAAGCCTTTTGTCTGCGTGATACAGCCACGAAAATGACAAAAATGATAAATGGAATGGCTGGCAGCCAAGCTAGTTCTCAGAGTCAAGTCGGCTGGTACTGCGACCACAAGAGGACAGTAAATTACAAGATGAATGCAAACAGGCTACATCAGCTCACTAATGGGACAGAACGCTTTTCTGAGATGTAAGGAGACACATCACTTCCACTTTGGTGTCATTCTAATTGATTTCGTTGTTGTTATTTTTAGCTTTAACGAGTCAAGCACTGCTTTTTCGTTTCTTATCCTGATGGCACACTACGGCACTGTACATTTTTTCCTATAATCTTACATACTATGTGCTGTATACCAAAATATGAATAGCCTTCATAAACTGTGAATTATTGTGTAAATTCAATTAAAGCAGTCAACAATACAAATTAAACAAACTGAAAACCAGATTCTGACATGCATGTTCAGTGCCTAAAAAAAAAAATCAGACCTGTGCCGTGGCCAACCAACTACACAGGTTTCTTTTTACCCCCTTAACCTATTTTGTCCAGCACTTCTCTCCTGAAATGGCATTAGCATAAATCTCCAGCCCACAGAGGTAATGATGGCGTGAAATTATGGCTGCCTCAGCAGACCTTATTCCCCTCTCTGCTCTCCCTCCCTCTGGGTCCAAGGCCTCAGCCTTCGACTGAGATCGTCTCCCATGTCTCCTTTTTCTCCATCCTCTCCCTCTCTCTTCTTCTTTGCCTTCTAGTTCCATTCAAAGGGAATGTGTTACTGAATTTGAAATTGAGTGCCCTTCTTTCAAGGACCACAGCTAATGAGACGTTTTGCCTTGAAATCCAGGCTGGATGGCAGGAGACCCTGGTGGGCGAGGCCTGGAGATGATAGCCACCCTGTACGTCAGGTGTAAGGCTGGCCAGATCTCTCACCGCTGAGAAGGGGAAAGATGGTTTCTATAGGAGTGAGAAATAAGGATAAGCCTTTATAGAAAGAGCACCCTTCCCGGGGTCACCTGGGGCCGCCATTGTGAATCCAAGAGCCGACCTGAAAAAGCACGCTTGTGTGATCTGCATCTATGTGCAAAAAGAAGGCCGACACCAGTCAGGCCTCCCTCTTTTGCATACATGTATTAGGAGCGATATTGGGAAAAAAAGCAGCCCATTAGGGTCTGGGGAAAGATAGGAGGTGACAATTAGAGTGAGATGGAAGAAAGTACACTGGAGTGGGTCAGAGTGAGTTGAGGAAGGATGGAGTGTGGTGAGATGGAGAAGAGAGTCAAAGAGATGGAAAGGGGGTCGGGCCCATAGAAACAGGTATACTTGACAGTTTGCGGTCCGGGGATCATCTTAGAGACGCTGCATGGGTGCAATGATGAAAGGAATCGAGAGCTTTGCGTCCTAGGGGTTCTCCCATTAATCAGAGGCCCCGAGGAGAGAACCTTGCAGCCTATGGGCCCCTGGCCGCTGCTAGCCACTGTCATGCTAATGAAAGAGGCTCAGGGTGTGAATGGAGAGGCTAGCTTGTTACCAGCGTGCTAATTAATGCATGCAGCAGGGGTGTGTGTGTGAGTGAGGGTTTTATGCATTTTAATGAGGTGTCTGTGTACGTGTGAGAGTGTGTATGCGTGTCAGGATGACAGGGATTTGAAGCATGGAGTGAGACGGATGTGCGACCAGGTTTTTAAAATAGGGGCTCCAGAGTGCAGAACGCAGCAGATGCATCCTGGATATGGTGTAGAAATTATTTGTTGGGAATTACTCAAAGTTGAGACCGTAACTCAAGTGTGCTCCATAATAAGATCGTTTTCAGCTTCAAAGTACAGTTAAAAGCACACTATAGACTCTGCATTGGCTATAAGCCCCCACCTCAAAAAAACAGCATGTAGACTCTGTAAATTTAAAAATGATCAGAAACTGTAATTAATCACTTTTATTATTACTTGTAGTATTTTTATTTATTAAAGGGTAAAATCTGAATGACCTCCGAGGCTGAAACCTGCACTGTCTCATACATTGTGTGGTGGAAAACAGTTTTTCTCACGACTGGCTACGTCACACTGACTGCTGTTTATCAGTGCTCCTGTCTTGTCATGTCCCAGACTACATGACAAAAAATTATCTTCACTCCAGACAGCCCTCTCTGTCTAACCCACGTTCCCACGGATGAATAGATGGGGGGACTTGTGGATGGCCGTAGGCGCAGCATATGGCCGTAGGCCGCAGCATTGTCTGAGCTGTTTGGGTAGGATGAAAAAACAGCATTGTTGCACGTGTCACTCAGACAAGACGTAAGGGCGTGTGTCAGGGCAAAGGGAGAGCCATCGAAGTCCACGACCTTTTAATTTGCTGGTGGCCTCTCCCACAGACCTCTGTGTTGGCCGTACATGCCCCATTCTGTGATTTGGTACTCTATCAATCTCATCGGCATTGACAAGGGACCTGTTTGCTAGATTCAATTTGACAGATGCAACCCAGGAGGAAAATCTATAAGTAGAGGTTTGTTATAAAATGCTTTACTGACACATATGAAATTATTCTTTCCACTATGGGGGCTCAGATAAATTAGGTTAAATGCTCTGAGGTTATGGCTTGTGAGAGAATAACTTCTATGCTTGAAATGTGAAATTGTCATCTTTGAAGAATTAAAATCATTTTCTAGAGCATCAACATGAATCTCTCAGTGGATGTGACCCAGTACAGATGTGATACACTCGTGAAATATGCTCTAGTTTTATCATCAATCAGCTTACACACATTTTTAACAGCCTCTTTGAGTATGGTCTGTGCAGTTTAAGGTCTCATATTTCGTGCTTAACAACAAAATCAAAAATTTTGGTTTGATGGAATAATGATGTAATAGGCCTATTAACAAAAGATGCAGACAAATTCTTTATTTCTCCCTTTAATTACTTGTGGCAACATCCCGCACGCAGTTCTCTTCTGTCCATCTTTAGGCACAAACACAATGTGCTGAATAACAAAGCATACTGTAGGTCACTGTCTTGCTTCATGAGTGCGTTACACTGAAGGTTCCCATATTTTGTTCCACCAGCACTGCATCCTATATGCCACCCTACCCCCAACCTTGTCCACCCTGTAAAGTGCCATTATAAAAATGTCAAGGGGTCCCTCTCTCTCGTCGTGCCTGTCAAAATCATGTGCCATTATGCAAATCACTATGTGAACACACACTTTCAAAGATTTACATAGGCTATATGGGCTATAAGCAATGCTGAATTCAGATGATTACAGAATTAATCTTCAAGATACATAATGCGTATGTACATTTATGAAAATGAGGGAATATTTTACATCTGCCCATGCAGGTTAAAACATTATCACTGCATTACCATATATCATTTTTAATAAAAATTTAGTTTTTCATGCTTGTTCAAAGGTGGATTAATTCCAATTCAACATATGTGCTTAGAGTACACTATTTTGCTGAGTCTTTAAGCTCAAAAAGAGGCAATTATTCAGTCTTAATTCTTTAATACTTAAAAAATGTTTTAAACAAAATACATGAATAAAAACATATCCAAATCATAAACTTTTAAAATCAGGATTTTAAGCAAGTAGATATACGACCAAATCCAAATCTTTTTGGCCTGCAGTCCTATTCAAGTCGTCAGATACATGCTTGAATTTTGAATATGTTCTTCAAGTTAAGGATTTTCCTTCATTGATACTTTTTATTGAAAAGATGATACTTGATGGTCCAGTGCCAGCACCCCCTTAAATTGGGTTTAAAGTGATTTTCTCAATAACTGTTAGATAGAAGTGCATAGGTGATTTTATTCTTTTACATTTCTTAACACTTTCACCAGTCTCAAATGTCGGTGTTTGAATTGCAATGTCTGGAGTGGTTTTGCGGTTGTGCAGAAATGGAAATAGTGGGGAAAGAAAAGAAAAGAAAGAGCGACATAAGAGGGAGAAATATGTCATTTTTGGTGGAAAGCATGAAAGTACCTGAAGCAGAGGTCAACCCTATAATGTGCCCATTTGGAGGGAGGATCATTAAAGCCATTTACCATGACTTCCACTACACTGCTTCTTAAGTAATGACAGAGGTCCTCCTATCGAGAGCATCTGAAAAGAGCTATGTGTATCCTTCAGCTGCACCTGTACTATACAGAACGGTACATTATGGAAAATCAAGAAAGGACAGATAACTTCAGTGCTCTGTGACACATCAGGGTATCCATTAGCTACAGAAAAAGCACTGGAAAGAAAAACACAGAGAGAGGGAGAGAGGAAGAGCTCGAGGTTGGGCCTTCTGTTTTGACAGCCCTGAACTGGCATACTGCTGCATTGTTTGTTTCTCAGAGCAGAGAAGTCATGGATGTGGTTTGAGTGACAGTGAGTCCGATGTACGCTGACGTGCGGAGCTGCTTCACATTTCCTCTAATTGCTCCGTATTGCCCGAGATTGGCACACATGTAGAGCATGGTAAGAGGCGCCTGTTTTTAGGTCGAAACAGAGGGTGCTGTGATTTGGCATACAAAGAGAAAAGGAGGCACGAGGGGGGGAGAAACAAAAGCAGGAGGAGGAGAAGGGCTTGAAGAGGAGACATTCTATTATTCCTGATAGACTAGTCTGAAGGACAGAGAGGTGATGGCCTTGTTTGTACAACTCTGTGGCATAATAATGTCCTGCATTAAATCTCTGGCCAGTTAAAGCATCAATATAGTGCCAGCATACTAGATGTAGGACATTAGGTACTCTCTACCTATCAGGTGTCAGTGATGCAAGCTATAGATTTTGTGGAACTAATCAAATGTAGAAACAAAGGAGAGGATGTGAGGAGTACAATACAATACAGTGGCAGAGATGGCGTCAGTTTTGATTCATGGTGTGCTGAAAAGCACTGAGATTGGAGGAAATCCTTGCAAGGGAGGGAAAAAAGCCTCTATCCTTGCTGATGCTATTTTAATTAAATAGTTGCTAGGTTACATCGTGCAGAACGGCAGGGGTGGGTGGTGTGGCACAGGCGCGTGGGCGAAGGGGATGGTGTGTCGGTGTGTGTGAGTGTATCTGTGTGTGTGTGTGAGGGGACATGTCCCTGAACAATGAAAGCACATCCCTTTTTCCACACCCAATCTATAATAAGGATTTCAAATGTGAGACATATTGACATGAAATACAGTGAGAGCGATTTTACGCTCGCTAAAACTCTCTCTAGCTCTCTCCCTCTCCCTCGCTCTCTCCCCATATTCGTCTGTCTTTTTCATTTTTCTCTCACAGATCAGAGGACGGGGGGAAGCCCCCTTTCATCTCTGTGACAGTGCCTTTCACCTCCACTGGTGACTTACTGAGGACTAGTGCTCCCATTGCACCCTGGGACGCCAGACGGTGGAGAATGCCATGAGCCTGTGTGCCCTGGTAACCATTCCTGTTTCCAGAACCCCCCCCCCCCCCTCCCCAACATACACACACACTCACAGACACACCTCCGCCAACTCCCAGCACTTCGTCCAGGACTCTGACCACACAGAAACCCCGACAGGGCACTGATGGATGGGGCTGGAGACAGCAGAGAGCCCCTTGATGTTGGAAATAAATCTGACAGGCCCTACTGGATAAGGCCAAGCATAATCTGTCTCATTGACTTAAGGCTGAAGGGTGTGTGTGTGTGTGTGGATTTGTCCTTTTTTGCACACTTTTTTTTATTTTATTTTCAACAACCCCCTCTCATCCCCACCTTGGTCCCTCTTTCCTCCTGCACTTCGTCCCTCTGTGCCAGCAGAGATAATGCCATAATTTACAGCTATGCATTGTAGAAGATGAATGATAGTTGCTTTTCTTGCTTAATATGCATACACCCTACCAGATAATAGTCTTTTTTGTAGGGGGAATAAAAGAAATACCTTCAAAAGGAATTGAGCACTTTTATGTTATATTCTCTCCCTAATGTGCTAAAAGTGATATATAATTCTCAGTCTTTCATTAGAAACAAAATTGATAATGATGAAAGTGTTCTGGGTTTTCTATAGCAGTTCCTTTTTCATATTCTACAGTGAAATATGGCAGGATGAGAAAAGTTTTTTTTTTCACATAGGTATGTCTCCTGAGTGTCTGATATAGAGCTGTCTTAAAAAAAAGGAACAAAAACACATATGCACACACACATGCTGGCGCGTACACACAAATAATTTTGCAAATGTCTTTTGCAAAAACATCCATTCTTGATGCATAAAGAGCATAAATATGTATTCCATGTCTCACTCACAAACAGCTATTTCTCTTTTTACATTCACACTCCTATGTCTGCAGCAGACAGTGTAATAGAAGAGACTGGAACTACACTGTGTGTGTGTGTGTTTTTGCACTGGGAGAAGCTGGAGGCCAAGTGTCCAGGGGCCAGTTTTCCCTCGGGACCACTCTAAATGACTCCACTGACCTTCTGGCCTCCTTGGTGGTCGGCATGAGCTCCAGCAGGTCGCAGTGAGAGGTCAGAGGTTGTTTGAAGCAACAGGGTGTCAATATGTGACCTTCTCACAGACAAACAGGATCAAACGGAAAATTAACTCCCTGAACAAGGTTGTGTTTTGAATGTTGGTTGAAGGACTGAAAAGATTACTAATTTAATGGGAATGACCTTATTCACAGTTATTCAGTTTCTGAATTTGCTGACAAAATATAAATATTTTTGTTTCTCATCTTGCATATATCCAAGACGATTTACAAAGGCCAAGTAAATAGATTTTTTTTAATATAGTCTGTATATTGTTTAATGAATGTTTTTTTTCTCTTTACCAGGTCAAATCAGGCAGACTGGGTGTCATAGTAAAAATAATTTAAGTGAACAAACTAGAAAAGGTCAGATAGAACAATACTACCATAATCTCATCAAGACAAAGATAACGCTCTATGATTGTGCATGGTTGTGCAAAATATTTTCAAATGTTTCTTTTATCTCTCAAAAGAAACATTACTACATATACACTGCATATATATGAATGTACCTAGAAGTAATCTGTAAGGACAATAGATACAATCATGCAGAAACCATTCATACTTCAGGTACAGGCAAATTGACGGGCTTAAGATAAATGTCTTCCTTTTTCCAGGGTAATGCTCAGAATTTGCTGCCTTCATTCCAATCAGTTTTATATTTCCTGAAAACAGCGCGGAGTTTCATTGTCTTAATTAGGGACATAGGGTGGCTTTACAGCAATGTGTGGGAGGACCTGGAGGTTGAAGTTCTCCGTGAATACAATGTGCATCATCAGCCTAATAAAATATAACGCTGAAAATTAATTTCGCTGGACCTGAGGCACGCAGAACAACAGGATCCCTGAAGCAAAATGATGCAGGTTGCAGTTGCCTGTGTATGCATGTCTATGTGTGGGGATATGTGTGTGTGTTTATATAAGTGCATTTGCTAGAGCGCAGAACCACAAAGGAAGCAATTATAGAAATATGTTTATTATTGTATTAATTCTTTCTTTGGAACAGAAAGGAGAAAAACCTGGAGAACAAAATTTGATTTGAGCTGCAGCTCCTTTGTCCTAGTTTGAACACTAAATTCGCCAAAGTGCATCAAAGTGGCAGCAATTCAAACATGAAAAATGGATGAAGACAATGGTGCATTTCTCACAATTTTTCTAATAAACTGTCAATCAAACGGCTGCATGAATGACACTAACATTATATGATGCAGCATTCCATATCAAAGATCTCATCGATTCTCGTTCCCCCTTTGGCTCAATCTGAGGCCTGTCCTCCCCTCTTATTATCACCATCATCATTCGGACATGAAAGGAGAGAAACAAGTGCTGCACCATTGCCAAGGAGAAACCTTGATCTCAGAGCATTTGCATTCGCCACCTAGTTCCACTGGATGTACAAACGCGTTACCAAGGTGCACTCTGATTGGATGGCACTGAACGGCTGGCATTCTGCTAATGCTCAAAGCAAGCAGGCTCTCCCCCTCCCCCTCCGGTCACTGTCACACTCAGTTGGTGGCACTAGGGGGCAGTCCACCCTGTTGGTTGTTATTGTTAAGAAGGCATCTACAGTATGATTTTCATCAAGAGAAATGGGACACAGCTAGAGTTTAAAACATATATAATTCATTTATTCATTCATGTGGATTACTTCAAAAATCTATTAGGTTTCTGTGAGCTTAATGTTCTGCCTTTTCACCATCAAAGTATGAGACAGACATTAAGCTGTGCACAGTTGTACCGCTTTTGCTAATTAATTTGAAATGTAACATTAATCTGTTGAACAGCTGAGCACAGTTTTTCTAGTAAATCATGGATTACATATACAAGACACAGAATATAAAATTCACTTCTCTTGGTGGCTGAGTATTTCTCTCCGGAAGAGTGTAAAGCTAGAGGTGAAATGCTTCTGAATGAGATAATTAATACTAAAATGTAAATATAATGTAATGTAAATATATATATATATATATATATATATATGTATACATGTATATAAACTAATAATGAGTAATGAGCAGGCAAGTGTTTCTGAAGCTGTTTCTTCAGCTTTGGTCACTGTGCAATGCTTTAGAGAGTGATAATCTGCACGTACACCCCATTGGTTTAATTCTCAATAGTATCAAAAAAGCTGAGAAATATTGGGAATGATAAAACAAAATATATATTAAATTCCAAGGGGGGTGGGGGTTGGGGGGTTGGGGGGTGGGGGGGTTTATGTTACTGTTTACATTAAGCTTTTGGGTAAGCAAATTCATTTAAGTACTAAATATGTGGATTCATGCATATACACACACACACATACACTTGGAGGGGTTCTAGCACAGTGTCTGTGGTACAGCGTCTATCAGGAGGCTGCTAATTAAAGGCCTACAACACTGAGGCAAGGAAACCCCAGTGGAACAATGTTCATCTGGAGATGAATTAATGTAGGAGCAGTAGTGATTACCACGAGGGCAGTCAGCCATTTCATATTTCTAGCACGAGGCAGTGGACCTCAAATTTTAACCATGACGAGATTTAAATTTACTTTGCTTGGTGAGAGGCTAATCTCTGTTTCTTTCTTCCTTTTTTTTTTTTTTTTCTTTTTTCCCCCTCGCCATTCTGCCCTGTTTTGCACTGGTTACTGGTGCACGTCTAACTTAGTTACAATATAATACACAGTCAGCTTTATCAATAAAGAATTTCCCAAATATGGACATGTGAATCAGAATTACTGTGTTTGACAGTGATATAATGCATATTGCATGCATGATATTGATAATGTTAGCTGATACAAAAAAACCTAGATTCTGGATGACACACTGACACTGGATGATTCAAACAAGATCCTCCCAAACTCTTAATTTCCCTCAATTCTTCATTGTTCATTATTAAATATAATATCACTGTTTTATTTCAGTATGTATTTTGGTGTCCTGATTTCTGTGTCACTCAAAAGAAGCTTGAATACATTTGAACTGTCTCTGCATTTGCTGCCTGTCATAAACTGCACTTTGATCTCAGTTGTCAATAAAATCGTTGTTTCAATCGTCAGTTGTGTCGTTACGTGCCTCTTTTTAACATTTTAATGCTGCTTTGTGGAATTTGTAAACAGTTTTGGTTATCAGTTAAATGTATCACTATTATCTCCAGTTCTTTTAAAAGCCCGCTTCCTTGCGCCATCTAAAGACACTTAAATGTTTTGTGCTACCTTTTCACTGGTTGCCATGGTAATGAAAAGACGATAATTGCATGTATTACATTTAGGTTGATTGCGACATGCTGATCTCAGTCAACCAATCTGTAATAGGCACTCAAATCAGCAAGGAACGCTTTCTGTTTTTCTTATCTTTGTCATAACCTGGACGTGTCATTGTAGTAAGAAAGTAAAAACAGAGAAAAATGTAAAAACCAGGTCAGAGGAGTTCAGGCAATGGTAAAGTGTTCTCTTTAAGGCCATTCATAACACAAGGTCAGGTCACTCATGAAGTAAGGTTGCTGCTTCTCACAATAGACATGAGGGAGGGATCACCATTCAGTGCCAGACAGAAATCTCACTATTATAGCGTCACCTCTCTAGAAGCTTCTCAGTTCTTCTGGCTGTGTTGGGGACAAGGGGTGGGGGTGAAGGGGTCTCTGTTCCCCATCCTGAAGCGGAGCTCCACGCCACTCCATGGAGAAGAGACCTCAGTGAATAAGCCCCACTCAAGAGGAATAAAGGAACCTCTCCACTGGTTTGTTTTGGAAGCTGTCTTATTGATCTGTCTACCTATGAATGAATGCATTGGCCCAGTTTTCCTGCTCATGTGGACAATGTCACTCAAGGCCTGCATTAACTGGCCTGATGGTATTCCCAGAGAATGGTGTGCATTAAGAGGGGTTTGGGAGTGTTTGTAATTTCATCCCTCAATCTACTCCACTAACCTTTCCCACAAGAATAGAGGTGCTAAACTAAGAAAAGCAAATCGATGGCCATTGACTGCCTAAATCAATGCCAGTTTGCACGAGGACATATCTTATAAGTAGAGCGATGCTGAAACACAAATACAGTATTGTTGCACCATCACACAAAATACTATTAAGTCTGATAAAACAGACACGATTTTAAATCTTGCCCAAGACCTTGAAGACCAAGAAAGGAACTGTTGTAAAGGCAGAGAAAAGCTTGTACGAAAGAGGACCTTATGTGCTTGTAGTTTCCAACTACAGACTAAAGCTGTGAGGCTTTAGAGAGGGACATCTGTGTGGAACTATCCTGAACTCATGGCCCAGCGTGTATTTGAGTGGGGCATATGATAATTTCCTTCGAGCACATCAAGCATGAATTCCATGACGAGGCCGTGCCATTAAAGAGCAGCTCCACAGTAAAGGCCAAAAAGATATATAGAACACCACCACTTTATTAAAGTTATTTAACAGTTTTCAACACTCTGTGTATAAAATTGGTCCAATTTTTTTGATCCTTGTAAAAATGTTGTCATTTGATTGGTAGATTTTTTTTTTTTTTTTTTAAAGCACACAACTAGCTGAAACAAGTGAAACAATTTTGTAATGCACAACATTTGCTTTGAAGGGAGGGAGACAAGGAGGATCAACAAGGAGAGACAGACTGTTAATGAACTATTTAACAAACAGGTCTTTGGTGAGGCATCGTTTCTGAAATTGTTGTCATTCTCTTATACGGGCCAGGGTATCATCAAAACTCATTAGGAATACTGAATTGCTGTCATTTTGGTAATTTACTGGCTCACAAAATTCATCAAAATGAATATGGATGTATTAAATATTCACACACCGTTTCTCTCTTTGGTCATGTGGTAAGAATTATCAGCACTAAATGACTGGGGCAAACAAATCCCGTGATATTTTTACCTCTTAGGACTTTAAGCTATGAGCTCTTCGTTCGACACTTAAAAACAAAAGCGTGCTTTGAGTTTATGAGTATTTCAAAACAACCTAAAGTGCCAATCGCATCTAAAGCTTCATACATGAACCGTCTCCTTGCTGTCACCACCTATCAAGCCAGTACGCCATCAGCACAGCATAAGGATAAAACAAATAGGACATAGTAAAGAACATAATTTATTTAAGACAAAATCTAAAGCAGAAATAAATACATGAAAGAACAACACTCTGTGTAATTTACTTCGTGAACCCAACAATGAATAATAAAACACTTTCAGTGGTAACAAACAGAAATGCCTCATTAGGCCAATGAATTCTGAAAGTATCCCAGCTACTTCTTACCTGAACGGAGAAAAGGTTAATCTGTAACTGATTTGTCAAACACATTTTCAAAACTGATTTAAACCGTCGTGCACTCCTTTAACAAAATAAAGTGTATGCTGTTAAAATTAGAAATGTTTACAGGCCTCAACATGTGTAATAAATACAAAAACAAAGATAAATCAATCAATAAAATAGTCATTAGGACAAATTAGCTTTTGTTTAACAGATGGTAGTAGAGGAGTAAGGAGTTCAGGAAGTCCGGGGGGAAGGGGGTTGTTAAATCAACTCACCATACAAATCATTATCATGAAAACAATCTAGAAATTAGGCAGGATTGATACATTCATTATGTGCATATTCCCTAACATTTAAAACAGACACAAACTGAAGCTAAGACTTTCGACACCGGGACCCTTAAAAATGTGATATGGTGCTGCTTGACTTTGTAAAATGTGCTCTGTACAAAACTCACAGAGCTGGAATTTATAAACTACAGCTCTATGATATAATGAATGTAATGATGAAATGAAATTAAATACCAGAGAACCACAAGAATGCAATTAATCTGGCAGCACATACCCTACATTCCTGAATAGACTGGACAATCATGTTGGCCCAGTGCGCCATCAGCACAGCGACTGCTTGTGCGTACATTTACCCAGCAAACAATTACAGTATGCAAAGACACCGTCAACACCGTTATGTCCTGTTGTGAGCCAGAACTAGTGATTCCCTCTTCATCAAGATGGAGCTACGGAAAACAGATGTCAGCAAAGTTTATAGCCCAGCTGTGGTTTCAAACACTAGCAGACACCAAATCTACAGCCATTGGGATAGGGGGAACTGACTTAATTGGCACCATTTTAAAATCAAAACTTTTACAAATCCACAATTTGATCCATTAGAAATAGAATAAAAACAAACAAAAGCTTGTTCTCAAATGAGTTAAAAAGCAATGGATGGGTAAAAGTAAAAAAAAAAAAAAAAAAAATGAAAGCAGAACATAAAGGCGGTAGCTTAGTTGACATCATCTCTCCTTGATCGCAATGCCCTTTCAGATTACAGCTGACCTACAGCAGAGATCCTATACATGCAGACAGACACACGTACACAAGCACATACCTTGATTGAGCCCTGCGTGTTGCCCTCCCTTTGAATCATCACTGCTGCTCAAAAAAAAAGAGCTTCAGATTCTTTTATAGCTTCTTAAATGGCTCAGTTAAAACCAGAGAGGTTACAATGCAAATTGAAACATCACAAATCTAATGGAACGACTTTCATTTAAAAAGTTTGTCCTTGATGGCAACTTCAATTAGACACATTTAAATACATCAGACTCAAGTCAATGAGATGTCTTCCCATGAGTTTAACATCTACTCTTGCTCTTCGGCAAGTATAACTCTCCTTCAGTTCTCCACTGTCAAACCTTAGTTAGCTCATCCCATCTCACCCATCCGGGGGAAAATCCACAGGCCGCCCCTGCTTCCTTCTCTTCCTCCCCCTCATCCTCCTCCCCCTCCTCCTCACAGAAATGCACTGGCAAAATTTTAAGACTCAGACTCTTTTGTGGTCCGTGGCAAAGGAATTTAGGCATCTGAGAAAAACAGGCTGTTTTCTTTTAACACACATCTTTTAAAGTTTTGATTAAAATACAAACAAAGACAAAAAAAAGGCAGTTTCCCCCCCAAAACTTAAGAAAACATGTGGAAAAAGTAAGTTCATGTGATTTCAGGGTAATGTGAAGTCACACGATGGCCTCCATGAACATCTCCAGATTCAATAATATTCTGTGACCTAAAGGTGGCTTCCTTATAACGTGTCACAGAGGGAAATTAGCACTTCAATGGGCTGCGATACAGACTGTAATATAGATGGGTGCATAACTCTTAATGTCAAGGTGGCGCACATAAGTATCAACCAATAAAACTTAAACCTTACAGCACATATCCAGTCATGCAGGCTAACTCCACCTTTTTCCTGGATAAGTTTTTGATATAATTGGTTGCTGGGGACAGTCTGAAATCTGACTTCTACTGACATACGTGAATTTGTAAGAGGCTACAATTAGGTTTTTCTAAAGTAAATGACATTTTGAATCTGAAGATGTTGATGGATTAAACTTGTTACATGTGATCTGTTATGAACAAGTATCAACATTATCTCCCCGTTTGCTCCCTTAAAAATGGTGGAACTGAGCAGAACTGCCACACCATGTTTCAAAATGTAAAATTAATTGTAATCAGCATCTGTGATACAGTATTTTACCTTATATCATTCAATTTTCATACATTAAACTGGATCAGTTTCTCATTAAGATACCAACACACCAATGACACCGATTTATATTCTTCTAACTCATTCTTTAGTCTGTTTGTTATTAAGGTTTATAAATCTTGCTCTCCAAATTAAATGAAGTAGTCGTAGTAGTAAAAACAATGACAAGTTCACAGAGTCATCTTTGAAGGAAGCACTGGAGGTTGAACCAGGAGCTCTGATGATATGGTCAGTCACTGAGAGGTGATCAAAGAGGAGGGAGGGAGGGAGAGAAGGAGGAGTTGTGGAGCAGAGTCATCAATAGGCCTCTGTTGCCCCCAATCAGTCCTTTCTGATGAGGCTGGACATACAGTAGCCCTGTGGGGGTCTGGCTGCCACTGTTGGGTTGCTGATGCTATGCCGCCATGAGATACTGATGGTAGAAGAGGCCAAAGAGGGAGGTGGAGAAGAGGCAGGCAGCAATCCACCAAGTAAAGAAGGAGAAGAGGCCCCGGAAAAGCATGGGGCTGAAGACAGTCCGCAGGCCTCCAAGGGCAACTGACAGCTGGGCTACCGATGCCCGGGCTCCTGTTTCTACCACTGAAGCTGGTGTCGGGGCTGCTACTGGTGCTGCCCCCATCATTGAGTCAGAGTTCATTTCGTAGGTGCAAGGCAGGTCTTCTTCAGGATAGACCCACCAGGAGTGTCCACCTAAAGAGGGCAGAGGAACAAAATAGCTGCAAGGTTTGGAAGGCAAAATAAATATTCTAAACTGAAAATCTGTGTGCAATACCTGACTCACCTAAGGTTTTTAGCAGCAAAGTTGTATGCAGCAGCATCACCAGTGGTGCCACATACTGTAGTGCGATCACACACAAGTAGTAAAAAACCCGTGCAACCTGGGTGGGTGAAAAGATACAAATACCATTAATGTGGGCTTTTTACACAAACTGTTTCAAAAATAATCTTGATTTAAAAAAATCAAAGTCAAACTCAATAGGGAGTGACAACGCTTAGTCTGTCAGTCAGTCAGGGACAGACACTGTTTACACGGCTGGTGCCTGTGGTTGATAGTTATTACATGTCGGGCAGGAAATCCAAAATCTCGCTCTGCGGGCAAACATCCGTCTATCATACAACGACCTCAAACATAGCTTGTCATTTCAAACATATAAATGATAGGGCTGTCAAAGTTAACATGATAATAACGAGTTAACGCAAATTCCTTTTAATGGCACAAATTTTTTGACGTGCGGCAAGTTAAATAAACTTTGTTTTCATTTATTTTTTGTATCTCCCTGTTTTGAATCAACTTAGTAGAAGGGCATGTTTTATGAGCCTTATCTTACCCCCATGTGAGGTTTGTTACAGTTTTATTGTGTGAGAGTATTTTCTTTAAGTGTGCAGGATCCAAGGAAAGAGTGCGCCATGTTATGCTTTCAGCCTATTTTTTGAGCATGCTGTACCTTTGGGGTTATTCTGAATAGTGTTCTGGACAGTATTTGTCATTGTTTTGGATTGTTGCAATAATAATAA
Organism: Trachinotus anak; assembly: GCF_046630095.1. Lineage (NCBI taxonomy): Eukaryota > Metazoa > Chordata > Actinopteri > Carangiformes > Carangidae > Trachinotus > Trachinotus anak. Next base: position 12,994,432 of record NW_027273859.1, on the reverse strand, counting down.
ACATACATTTGCATAAAGCAAGCATATTTGTCCACTCCCATGTTGATAAGAGTATTACAAACTGGAAAAATATCCTGTTAAGGTACATCCAGAACACATGATAAATGTGCAATTAATCCCGAGTTAACTATGAACAATCATACGATTAACAGCAATGAAATATTTTAATCGACTGACAGCCCTAATATATAGCCTAAAGTTAGTCACTTAGCAATGCTGCTCGCTCTGTTAGTTAGCCTTGACAAATATGCGCTAGTAGGTTTATACAAGTGTTTGTGAGGGCTGGAGAAGCTAAATTACCTGTCTTACTGCAAGTTTGCGCATTTCGAGTTCAAGTTCTGCGAAATTTTGAAATACATCAAAAATTTTCAGTCTTCTTGCTGGTTGTTGTGACACATTCAGAATCATTACTGCTTTTGCAAGTGTCATTAACAGGTGGTTCGCTTTATATGTATGCTTGTAAAATTTACGGTTCAAAAGAGTCACAGTTTTGTATTTCTCTGTAACATAGACAGTGTTAGCAATGTTGCTTAAAACATTCTTTCTCAGCCCAGAAACTCAAACCATTTTCTGATGCCCCCCCCCAAAAAAATATATAGTTAAATAATTGAATTTATATCATAAATGTGTGATGACTAGTCGACTAGGACATTGTTTGCTCAGGGGCAGCTCTAAAAAAATTTTCCACCAACATTAGCTAGTGCAAGTAAAAAGCATTTCAACAACCAACCATCACACAAGCAATAAAAAAAAAAATTCTACTGAATCTTTTAACAAAATTCCAACATGTCATTAAATGTGATGCTTAACGTGATCAGTCATTGATGACAGAAACTTAACCTGATGTTTTCTTTTAAAATCAGTCTGTTATGTATACCACTACACTTTCAATAAGTCTAGAAACGACACACTCTGCCTTTGAAAGCATACCTGCACTTACAACGCCATATATTCTAAATTGGGCTGATGAGTATTGACGCCTGCCACTGCTCACATCCTGGACAAGAATATGAGCTGTAACGTAGGAGTGGCTGGTCTGCGCTACACTGAACTGTCTGTGCTTCATGTTGGGAGGACTTTTTAAGGGAATGATATAAGCTGATCTGATTGGCCACAACTGCTATCAGTCTGAAATACAAACTCTGACAATGTATCCAATTCCAAGCGCACCGCAGCAAAATGAAGATTTGTGCTCTGTTCCTTAATTTACGAAGAAGGGACCCTAACTGTGTTTGTATTTGACTTTAATAAAAAGGTAAATGGGTTTACTCCTACATTTCTACAATGTGGCTCCAAGTAAGTGGTTACTGGGGATACAGCATTACAACAGGGTGTAATCACAGTCAGTATTGATAAAAGGAATCATTTTACACACCATCTTCTGCAGGTCAACGGTACTTATCCGGCCTGCCTCCTTCTTCATCTGCTCCACACCCTTCTGGGCCAGGTTGAGGTAGGCCTGCAAATGATGTCTCATCATAGCGAGCCGGAGCATACACATCAGTATGATGGCCCATAACCGCAACGTATCATACGTCTGCTCAGTCATCCTGATATTAATAGAAAGACAAGAGTAAGAGAAAGATGATAAAGGGATGATGGCTTTGCTGGCCCGCTAACTCAACACATCATGTATCTGTTCCATCACTTGGATGGTAGGCAGAGACAATGAGACAGAAAGGAAAGATAGTAAGAGCAAAAGAGTCATAAACAACTCAAGACGAAAAAAGTAAGAGAGGGTGAAATTGAGAGATAAAAAGGTGAAAAAGGGGGTACTGTAACATGAAATCAGACTCAGTCAGGTTTGACCTTGATGGTATCACAGTCACTGTCAGCAGCAGGAGAAAGTTTGACACGTGACAGGATTCAAACTTATGCAACAAATGAAAGATGCTATCTCTGACAAATGCCAGCAGTTAGAGAGAGAATAAGGAGCTTTCCCTCAGGTATGACTAAATGTGCACTGTCTAATTTTAGACAACATGCAACAGCGTAAACAACGTGCTTCTTGTTGTATTTCGTCTGCAAACTAAATACATTCCTTATCTCAATGGAATGTAGTTAGTTCCCTTTTCCGAACTGATGTTGCATTATTTACATCCATTACATCCAACAACACAATGTCAATACGTTGAGAAATATATAGTACAATGCAGTGTATACATGTACTTAGCCATATTGACAACAGGACTTGCAGTGTTGTGCACATCTGGATGAGAGATTTAAAGAATTGTGCAAAAAAGATTATTACTTGTACTTACAAAGGCACACTCTCCTTTCCCAAAGTGGGGTTCAATATGTAGTCCTTGGTAATGGGCTTCACCCACAGCAGGACCATGATAAGAGGGGACAGGAAGTTGATATAAAGCAGAGTCCTACAGAAAAGGAGAGGTGAAGGAGAAGACATCCAGTTAAAGGGGGAAAAAAAAAAAGAAAGAATCGATAATAATGTTGACTGAACAAATAATCCAACAATTTTTACTCCATGTTTTCTCACAATCATTGCGGAATCAGTGCATTTGGGAAAACTCGCCGATATCTTGACTTTTTAATCTCAATTTGAAGTTAACATAGTAAGAAATATGGTCTGTATTATCAATGCAACTTTCCCTGAGAGGGGTGAGACGATAACCAAGGCACAGATTTTGTAGGGCTTGGAGATAATCCCTGCTAGTGACAGGGTCTGAGGATGTAAGCTCATGACAGCTACGAGGGGGAATGGAAGAGGAGGCCATTTTGGAGAGTCTGCTATGCCAAAGTGGATTATCTGGATGCGATGTGCTCCCTGTTCTGCACCCCCTATCATGGTTGGACACATGCCACCCAGAGAGTTGTGAAACAGAAATCTGCCCCAACTGAGGAAGTCTTCATCTGACTCACAGGGTACTCTCTTGTATCTGACACACTCCGAATAGTAGAAGACAAGTACAGTGGTTCTATACTTAGATTCATGGTGCTCTAAAATAGGACAGATTGATATTTGAGCACTGTCTTTGTGACAAATTTGAGCAAATTGTGTATCAAATAAGCCTAGAACCAGAGAGGCCACTCTAAATATTATTAATATTTCCAATACCAGCTGAATCCTGTATGAACAATTCATTCATTCACATGGGATAACATGAAAGTTGTATGCCTTCACTTCAGATACTGCTGTCAACAAAATGTGTGAGGTTAAACATGCAACTGGAAAGTAAAAAATAGGACACGATAAGAAAGAAATCTGATGAATTCAGTGACTAAAACACGAGTGAACCCAGAAGCGAAGACAATTGCTGTGCAGTACTCACTGTGTAAATTTGCCTGTGGTCAGATTGAGTGCATCTAGGTGCATCTGGGCCAATCGTAGACCAGGGAAAGTTAGAAATGCTCCAATCAGGGAGCAGAGCAGAGCCAGGATCAGCTTGAAGGTGAGTTTAGATATGGGACCCCTGGTGAAAGAGAAAACACATATTGTGATACTACTGTCGTTTCATAAGTCATAAAGAATTCATGAAGGCAGGAAAACAAAAATGATACTGTGAGAATACTGATATTGTACTTACTGGGACTCTAAGCCCTGGTGCTCCAGAAACTGTAGAGCACTGTCAGAGAAGTTTACAAAACCTAAAAATGAAGAAATGTTCAACGGTGACTCACTCATCAGGAGCAAAAGTTATCTAATTTTGTTGTTACTATCGGGGTCATTTGCAAGAAAAACATAGAAGAACACTCACCGGTCTCAAGACCAAACTCCAGGTAGTTTTCAGTGACAATGAGAATGGCCATGGCTTTGACAAAAAAGAAAAAAGCAAAAGTAATGCAGAGTGAGCGCTCGCCTCCTTCCTCTAGCTTGAAGTAGTGGGCCGTTAGAGAGAAAAGGGTCTTACTGTGGGAACAGAGTCAAGGGAAGAAACCTCCAGAAGCACACTGGTATATAAAACAAATCCAACTCTCTTTGCAGATACATTTTCAATGCTTTTTACAGGTTCAAAGTAAACAGAAATAAGTCTTCACAATCAACCAACAAAAAAATTTTGATCATAGTAACACACAGGTATTCACCGTGTAAAACGATTTTCGTCTTTTCACAAGCTTGTGCATAAAGACAGGCTCCATGTGAACCCTCAACCTTTTAATGCCACACAAACCCTGCCACCCAGCATGTGAGCATACAGAATGTGCAGGTCTTTGGCACCAGTGCGAGCCATCGAAGTCGCAGTGGTATTTTACTCTGCCCCCGGTCGACACTGATCACAAGGCTAAGGACAGAGCATGTTTCTAAAGCAAACTCCGGTCACCAAGGAGATGAAACGCTCAGTCCCTGCAACATGTCAGGTGACAGTATGCCAATTTTTCACTCCCTTTCAGTGCACTTCAAGAATGGTATTCAATCCAATAGAGTCTTCTTTCTTCCTCTAACCCTTATTCAGTGCTGTGAAGACAGCTGTATAAACACTCACCAGACAAGTTAGAGCCAGCATGAGGCTGAAAGGAGAAATACAGCCATGTTTGAGCTATCGTGTGGTGACCTACAATTAATATAATGTCAAGCTAGCCTTAAAACATTCGCCAAAGGTAATGATATGCAGTCTCCTTTATAAATTTCAATAAACCAGGAGGAAAAAAGTGAGGTATCATTAGACGCAGATACTTGAAGAGTATGTTGCTCTGGTGTTATCAGTGAACCGGTTAACAGAGCAGTGAAGCTGCTCTCCAGGGCAAGAGTCTTAAACATGTTATCAGAGCTGAAATAGGAAAACTGAAATCAAGTGTCCCATTAACACATATATTGAGCCAACATATTCCCTCATCTTCATCTTCATAGTCCAATTTCAGCTGTTCCCAAGTCTGTCCTTCTCCCCGAGCATATCAGTCTGTTGGGCTGTGAAAATTGGGCCTCCAATCTCAGACGTAGGCAGGAAATGACACACCATCTGACCGTGGTAAGTCAGGCCCAACCAGGAGCAGTGGAAAGATTGATCCCTGTGGTTGGTGGCAAGGATAATGCATATTATTTAACCATCATTCAGCGTAGCAAAATAGCAGGTAGCTGTGGAGCATAAACGTGCTGGCAGTCAAGCCAGAAGGAGCTTTAGCAGTCATTTCATAGCCTCTCATTGCCACTGCTGCACCCACACAATCAAGCTGGAAAGATATGGTCTCTCTTATAAACAAAGAGATGTTAACCTATGACATATACAGAGCGGTGGTGAAAAGATTCCATAGAAAACAGGTTTGTTCAGATAAAACCTCAAATGTTACAAATCCACCCACAGAAATGATGTACAGCATAAACCTGTAACTGCTTTACCAGTTTATACTGCAATACTGATGAGATTTGACAGTGTGATAAGGGGAAAAAAAAAGGTAACCAAGATGTAAAGACTGACTGATGTAAGGATACATGACAAAGGCAAGTACAAGCAGGCACCAGACCACACTGATGTTCATCTCTCCTGAGGGCTGAGCCATACTGTAGTAGAGTTCTGTTATCAGATAGACCACAGTTGCCGCTACTGTGAAATCCACCAGCCACTGGAACTCTGGGAAGTAGTGCAATGCTGGGGACATAAAATATAATACATAAATATAATTAAATCCATCATAAATTCAATAATAAAATATATACAGCACAGCATATATAAACACTAAATGAATGTGATTGAAGAGTGTCTTTAACAGACATTTGTCCTTTTAGATTTATACCTAAAGTGTCGACTTCTGTGATGCATTTCGTCTCCAGCTGTAGGTCTATGTCCTTGGGAACTGTTAGCGGCTTATTTTCTATGTGACCATTGTACTTTCTAGGACAAAGGGGATAGAGCAGCAAAACAACAACTAGAGTCAGGAAAACAAAGAAAGCAACTCCAGAATGCCACAAAATGAAATATTACACCATTGACTTTTTCTAACATGTGTAGGAAAACAGCATCATGTTGAAAAGAGATGTTTTTAGTTTTTTGATTAGGTTTTTCATATCATCTCATGCAGCTGGAAAGAACATAATAGTTGAACACATTTCTACAGTTTATAAAAGAAAATCATTTCTAAGGTTCAGTTTGAGAAATGAAACAGTGATGTACTGCTGACAATTTACCACAGTATACCATATGTTTTCAAGTCCATTACCTACCTTCCAAACAGCCATTGAGATACTTAATCCATCACAGATAAAAGTTAATCCTATATTGCCTATATTGACAGCCAATTTTAAGTTATTGCAGTATTTAAGTTGTGAGCACACTCTCTTCTTGGTGTATGTCTATTTTTTTTTTTCTAACAACTAATACTTCTGGACTTCCATGACCAAGAGCATAGGCAGTGCTAAATCGCTAACAGCAGGTGAATGGAGAGCTGTTCTTTAGGTTTGAAGAACTGTCTGGTGGGCCTCCTCAGCTCTGGGCTTTGTTTGTTCAGCCTAGTGTGTGTGCTGGATTCACAGGACAATACTACTGAAAGACTTTAGGGCCAAACATGCCCTGGACAGATTTCATCTCTGAGGCACCTGAAAGGAAAAAAGGGGCTCAGCTTCACCCCTCACTGAGGGAGTTAGACGGTTAACAAAGGGAACGGAGCGGCATGGCACGAGCTGGCAAAAGGACAGTGGTCCATCTTTTTCTTCAAAGGATTACTGAACATGTGGTGCTAGAGAGCTTTGACCTGCCTCATACAGGGTCAGAGAAAGGACTGTGCCACAAAACCGCCCTAAATTTGGAGCTGGACACCATGTGGAACTGTAAGGATTAGCTTTCAGTGGTGACTTCAATTTGAATTCACATTTAGAGGGAGAGTACAAAGGAAACAGCACTAAATTCTAATGTTCAACATATGGTTCAACTTCCACCTGCAGCCTTCAAGATTGAATGGTAGATTTTTTTTTTGAATTGCAAAGTGGTGTGGAAGGAAAATCATCTTCCAGAATCAAAGCTTGACATCCGACCACTTTGAAGATATAATGCTGTTTGGGATATCTTTGATTTTGTGGTGAATGCAGTCCTTTTAAACTGACATCCCTTAAAATAGCCCAAATAGAATTGGCTCCAAAAAACAGGACCAACTTTCTTCACATCCACTAGACGGGGCCACTTCTAAGCCAAGTTGCCCGAGCTCAGATGAAGAGCCATAAAGGAACAAAACAACAAAAATAGACTTCTGTCTCCTTACTTCAAACAGGCCTTAAATGAGCCACATAAACACATCAGCGTCATCTCTTTGCTGACATGCCTGTGGTCTCCAACCATCTCAAACGTCTGCGTCTCATCTCTTCTTCCCTCTCTGATGAAAGGGGTGCCTTTCGTAACTGCTCTGTGCCACTGCATTTCCCCAACCCCCAAACAATAGTCCTTCTTCATTTCATTTCTGCCCCCACCACACACACACCCCCTGCCTCCCAACCTACCTGTCTTTCCTCTTCTGTCCTTTTTGTTTCCCAGCTAAGCTCCTCAACTCATCTTCCGTAGGGTGCTGATACCACCGCAGACTGTGAACAAAGAAAAAGAAAGAGATCTGGAATCAGGTTCAGACTTGGACAGAGAGGGAAACAGTGAGAAAGAGGACACAATGAATTATAAAAAAATTCTAATTTGGGGATGAGGGGAAAAGCAACTACAAAAAAAAGAGAAAAAGACTGACAATAGATTTTCTGTCCTACAATCTAATTATCGAGACGTACAGAATAAAATAACTAATAATGCTGATTCTGAACTATGGAAAGAGTAGGTAAGGGATTTGGGCTTAAGCATAATGCACATGAAATATTGAGACATACTGTGCAGTCACTGTCTGTTCACCTCCATTTCTTGTACGAATAAGGGGATTTCAGTCACTGTTAAAAGCTTAAAATTGCCTTTTCATTACACCTTAAAGCAATAATATCAAAAATCTCATTGAAAAATGTTCTTGAAAGCAGTGACATTAAGTCTTGATTCTACAAACATGACTCAAAGCCTCAACTCAAAGCTCTGAGCTTCGTGATTAACTCCCAAATAACAAACACATGCACACACAACAGACAGAAACTCTTGATACACACCTAAAAAGCATTTGTGAGAGGCTTTACAACAGCAAGGTTATCTGTCCTTAAGGACTGAGCTTGAAATAAGAGGTAATTTAAGAGCATTCTTTTGAAGACAAACCTCCTTAACTTTGTTTAGAAACCCTCTTGTCAGAGCATCTTGAGAAGCGCTCTGTGTGGTAGAGGAGGAAAGAAAGAGCACAGCTTGTTTTTCCCCTGTATATTTATTTATTACGGAAAATTAATTACAAAATATTCTGGAGGGACACTACAGGCCTCCTGCTTATGGCAAAAGTTTTCAAAAAATGTTTCTGCAGTGCCCTGAAAAGACAAATTAATTAATTATTAAATGTGCTCCAAAAAGCTGTTTACTGAAAAACATGTGCGACACTAATTAGAGGAAATGAGGCGGGCACTTTATTTTTATGTTCCATCCTCTCGGGTCATCCCAATATTTCAGCGCCCCCTGGTCTTTGCAGTGCGATTTAATGATTCTTTTTCTTCTTCTATCCAAACCCTCTGGACACTCTGCTGTCTGTGCAAACATTTTGATCCCCATTGTTCTGGACTCTTTTTGAAATAAACTTCTTAGAAAGCAAGTAAACTGGAAAAAATTAACTATAGCACTTAGAGAGAAACTATCTGAAAACACATGTACAGGATTCTACATTACCTGCCACTGCAGAGAAGCCATCTTGCGAAGGAATAATGAGGTATGATTTTTTGAATTACACTGGCCATTACCATGGTAACCACCAGCTGCACACCGATCACACCCTGTGGAAATAGGATGGGAGTTTAAAATCACACTTAAATAACAATTATACATCCCATAAAGCAGTTATACATATGAAGTATGGGTTTATATAGACGCATACACAGTAAAGCATGTCTTCGATGTCTTCTCTAGCGAAAAAGAGTTTCAAATGCAATTTGAAGTCCAAAATTCTATTATCAACCTCAGATCAAAAGTCCTGATATCACACCTTAACTAAAAATGCTCATGGGTTCATTCATTTTTAAACCAAACTTGCTGATACAGATCATAACATTTTGTTTTCCCTCCATTTGGGACCACTGTTGTTCCAGAAAAAAAGATTGCAGTGCAGATGAGAGACTTCTTTAACTTAGAAGCTTAGCTCATCAGAGAAACATTTAAAATGTGCACGTGTATGTGGTATTATAATGCAATGTAATATTGATTCTGGTGTTTCTGAAAATTCGTTGCTAATATAAAAAGAGGTGACATAATAGACTTAGTTATAATGGTGCTACTTTACCCTGCTAGCAGTCAAGCTAAGATGATGTCTGTCCAAAATTTTCCCACAAAATCTGGCGTGACTATTCATTGTCCCCAGAAGCTCCACCTACCGGCCAAGGATTTCAGCCGTAATCTAAATCTAGTTGCACACTGCCATGAAATTTACTAAGCATGTTCAAGGTCAAGATAAACCTTTTTGATTTGAAAGACAGCATGGCCCTTTCCATAAGGCCAGGTGTTTGATTTATAAGCAGGAACAAAGTGTGATGATTTCAATAGTCAGTGTTTCCGCTATATATATTTTGCCACTTCTGCAATGTCATGAAGTCGCAATTACACAACTCTCCAGAGAGCTTTTAATTTAAAATGACGGATACAGGAAGTGGAGTCATATGGTAACACCCAGCCAAAGTGAGAGGGAAACAAATAGGAAGAAGGAAAAAAGACAGAGAAGAGAGAGGAAGGTAGATTTAATTAGCTAACATAAAGTTAGATAGATTTTTTTTTTTTTTTTTACCTTCTAACTTCAACCACCAGTGCACTACGCACATGCACCACCTAGGTGCCCAGACTGCCCACCCCAATCCCTTGGTGAGGGGAAACATTGTGGCATCAAGCAGTCTTTCAGGCGGCCTGGAACTCATTCACACCTTGATTCATGTGACTATGGTGACTCTCAATTGCATAATTACCAGATGACCCCAACGACTCTCATACGGCATCATGGTAAACAACATGGTGAGAGACCTGAGGGCCTAGTGTTGTTTGACATGTCGATCTATGTCTTGAGGTGACTGAGCTTTGGCAACCAGGAGAGATTTTTTTACCCCCTTCTAGCAAAATAGTTGTCCCTTTAATATCTCTGGTTATTATAGGCCATTGTACAAAATGTTGCAATCCACTGAGTAGGACTGTTTTATGGCAGTACTGGATTTGCAACATTTGGGTAGGTATTTAATCCAACAGATTAGCCACAAAATGTAATTCACATTTGGTTATTAAGTCTATGTAGTGCTTCTCAATTCCATTTTCAGAAAATGAGTATGGTTGATGCAATATTAATTTTTATCATAGTATGATAGCAGATTAGTATCACCCAATGGATTTAAGACCCAAAATCTACGTTAGAATAAAATCCTTCATTTACCTTTATACAGCACATGTAAGGCTAACTATTTTTAAACACATCAGCTTTTGTAATTATAACAATTTAATTATTAACTCCCCTACTACTGTAATCGAAGTAAATTTAGTGATGTAAATACAATGTTCACTAAGTTACACTCCTCTGGACCCTCAATGTCAGCCAACACGTGCCCAGGAGAATGAGCAACCAGCACTCCTGTGGGAGGTACCCAAAGACTTAGCAACACAAGGAGCTCAATATCAACCCAGCACACTTAGATCAATATTAACTTAGGCTTAAGAGGCCAGAATCATTCCCATCATGCTGCGCTTTTATCCACTCACTGTAGGGTAAGGTCTGTGGCTTGGCCTATCTCTTTGGTAATCAGTAGGAATCACCGATATCTGCGCCTGCACACACTTGAGCAAAAAGAACCAATTAGCTAACTAATCCCCAATTAAATACTCCCCCCCTCCCTTTTCCAACAACAGTCTTATGTCTGGGCTAGCCCCTGGGCATGTACCAAGGAATCTTCACTTGCAAGCTCATCACCTGAAAGTATAGCAATAATTCCTTTGGCCTTCTTTGTTTTCTCAACATGATGTTTAAACATCAACAATATTAGGCCAAACAAAACTCCCTGCCCTAACTCAATTCTACTCAATAAAGCCTAAATTTACCCTAAAAGGGCAATTTAGAAATCTAATTTCACTTCATCTGATGTGCGTCTTGGCGGTAATTGTGAGAATCATTGGCCCATTAAGAAATAAGCTTTGCATAGAATGCAAAATGAATACAGTATTCAATCTTTTCAAATAGTAAAGTACTGCCTCTGCTGATATGCATATTCTGAAAATGTGTTGTCTGGGGCTGTCTATCCTCTAGCGAGTACTTGGCCTATCTGGGCTATCATGAACCATACCCTATGCCCTTTAGTTACTGGTACAGTTTATAACACTGATTTTAATGGTGCCCCAGCTCTCCATTCTCCACTTTTGCCGAGTCTTCTACATAAATTGATTTTTGCATAGTCTCCCATTTCGTTTGTGAAGCCTTCAGCATCTTTATTTAAGCTTTCAGCTTGTTCCCTCAGACTGAATATTTTACAAAAAATTGGGTTTTTGGCTGAACTGAGGCTAGCAGAACATACTAATTTAACCTCATGCATATCCTGCTTCCAACATAAGGCTGAGCAATAAGCGAACAATCCTCATAACAAAACAACTCTACACAATATACTGTCTGAGTGTACTAGGTATAGAAGGAGGAAGTGAATGACACCTACACAAGAGAGGTGATGAGGCCAGTCCTGTACACTAGACCTAGATTTTAGATTGGTCATGGGGATCCCCAGTGTCACCCAGCACGGGGTAAGCTCCAAAAGCTAAAGTCAATACCTCTTCTGGGGTCACAGAGGGGGGAAAGTGGGTGCCATTAATTTGGTAGTTATACTTACTAAGATGTGACGCGTGACCAAACACAACCTCTCTGACTCAAGACATTTCTCCATGTGAGTAATGGTCATGCTATATAGGTCAAAAGCACACAGCCTTAGTTTGGTGGATGGTGACCACTCTCCGTGGGGGAGCTGCAAGGATCTCAGGCCTGGGGGAAATTGAGCCAGCATGGACTCTCTTATCTTGCCCATTCCGCTTCACCCCCTCCACACAACAACCAAATGAAATCCGTAGGGGGTGGGAAGTAGGAGCTGCAGTGATAACCACCATCCATAAGAGCTCAAACACCTCACAAGTATTTTGCCATGAAACTAACTCTGAAGAAGTGAAACCCCTTATTGACCGATGCTTCCACAATGTCATTCATCTTGACTACTCATGGGTGTATTTAATCCGTCTCTAGTTGTAAACTATTCATCTACTGAGTGTTGGACATGCAGCACTACACTTTTGAATCCATATATTGCAGCTGTGGCTGCAGATGAGCCACAGTGTATATCAAAATGGCCCTAATACTAATACCATAGTAAGGACTAGATGGCATCCAGGATGTATGTCAATTACGTGATATACTGTAGCTGAACTTCTTTCCCCCCCTCCCCTTCTATTGCAGTCTACACCGGTGATACTACAATGAAGTAGGAATATCCATACCCTACCTGAATGTTCCACTTTGATTTAAAGAAGGAATAACTACCTGCCTGGCAAACATTTCCATTTTTTTAAAATGGTCTTACTACTGTCCTGTGCTACAGTAGCTGCTCTGACAGATGATAACATTAAACAGATTATGGACATTCTGATTGTGTGAAGAATAGTGCAAATCAACTCACCTAATTTTCAGAAAAAAAACATCCCCTCTTACTGATATTGATAAATAATGTGCTTGTGCCAGTTCAGATTCAAGACACCAACTGTATTTTGGATGGGAATTTTGGGCTTATTGGGTGCTATAACATACAACAACACTATCATGAATGCAATCAGAGCCCATGTTTTGACTAGTAAATAATCACAACGACAAATGTTTGTGAAATGATGAATACGTTGCTAAATGAGCTTCACAGTTCCTCTGAGGGCATCCTGAGGTCAAAATGAGGAGGTCAGATGCGTGAACACACCTTGTCTTCTCCCAAAGGTGCCCTGCTGCCAGGTGAATGACATGCTAACAGCTAAGCTGCTATGGTTCATATTGGTGTATAGTTTATCTTCAACATCTACCCTGCAAGACTAGCTACTGTCAGTACTCCCAAATAATGTATGTGAGTGAAAACACTTAAAATAATAGACATAAATTACACGTTGTTAACACCATTAAGCTACAGTCTATGGGTAGCTAACCCTAGCTAGATAGCTACACTGACTAGCCGGCTACAAGCACCTGCTCTGGTTAGCAAGCTAAGCTAACGTTACATTATAATCACAGTAACAAATCGGCTGATAACGCAAACGTGTCAGCAACGTCGCTGTGGATATCCTCATTAAAAAACTGTTGCTGTATCGGCGAAGTACGACAAATTAGAGAAAGCGTTGCGTTCAGGGGGTCCCTGTCACACTCACCATGTTGATGCAGTGAAACGGACTCTACCCCGACAACACTGAGCACCCCGAGTCGGAAATTAAGCGGCGAGGAGCACATAAGCCCTTCTTGCGATGGTTATGCACAAAATGAAGGGGTTTCTCATTCAAATTGTCACCGTATCCTTATAGAGATGGGTTACATCGTCAAAAAAAATCAATGGACTCAACCTCCGCTCCCAAGTATTTTCAACTGCAATAGAGGTCACGCTAAAACTCTGGGTAAGAAGGTGTCTTCGGATCTGCCTGTACGCGGAGAGTAAAATACGAGGATTTAATTCGTGGAAGTGACACACCTTGAAATAAAAAAGTGGTCATGAAGCATTTCAACTGTACATGTATGCCCAGTAATTCTAAATGTACTTTGAAAATGACATAAACTTTCATCATTTTGTACAGGATTAGAGAGGACCACTATAGGTATGCATTAGGACCGCCGCAAGCGGAAGAGAGCAAGGAGTCACAACCACACATGACAGATAAGGAGCTACATCAGATGTCTGGCAGCGATGAGGAGTGTGATTACTGGAGGCATACATTGAGATTTGTGGCTGTATATGGTTTGTAAACGTATCAAACGCCGTGGGTTGTCTCTTAGGCTTAATTCAGGAGACGGTGGAGGGACCCTCGTCCCTCACAGACTTGTGACACCATTAAGTGATCAGAAAATTATTAACTGCAGGACAAGTAAAAATGCTACGGCCTAATCAATGAACTGAAACCTCTTAGAGAGACTCCGTAGGTATCATATCTACCTTTAAACCTGTGCTCACACAAAACTAACAGAAACAACGAAGAGCCTGTTGTTTGTAGTGATTGTATGTCCAAACTCATGATCACAATGCATGGTAATCATTGTGTGCTCTTTCAGGACCCAAAGGTGGTTTTTACATTTAACATGTAACGCCATCCTCTTAACGCACATACGTTACAGTGTTTTGATAAATAGGAGTTTCTCATGATTATTATTGTATAATTGTAAAGATACACTTAACTAAAGTCATACCCTTATAAACAGGAGGGGTTTGTATTCCTTCCCTAGTTTTCTATTACTTTTTTTGGAATTGATATTTTATTTTGTACTCTTATACTTGTAACTGAAAGTTAGAGTTACTAGAGTTGTTTTACAGAACACACTGTATGGTGTTTGCATGCAAATTAAAAGAAAAGATGTAATGATTTACTGCGGGGGATTTAAGCATAATTAGTAATAGTTACAGCAATATAACACTTAATCAATGTGTTACTATTAATTCAATTAAAAAGGGACCATTTCTCAAAAATAATACTTTTGATACTTAATTACAGTGTAAGCTATTGCTAACACATTTATATTATATTGTCTATGTTTGCCCTTTTTTAATGCAAGACTTAGAGTATTCTTTCAGTGGAATACTTTTCTACAAAGTAAACAATGTGAGTAATTTTCCATCACTTCAAATGAAATTTGATCTGTTTCATAGTGCTCTAAAATGGTAAATGTGTGGAATCCAAATAAAATAATCCTTAGGAATCATCTGTAAAATTCACAGTGAATGACTACGGTGGCATTACGTGGAGTAACTCTCCTGAGTAATTCAGTAAAAGGAGGCTTTTATTTCAGAGTTTTTGTTCTTTGCTTATTGTATATAGCTGAAAGTGAGGCACATCAAGCATCAAAACACAATTACATTAATTTAAAAACAAATTATAAGAATAATATACCGAGTGTACATTCTTACTACTGCTTGGCTCTGGACATAAGCTATCACTGAACATTCAAACACTGAGTGTGTCTGTGGATTTAGTTTGCACCTGTACACACAGAGTGGCATGTACATCAACATGTGGGTATAAAAGAGCTAGGCTATATTTGCACATGCGCGTATGTTGGCTAAGCCCTCCTCTCTTTTTGCAGGAATACCTACCCCACCCCCTTGATGCATTGTACCAGCCCCTCATGGCACGTAGACACTCACATGCACTGCAGGGGTGTGCTTTCACGCTGTCTCAATCTACTCCTGCACATTTCCCCTGTTAAAAAATTACCACTCTGCCTTGAGGCCTAGGAGCTATCTCAGTAAAGATTGCTGTTTACTAATGATAATGTCAGCAATGAATGCAATTAAGTTAAAGTGATGTAGGAATTCACATGAAGAAAATAATTACATCAGCACGCAGAAAAATCTTTACAAATTTTACATCAGAATATCGTTTCACAAAAGTGGCTCTAGAGAGACAATGTTTTATTTCGGTATCTGGGTTATTCCATACATTTCACACTGATTTCCTTTTCATTTATAATTGAAGGGAGTCTCATACTGTACATTCTCCTCGTTGTATTCCATATCACATTCAGCACTATCACTGCTGCTGTTTGAACTCTATTCTCTTTGGAGCTTGTGTTTTTTTTTTTTATTATTCTTTTCTTATTCAGTGTTGTCTGTTCTTTTTAGTCAAGCTTGATATTTTTAGATGAAACATAATAGGCAGGATCTTCAGTGTACTGTGAGAGATTCACACCCCTTCCTAGTGTTTAATCCATATGACATCTCCTCCGTGCCTACTGCTTCTTTTGAGTTTCAACTCACAGGCCTTACAATATAAATAAAGATGATGAGAATATTACAGTAAAAAATCTCAGCCTAGTCAATCAAATAGACTCATTGTTGAATGTCACAATTCATTTTTAATGGCAGGGCTTTTTGTGCGTGAGTGCTGGTGAGCATTATACATAGTTTCCTTCTTTTATTAATCAAACAACAGTTTGAAATGTGTGTCACTGATCTCAGCAGTATACCTCGAAGCAGAGGAGGAAAATAGAACAAAAATCCATGTCAACTCCTCACCAGTAAGACTGAAAATGGTTCAGAATGTAATTCTCTTTGGTGCAGCGCCTCCTTCTCCATTCTCTGTAATCTACAAGAATGCAAATTACAATGCAAATGCAAATACCACTGAATAATTTATGTGTTGCATAGAGTTCCTTTACAGAAACCGGGAGCTTTTCGCTTAAATAGAGTAATGTGGCATTCGGAGCACACGTTTGGTTAACCACAGAAATACACTATGAGAATTCACTGTGTAAAATTCGGTTCAACAATTTAGTAAAGGTTTTGCAGGAATCATGATTGAATATCTAAGATACCGAGTCTCTATTTCAGAATTAGATCATCTCAAATACAGTATGATGTGTTCACCATATTGCTGGAAGCTGGACAAAGTCAAAGTCTGGACACATCAACAGACGCTCCTTTGTCTTACTAGTTAAACGCTAAATTTAATGTCACATCCATGATTGTTGTTTGGTGTGGATTTGTAATTTGGCTCACACTGACCTGATACCAAATCGCATTTTAATGTCTTCAGTTACTGTCCGTTACAGCCGACAGTGGGTGAATTATTTTTTGCGACATTCATTTATTCCCATGTTCACTACAGCTGATATTTAAATACCTCCTACATACTGTATGTAAATGTCAATCCAAACCAGTGTTGACATTAGATCCTATTCTCAGATACTGCTGTGCTTTTGCATCCAGCACAGTAACAAGGCCTTTCAAGTTCGACAAGTTCAATATTTCAATCTAATTTCTGTAAATTAAATTGAAGCACAAGCAAAATGCCTTTGTCTTTTGTTTTGAGGCATGGAAAAATTACATCTATTACAATTAATGACATTCATATACACTTGAACACATACATTTTGTCTTTTTTTTTTTTTTTTTTAATAGAAAAAGGCATCTGTTTCTATCCGAACACGTGGCCATGTTCAGGCTTCTCCTTCAGCGGTTTTTCCATCAGGGATTGTAATTAAGCAACAGCATTCATGAGTGGGCATGCTCATTTAACCTGCGTCTGGGCTTAGACAGCTTTAGAGGGATGGAAGAACAAATCCTGGTGGAACAAGGCAATGTATGCTATAGCCGAAGTGAAAACACTGCAGACAGAATAACAACTACTCCAAAAGTTTGTATGCATGTTTTTTTTTTCTTTTACATTTTGTAGTGTGCAACATATACTTCCTCCTCTGACTATTTTGTCTGCTGCTGATTTGTTTTATGTGTTAGTTATCCACCTATTTATTCTGAATATATTTAAGTTTTATGTTTGAATACAAAGATATATCAACACCAGCATCCCTCTCTTTATGTGTCAAATCCCCCTTAAATGCATATTCTCATGCCTAAAAGCTGTCATTATTGTGATTACTGGGGTTAAAAATTTAAATGTTGTGCCGGGTCCTTAGATTTGGTGAAGCAGTGGATTTGCAATGAGGTTAGAGTCAACATAATACTAACAATTATAATGTTAATAAAAATGATAACATTTTTGGTTTAAAAAAACAAACATCTGAAAACTTGAGTGAAAAATAATATGCCACGATACATAACGATGCCGTTCTATGCTCATTTGAATATAAAAAAGTTATGGAAATTTAATTAATTTGGCACTGTGTAGGTGATGCTGACTCAGTAATAAAATCTCAATTTTAAATCATAATCGTGTTCAATGATATTCACTTTGTAAACCATGAGATGGAATCTGTCAGATGAAAAACACAAATAAGGTCAAAATATCCCTCCCGGATATTGATATGTAATACTCAAAGTAACCTAAGATACCAGGCTTTATGTATATATGTACACACACAGTATATATATATACACTAATCCCATCACCAATACACCAATGGTTTTAATGTGGCCGAAGGGTGTATCTTTCACTTGGCACTTTTGCCATGTAGGACATTGTAACTTTGATGCTCTTGTGATTGCGATGTATGATAGGGCTGCTCAAAAATGTATGAAAAAAAGATGTGACTGTAGACCTGAGTTTTTAGTTGCATTTGTCTGAAGTCCACTAAATGAATTCATTGTCTGAGTGTTGGCTCAGCTCGTTTTACTATATATTGTTGTTTTATTGTATATTAAACGTCCTGCTGAAAAGCTCTGTTGTCTGGTGAAGTCACAGGAAAATGCCAGGTTTCACCAAACACTGCACAGCGCCACTGCAGCAGCGCAAGATATCAATGCAGATTGTTTTTCCCTATTCAATTGAAGACTGATTTATATCAGAATTAGGCATTAGTGTGTGTGTGTGTTTGTGTGTCTGTGTCTGTGTGTGTGTGCGCATAGAGCAACGGACACACTGAGAAATGAGGGCAGAGCTAGAGGGAGAGAGAGAGAGAGAGGCTCATTATAATCAGGCAATTATGCTGGCAGAATTAGAAGCGTCCTTATTTTCTCTTGTGGCAGCCTGAGTGTGGAGACGGCTTTTTAAGTGACTGCAGACTAATCCATGGATATGACTGACTATCCTGTGTTAATATGGAGCATCTGTAGTCGTGTATGACAACAAGATTTGGAAGTGAAAGCCCGTGATTTTGGCTTTTTGGAGAACCGGTGAGTCAAGCAAGGCTCCCCAGGTTGTGGGCTCTAATTTGCATTGATGAGGATTTTTTTTTTCTGCCTCTTCTGGTTGAGGTTTTGGCTCAGCGGTAGTGAGTGAAAGACGAGGGCAGTTATACACGCCTACAACTCAGGACTATGGCTATACACAATCAATGTCTTCCAAACAAGTGGTATACAATTATATTGCATGTTTTTTGAGACATTTTATTTAATTTCATGTGGTCTAGTGTGTGCAGTGCTGCTGCTGTTGATGCTGTAGTTAATGTTACTAACAAAGAGTGTAAATGAGTGTTTGTGCTTCATTTATGCTTTATCCCTAAGACTAATACATGCTTAAAGTTCACCATAAATTAGATGTCTTGAAAAAAATTAAGAAAAAAAAATGTATTAAATGTATTTATGGGATAAGAAATATTGTAAAAAATACAGTGATATGATTTTATATATATGTGTGTGTGTGTGTGTGTGTGTGTTTAAAAAAATAAACTAAAAATCTCACTTTGAACCCCTCTTATGAAAATTGAAAAACCTGTCATCAAAATAAATGCACCTTTGTCATTACTGAGCCATGATTTGACACATATGTGACCATGCACCAATGGCACGTTCACGCTAAAGACTTTGACCTTAGGTCAAGAGTGCTTGACCAGCATTTGACTCTTGACCTCTAATACATGTCTTATCAACTCACTTGTTAATGTGTATCGATCATCCGTCCCTTGAGACCGAAAGGTTGACACATATTATTTTGAGACTTTTTTGTAATACAGGATTTTATAATTTTTTTTTCCTCAGTTTAGATGCACACCTGCAAAGATACAGAAACAACATTTCTCCCCATTTCTTTACGATTTGAGAAATCGTGAAGTTACAAAAAAAATATAACATTTTTGTGCACTCCATAATTTTGCACATTAGGACAAATATTACAGATGAAAGATGACTTTTAATGTCTGTCTTGAGGACACACAGACCCCACATCTCCCACCCCCTTTCCACTTACAAAAAAATGTTGAATTGTGCATGGAATTTGGCAAGAGGGATTGTCTACGTGTGTGTTGAGGTGGAGGGGTGGGGGTTTAAGATGAACAGTGGAATGACAACTCCCTGAAAGTTCTCAGGGAAGTGCTTGTGTCTGGCCATGGAGCAGGCAGCTGATTTGGGATAGGGTGTTAGCATAACAAAGGGCCTGAGCCTGTGAACTTGGGGCACCTTTCGACCCTGGCGCTCTGGGGATGAATAGTCCCTGGGCCTCCCCATAGAGCACCCCCATGGCTATCCTGATCGTGGCTAAATTGTTAATCAGGGTAATTTAATATAGTTTTCAATATGCCTCATCTCTCATCGGGAAAGCATTCACCGCCTTCTCGCCTTCCCGCCTAAAAAAAAGGCCCCTCTATTCAAACAGGCGAGACAGGCAGCTGCAGGTCTTAAAGGCTTCTCATTTGAAATGTTCGAACATCGACAACATGAAGGCCTCAGCCCAGTGTTCGTGCATGTGTGTTGCATATGTATTTGCTGTGTGTGCGTGTGCACTGGTATGAGCCACTCCTCTGTCTTTCCTCCAAACAAGAACATGGAAGACTATTCATGCATGTGTAAATCTGGAGTCTGGACACACATACTGAAATACACACTTACTGAATGACAGTGTATAGGTGAGAAAGAAGACAATGGCAGAGACAACATCTGTGTGCAATATCAAATGTGTACTTTGGCCTGCACTTAGAAAACGAGAAAATGAGACAGCGTCTTTAAGCTTTGACATGACAGACAATCTCTGGCTCTTTTCCTCTCTAACCTGGATCGGAGTGAGGTCACTGGGAGCAGTAACTCTTAGTCTTAGGACAGATGACGTCAGATCTCCTGGTGGCATCGTCCAGCAGCTGAGGTGAGTCATCAGACTCTGGGCCCTAGTTCTAGGTAGTGTGAGTTGGAAACACCCATCCACCCACACACACACAATCATACACTCTCACACATGCACGCACCTAAGGCCTGGGTCCTGACTCTACTGTCTATAAATACATACTGTAATCGAGGATGACTCAGACACTTCATGGCTCTCTGTGGGGAGGCAGAAGATGGAGAGGGGAGGACAAGGAGTCTGTAGGAACAATGGAAGAAAGCTAGCAAGACCCTGTGTTAGTGTGTACATTTTAGAGCCAAGCTATGAGAGAGGGCATGGTGGCAGAAAATGGAGGACAAAGAACATGATGTATTGAAACAGGCGATATTGATTAAGAATGCAACATGGCAGTCCGTTATTGTGAGCACATTACTGAGACCAACAAGTATGAATAACATAAGAGGTAAAAAGAGAAGAAATGCATCTTAAAAAATGGGTTGCATTTGATCTCTATTTTTGCATGTTTACAGCTTTGTAATTATAAACCACTATATTATGCTTTGTTACCTTTTTTAATAAATATGATTTTTTTTCCCTGCCATTGACACATCTATGAAGTGTTCCCAAGGTGTGACAGCCAATGAAGAAAGGATGCTAATAGATAATATATTGATGTAATTGATGATACAATAATAATATATTGATATCACTGATGGTACAATAATAGTTACACAAATTTTGAATGATCGCTTGTTGTGGCTGATTTATTAATCTCAAATATCTCCACTCTTCAAAAATTTCTCACCTTTTCAGTTACTGATAAGATGTGCGTTCACAACCTTTCTTTTAAACTTTTCTTTCCCTGGTCGGATAATCACTGTTGGCATGTAGACAATAGAACAGCATATTGATGCCAGAGTGCACACACGTATGTGCAAACACTAGCTAATTAGCATAACACCGAGCCATGAGCAGGCCATGTGCTAAAACAGACACTATGAGGAGTCTCAGGCCAGCAGACCGTGTTCCCTTGTGGGCCGTTGAATAAAAGTGGCCTGCTCTTGTGTACTCTGTCTAAGGCTGTATGTTAATTTTTATTCTGTGTGACTAGATGATAATTTATGATTAAATCTCCAGACTGCACCCCCAAACCCAAAATCCAGACATGTGTCTATGGGAACCAAGGACCCTAAGTCAACATTACACCAGACATATTCACATCACCCACACAAGACAGTTACACTCAGTTAACTTAAGTAAAATAAACCGGGGCATAATTTTAATCAGAGATTATTCTATTCTTTAACATCAACACTCATTGCAGCAATGTTCTCCAGAGCATTTTTACACTAAATAAACAGTATTTATGTGGTTTATTGTATTGATTAATTTATTTTAACAGAAAAGAAAATTCTCAAACTACTCATTGACATCATATCTCTAAAGTACGGCCTCCTTTTATATCTCCTCTGAAAGTCACTTACTGCTACGTACATGCCTGTGGTCCCAAGTATCGAAGTTTGGATGTCACACTGTTTGTTGTGCTGCTAGTATGACAGGAAATAGAATTTATCAACATGGAAACAAAGGTATTATAGGCCCCTGGGGGGACAGGGTCTAACTGGGGTCAGGACTGTGGGGCCTTGTCTAGACGGCCTGCTTTTGTGGTTGCAGGGTTTCACCCTCTATCTCACCCTTTCAAAAGGAGAACTTGACTCGTGTCTAGCTGCCGTGGGACTCAGAAACAAGGAGGGACACATGGAGACAGGGACTGATGAGACAGTGGGTCAGCAATGGACTTGGTAAGCTTTTAGTGGAGAGACTGACTATTTGAATATTTTGGGGTAATAAAACACCAAGGGGATTTTGAAATTGCATTTTTCATGTCATTTTTTATTTTTACCACAGCTCATTTGTGATTACTCTAATCCTGTGAATTCTTTTTTAATTATTAGGTTTTCTTTTTCACAGCATGGATTCACCACAAAATGAACCTGGCTGACTTCAGGTCTTCCTTCAAGGCTTAACTCGCTTCATAACTTCTGCATGGGTGCGCGTCACTCCAAACTGTTCCTAATACAGAAAATATCTTGTCATAAGGATTTAAAAACCAACCAATGACAATTCTAATACGCAGAAACACGAAAACACCCATTAAATGCCAAATTCAAATCAATCCCTCCTATTCTCTTAGCCGCTGTCTCAGTGCATGTGGAGGGTACAGGGGTGCTGCTGCGGGGCATGGAATAATTGAAAGGCTGAAGAAGAATACTGCTTGTTTAAACCAACCAGCTGGCAGTGAGGGCATGATGGGAAAACAAAGCCGGAGCCCCAGGAGTGGGTGACACGACATCACTAATGGTGGAGCAGAGAAGAACACTGCCTCTGTTTTGTTACCCCTAGTCCTTGTGACAACCAGCAGGTTGAAGATACTACACAGTGCAATTCAAGAATTTAAATCTGAAGTTTGCACAGCTGAACTGAGTTGGTTCACCAGGATCTAACAGGACTCTCCTGGGTGCTAGTTATTTTCTTTTTTATTATGGAAACACAGTATATTGCCAAACATCTGTGCAATTTAAAAATCTGTATCGAGGAAAATTTGGCTCAAAATGTGATTAATTTGTATTTCGATGCCATGATGGTTTCATAAGTGTTTGTGTAAATTGAATTCCATATTTTCACCACTGATATGGTTTTCAAGCTGCCTCAAATATATGATAAAAGGGCAGAAGGAGCACATATGGATTCATTTGCCACTGCACATGTAACAGAACCTCTTTATTTCCTCACTTCCATCCTCGTACAGTACCTATACACTGTAAATACACATAGCTGTGGCCAGTAAGTGGGTAGGTGAGAGCACAGATTGTAGAGAGTGCAAATAACCCATTCTATTTAAGCAATATTGAAAATCTGTGATGTTCCCTGAGACCCTTCCATTTCACACATCTGTTGTTTTTTTCTTCCTATGGATGGTAGTTTGACACAATATATCTCAGAGGTATAAGCTACAGCAGCTGTGAATTCCCTCAAAGCAAATCACCAGGCATGTCTTTCTCTTATTGACCCACATAAGGAATTCCCACCCACCACCTGCAAGACGGCGGCTCATTTTAGCCAGCAATAAATATCATGTTACATATCAATAAACCCATCAGAGAGGAGGGTAGAAATAGCAGGGAGGAAAAGGGGTTAGATTGAAAGGGGGATGGCTGTGGGGAATGAGAGAGGGCAGAGGTGGGAGAACGAAGAGAGAGAGAGAGAGAGGGAGCTAGAAGAAAGTGAAGGCTGCTCGTCTGTTTCGACCCTGTGGTCTTGTGCCTCCTGGGATAGCCGAATACTCTGTCAAGATCCCACACTTCAAAATCAATCACTCTCGACTGGGCACAAAGACAAAGACACACATGTGCACGCACACTCACGCAACCAAGCGCACATTCGCACAGCATCTTACAGGCAGTGTCTTCTGTCCTTGTCTTGCTTCAACAAGGCAACCTCAGCATGTCACGGCAGTGTGTGATTGCGGGCCGTTGTGATGTGATGTGATGATTATAGAGGAAGAGGGGAGGACGTCAGATCACCAACATTCCCCAAACTTAGGAGGACACACTGAGATGCTTTTGGGTTATATTACCTGTTCCATGAGCCAATCATGGAACAGGTAATATAACCCAAAAGCATCTCAGATGCAGAGGACATCTCTGTGATTCCTAACCAAGGACACATGTACACCAGGCGGTGTTGCCAGGGGGCACTCAATCCATTTGCAAAAAAAAAAAAAAAACACAACAGAAAATCAACAACAACAAAAAGGGTAGCTTATTTTCATAAATGATTGAAATATAGAGTTAAAAGTAATGGATAAACAGTTAGCCAAAAGTATTGGATAAATGGTGGCAAAGCTAAAAGTTCTTGACTAAACTGACGTAAACATTGACAGTTACATAATAATGCTGAAAGGATGCTTGAGTTCATCTGACAGGCCTGTGGAGGAATGGGAACCACGCACGGTAAGTTATTTTGGCTGATGTATCTGATACAGACTGAAAAGCAAAAAGGAAAAAAAAAAACTGTTTATCTGTGACAAGATTTTCATCTAAAAACTTCTGCTTTTTCAGAAAAGTCCTTTTCACCTCCACCAACCTTGAATAGTATAATCAAACTCCAGTTTCTAGCTCCTGATTTTGGTTGTGATCTTAAACATGCTGCTTTTAACACATCCCTCTATTGTACTTTACAGTACTCGAACACTATGCAGCAAGCAGCCACTGTGGTTCCCAGATCTTCTGAGGGAATAACCAGAGAGTTTAACACACACCAAATGAAGTTCCAGTAAGACCTCATTTTTCTCACTGAAGTTTCCAGACTTGGAGTTCTGTATCTTGTCGTCTGTTGGGATCACTGGGTGGATAGTACTTGTGAATCTTCTCCCAAACAAAATAAGATAACACAAAGTCCTGCTATCTGTAGATAAAAGTAAAATACTGTGCCGTCTAGTGGAAAAAAAGAGGAGGGAGACAAAAGAAGGAGCCAGAATGTTCTATCATATAATGGAGTTTAGAAGTTTTATTCTTTACTTTTCCTCACCAGCAGCTACCAAGGTCATGTTCATGGGCCAAAAAACACCTTGATGTAAAAAAGAGATTTTCAAAGCTGTGCGTCAATAGCAGAATTCTTACATTTATTTTTTACTGCCTTCAGGAGATCAATCCTGAGTAAGTGCCACGTAAAGTCACCTGAGATCTTTGTGGTTTCCAAATGCTCTTGGCTCAATTCAATTGTACTGAAAGATGTAGACAGCTGCATTATTATATCAGGAAGACCTATTCAGGCTGTGATCCATGCCTCCACATGTTTAAAACTGTCTCTATTGGATTTCACTACACATTCATCCACCAGCTGGGTAATACAATATATAATATCTGTGGTGAATATTCTCATTCTCCAGATAATTGATAAAGTATTTGTGTGTCTGTAGAGTATAAGTAACCTTAGGAATGGTTTTGCACGTTTTTCAGCCCAGGATCTGAATGAGAAATGTATCCCTGTTAGAACCCAGGCTCATTACAACATATTACTATTCTTGTCATGAAGAAAACAGAAACAGGTTTGCAACTTATTTTGGGCTCTGGCTAAGAATTTAACAAACCATGATCCTAACAATTTCCAGCTGTCTAGAAACTTAAATAGTTGAATTACAGTAATTATTTTGATTAAAAATAATGTAAGCTTGGCCTAAATAATGCAAACTTGTATTTCTACTCTGTGTAATGTGTGCATGTTTGTGTAAACTGACAAAGCTCACAGAAAACTGGTCTGTGACCTATATATTGTGTCCTGATTCAAACCTCAGTGCTTGTGTGAACATGAAAACAATGGCTTTGCAATGGTGTGATGTGCTTTCATAGAAAGAGATCGAGGCCACCACTCCTGTGGATATAAAAGTCAAAGAAGCATTTCAGCACTTGTGAGAGAAATGGTTTATTCAAAATAGTGCTCCAGCAGCTTTGTTATGGTGTAGATAGAAATAACATACAGACCACCGCATTCTGTTTTCATTGTGAAAAATGAAATCCTTACTAAATAAAACTACATTTGCACACAGTAAGATAAGGATTTCCTGCTGATGTTTGACCTTTTCCATGACCTCAAACCCACATAATGACACAGTATATGTACTGTATACACAGTAGTTATTATACTGTTTGTCCATAAACATCTGTGTACAGGATTCAGGCTCGACTGGTAAAACAGGACTCTGTAAACACCAACAAAGGGATAGAAATAAATTTTAACAGAATTCACTCTACAATAGAGGGGTTCCCAATCTACGGATCTGTGCCTGTGATTATGTGATGATTATGTGACTATACACAAAACTTTTTTTCTATAATCTTTACTTCTTTTAGACCTCTTGAGCCCTAAAGGGCCAAAAATAATTCCAATAAGTCAATCACAGTTAAACTCCTACAACCTATGTCAAGGGGTCACAAGTGAAAATGATTGGAAAAACCACTGACCTACTACATTACAGTATACATTACAAAGGCTTGTTGAGCTTATTCACCATAAGCTCAAGGTCAGTGTTTGTGACTCAGGCCACACCTACAAACTGTGAAACATTAACCAATGTATAATAAGTTTCTGCGTGTGCTCTAATAATTATTTTAGTATTCAAGTGTGTAATGGAAATGTTTGCCCTTTCATAGACATTTCATGACTGCCCAAAATGACATGATCATTAAGATTTAATGAGATAGAAATGAAAAAATGCTAATATAATTTATTAGCAAGAAATTTGATTTGGTGGGAATCTGAAACCTAAGGAAAAAGAAATTGAGATTGTGCAGCTGCGTCATGAACGACCTGTAAGCAAATACTCTCACCATATTCTTGTCAGTGGAGGTTCAGTCTTATACTGCATTTTGTAGGCACAACCTTGTCTGTTGTAACTACTTTTATCTGGATGGAAGTGACCTTTGTAGGGAAGGAATGCAATTTAAACCAAAAACACACAACAATTTATATATTCATTATATAGCTAATTGTTACCGTATATTTTCCACTTTAAACAGTCCCACCAGCACCAGGAATGACTGGATGTCTTGCACAAGACTTCATGTTACATCCTTCAAGTTGATGCCAAGACAAGTTGGAGCTATTTTAGTTCTCCTGAGACACTTTTTTTTTGTTGTTGATGTTTCTTTATTTTGCTAGTTACCTGTAGATGTGACACTGCTGGCTCCAGGGCATCCTTTGTCTCATCACAAAAGCCAACGGCAGTTGATACAAACATCATTGGACACTCTTGGAATACACACCATCTCACCTGTCACACTGTAACAATCACATCGACAACTTGGTGCAAACATGAGGTGCAAAAATGTACACAGACACAGCCATCAGCTTGGATTCCTGTCCCATACGACCACTGATGTATGTGTTTGTGCGAGCGTGCCTGTGTGTACGTGTGTGTTTGTCATAGTCTACGGTGTGTGTGAGTGGCTGTCTGTCTGTGAAGGGATAGGTGGAGGCTATCTTTCATCTCTCGCTGTGATCAGGTATTCTACATGATATGATATGATGATACAGGCCCAATTAAGGGATGGGGTTGTGTGAAAAATGTGATGACAGGGCAAGCGGAAGACTAGACTGTGATCTGACATCTGAGAAGGAGAGAAAGACAAGGGAGACAGAGGGAGCAAAAGAGAGAGAGAGGGAGCAAAAGAATGGGTAAGGGTGGGGGGAGGATGGGGAGGAGGGGTGGGACAGACGGGACTGAAAGACGGTTGTAGGAAAGAAGGGAAGAGTGATGCTGGTAAAGGAAATGAAGATGGGGTAAGCGTGAGAAAAATAGTGAAAATGAATGTTAAGTAGGGAGGGACAGAGAATTAATATGATTAGGAAGGAGAAGGGGAAATGGAGAGGCACATAAAGATGAATGGAGGGCGATGAAGGATAGAAGAGGGAGAAAAATTAGCCTTTTTTCCCATAAGAAATAATTTGTCAGAAGAAGTTACTACTTCCTACATTTGATCCTTCTTGTTGTAGTGTGAAACGAACTATAGGGAAACTTTGACGAGGAAATAAAAATCAGATTGTATGATTTCTCTTTCAAAAACATAAACCTGATAGATAGATTCATTCTACTTATCAATTATTGTTTCATATTTTGCACATAGAGTTACATTTGATTTGAAAGACACACAGTGGCACACCAAACAGTGCACACAGTGGAATCGAAGTGATTTTAAACAGGGAGGCTTCTGTCTGAAAACTGTTTCCTCCACGTTTCGTAAGTCTGTCTGAATAAACTACAACTGTGTCAGGTGTACGATTTTGATCGGAACGCGTGGTGCTTTGATCACACTGCCAGCTTTTATCAGCATGCGCACTCTTTTCACAACTAAATGGGACCCAATTATGTCAAGCACATTGTTCTTTACCTGGGGTGCCAAAGCACTGCACAGAAAGGAGGAAATAACTCACACTTAAAAACATCACTTGAAGAGAAAGAAATGGCTTTTATTTAGCTGTCAAAATATATACTTGTTAGACTCAATCAATTACATGAATTAAACACAAGTTTCAATGTGCAGAATATTTTCATCAAATTTTTGGAGGTATTTAAAATATATAGATTGATGCCTAAGGTCACAGTGGGTGTTGGGATTACTATTTTCAGGTCATTGTGAAGGACAGTTTGGTCAACAATCTTATTTAACCAGTTGTGAGAAATACACAAATGAACAGTACAGTGCAGGTCCAAGTGTTGTAGAGTGTGTGAGATTAATGAGCGGGCATCTTGTAGCTCCTCTCCAGTTGATCAGGATGACTCATTCACCTGAAAAACAGAAATATAAAAAATAATTAAAACAATTCAAAGACCAGAAATCTCATCTGATAATTTATTACATTGCATTACTTCAAAGCTTTATGGAAAACTTTAGAAACATGTCACCACCACCACCAAACAGCAAATTTGTTCTAGGAAAATACAGATAAGTTTAGTTTGCAATTAACATAACACTTCATCTAATATTCCAAGCTAATAGGGTCAAGCTGACACCTTACAGTAGCCTGTTAGTTCCACTTTATCCACAACAAACACATAAACTCTGTGTGTAAAGTTTGCCAATGCTACAGCATAGGGGACTGCACTTGTTTGTAGAGTTTCATCACATCCCAATGCAAAATCCTTGAATGAAAGGAGTTCAGTAAGTTGTGAGTTCCCAGTGTACTTGAAGGCGACAAAGGCCTTAACAATAGCTGCTGACATTAGTCCCCCTCATATCACACTGAACTTTCGTCCCATTGTTCCCCCTGCACTTCTCACATGTATTGTCTTACATGATATCCTTAGAACCTGATAAGACGCCCGCTGAAGGTTTTTGTAGCTGAGGACACAGGCCTGGGAGTGTCTCAGGGTTACAGCTGCTTATTATTCTCTAATAGAAGAGACTGGGAGACTGTAGGGTCCAGGGAACGCCTTATCGGATCCCCTTTACACCCAGCCTAACCTGGGTTACCTGCACCTCCAGCCCTTCCTCCATTACTCCCGCCATACCTGACACTCCCTTCCTCCAGACAGACATTATGGTATTACATTACCAAGAAACTATAGAGCTCGTTGACAAGCATGGGAGGTATTCTGGGGCCCAATGTGAATGTATAGGCTGTACAGAACAGCTGGGGTCATTTGAGAAAGTAAGGATGCCTGACTAATTCAGTTATATCTTCAGTGTATGGTGTCATTGTCTGCATCAGACAACAAAGACCGAGCAGTACGTCACTTTAGGATCCCATGATTTCAACTGGGGTGCTTCAGTTTAATGTATTTGTTGATTTATCTTGTCTGACACTTGAAATGTCTTAAAAGGGGATGAGTCCCTTGCAAGTTGCTATAAGTCAGCAACTCCCCTATGTTTTTTCACAATGCACAAAAGCACTATTTTGGCCAGGCTTTCTTCTACAACAAATTTCTCTGATGTTTGGCTGACAGTACAGAACAGTTCGGGGTTGGCAGGGGGTCCCTGGGCCATCAACAGCCAAACTCAGCCAAACTCCAAAAGATGAAGGGAGGTGGATTCGACAATTCAAGCACACCACCATGCATGCTCAGAGCACCTCAAGGGCACATGCTGTCTGCCTGGCCTGCCTGTCTATCTGTGGCAGCTGATCTTAGTCAAAGCTACATGTGCCTCTCTTTGCATCCTCCTCGTCTTCTCTGCTGACACTGCAGTTTAATGCCTATATGATGTCCGCAGTGTGTGTGTGTGTGTGTGTGTGTACATGTGCATGCGGGTCCAGAGCTTTGCTGGTATTCCTCAGTATCTCTGATATTTTGGTTACATCAGACAAAGCATTTGATAGTCACCAACTGGACAGACAGATCATAACTCGACGTTTATCAGGTAAATAAAATAGCTGCAACAATTGCTCTTTAGGGGTTGATCATGTTTTAAGCAAGCGGCATTGGCCGTGCATTAGTCAGTGATGTGAAAGCAGATGTTTTGCCTTGGACAGTTAAGGAAATAACTTCCATTCAGGACACTCATGCTATATTTGACCTCTTAACTTTTACAATTTACATACATTACATCTCCTAAATTTCTGAAAACCTGATTGTTTGGCATGGGAGTAAAACCCAACCTAAACCACATCAGTGGTATTATAGTTAAAGGTTATATTTGATAACAACACTAGGATATACTTTATACAAGAGCTATGAAAATCATCTCATCTTTTCTACATCTCTTGGCCTAAGCTTATGGGAGCTGTGGACTTTTTAGTTTGCTTTGTCATTGGCATCCTTGAACCTCTGAAATGGAAAACTGTGGAAAATTGCGCTTTAACTCTAACTAACTAACTAACTAACTCTAACACTAACGTGCATCTGAAACTATAGAAAATGTCCTGAAGCATTTTGATGCCTAAAAAAACGTTTTACATCATTCAAAATAGTGTTTCATCCTTTTTTTCCTCCTACATTTTCTCCAGCAGCCTCTCAGCTGTGAGGTTGCATATTTCACACCTTTTACAGCCAGTTAGCATGAGCCTGGAAATGTCCAGCCTCTCTTGCTTGGTTTCATTTGATAGGGCAGACGCCTGTCTTCAAGCTAGAATAATTGACAGACTCAGTAGCCAATAGCAGCACTTTCTCTGACTAAAATAATAGCTTCTTCTTTTTTTTTTTTTTTTTTGCTTAGGTGTGCCTGATCTGATCTGATCTGATTGGATCTTTGCAGGATGACCTCCAGTTTGTAGTCTGTAAGCTCAGAAAAACAAGCATACCTGATGATAGGCAGCTGGACGGAGAAACAATGTTTGAATTGTGTGTGATGCAAATAAAGATGCTTGATAGTCTGCAATGGGTTTCACATCACAGTATTCATAACTTGGAATACTTTTGTGAAAAAAACTTTAATTCTTCTTTTTTTTTTGAACTGGGGACCCTTGCAGACAAAAGGACTATAAATAATTGAGGAATGGAAAGACACGGTGCTGATAAATGTGAATGAATTATACTTATGTGCTTGTGGTTACTGAAAATGAACTGAATAGTTGAATTTTAGCGACTCTGACTGATCTAACCAGGCATAGTCTGTCAGTATTGATAAAAGTTTAAGCAATTACACCTTTGAAAAAAGTCATGTACGAGACACAAGAAAGATCACTGTAAACAAAGCAGGGCATACGCAAGAAAGAACAGTTGCAAAACTGGGAACTTTCATATAATGTTCACTGAGACTGTTCATATCTTCACTTGTTTATTCCACTCAAACCTGACCACTTAGCTCCTCACCTAGAACCTGCTTCTTCTGACTTACATACAGCCCATGATACCTGTACTGCAAGATGCTACTTATATTGTTGTTACACACAAGATGCCTTACACAACCCGTCTCAGTGAAGTAAAATTATAGGTGTGAACCTAGAGTCATCTTTTACAAAGGGGGCATGGCATAGATTTTGTAGTTTTGACCTCAGTGTACTGATGAAAAAACTTTTTTGTCTAGTCTAGTTTGGGGGATTCTTCAATGCCACTAGACCCAGATTTTTCCAGACCAGATCCGCAAACATGGATAAATGCTCTCCACCACAGTGCGCATTTATGTGGAAAAATACAGGAATTTTTGGGAGTGGTCTCCCCTCATCCACAAAAGAGGATTTCATGTCAGCGTGTCCTTTGGGAAATTGACAAAGGCAGAAAGTAGTGCCTGGTGTTGCCCCAAGTCTGATAACAGGGTGCAGAAGTAGTATGCCTTGCTCTCCTTCTGCTAACTACTCCCAATAGACTGCAGTCAGATGCCTCCACTCTCCATGAGGAGGCAACTGATGCTGCTGCTGATCTGCAGAGAATAAGACTTGACTGAAGCCTTTCTGTTGTGGAAGAGACTATTTATACAGACTCTGTGCCAGAGAAACATGATGCATACACATGCATGCACATGTGTACACGTTCAAACACGTGCTTGCACTATGTGTAACACTGCTTCATTTACATTGTATAATCTGGGACTGGGTAGGTTTGGACATATACCACTGTACATACAGATTCCAAAAAACAGACTGGGGGCAATAAATAGACACACATGCGCAAAGATATGACTGACACACACACAAACACATATCCCTGCCATCCGATTCTCTCCTTCTCCTTCGTTCTCTATCTATCTGTGTCCATGCTTCTGAACCTTGGGGAGACACATTCTTTTTCATCTGTCAGTACGGATGGAAACAGACATGTTCAAAACACACAACAATGGCCGCCCCAGCACCGAGGAGGCTCTATGTTTTGTATGCTTGAAGCACTGCATTATCTCCTAAGTGTCTTGCAACCCCAGTATAGTAAATAATGGATGTTCCCCTTCCTTCTGAAAAACCCCTTTTTCACTTCAGGGACCAGTCACGGTTTACCTGTATAAATGCCCTTTCTGTGTCTTTGGAGAAATGGATAGCACTAAAGGATGTGGGTCAGACGATTTCATTAGCACAGCTTTTCTCTCTGTGTCTTCTTCAATCAGCCGTTTGACAGAAGCAATGTCACTCAAAATGTCTTACAGACACTTTCATATAGAATTCTCTGAGAAAAAGAATGCAGAGCCTGCTGATCCATAGCAGGGAAATGGTGAAATATAGCCCATATAACAAGAGGGCAGAAACAGTAATGCTTGAAAGGAGAGAACGCAGTCACCTCTGAGATCAGCTGAATATCCTTGACATCTTTGGCCTGGGGACTCCAGTCATTATGCCATTTGTTTCTGGGTCACGATGTATGAGGTCTCCATCCAACCTAAAAACACAGAATAGGCATAATGTTTAGTGTTGTAGATGTATGTATACACATGTACTCTGGAGAAACATGCAAGGTATACATATCTATATACACATTTTACAGACACCGCATGGAATCAGACTTTATTAAAGGATGACAGTCATGTCTGTCTTATTGGGCATTGCTTTTTGATCTACTTCTTTTGCTATGCTTTGTACAGTTAAGCAAAACAGTAAATACAATTACACAGGGCTATAGTGTGCCAGTACATAACTAAGTCTCTTTGGTCTCCCTCCCCCATTCATGCAGAGGTTACATCGAAAGAGTTTCAGCTATTGTGAATTATTTACTTGATTCACTGTTCCGCCCTTTAACCCCTCAGCAAATGTGCAGGCAGTTGGGGTTAAAAATACTCTCCCATTGGAGCTGAGTTTGACTCCACATACATGTGTGTGTGTGCGTCAGTTTGTGTGTATGTGTGCATGTGTGTGGGCAGGGATGTGGGTTTAAAATATAAAACAGTATATAACCCATGACACATAAGGCACCTTCCATTCTCTCTCTCTGTCTCTCTCTCTCTTTCTCCCTCTCTTTTACAGACACACACACACACACACACACACACACAGGAACTCATCAGAGCATCATTATGTGGGTAGTTTCTGAGTGAGAATCCAGGCCGTCCCAGATGGGATTATTATAACACAGCTTGATCTGTGCAAGAGCTAGGAGTGTGATTGTGCGAGTCTCTGTGTGTGAGTGAGTGTTAGTGTGTGTGCATGTTTGTGAGACAGTGAGTCCTGACCTGTGCTTCATGACCCAAGTGAATGTGAGGGTGCACCTCTCTGTCTGTGAAAGTATAAAATATATTGTATAGTACAAGCATGAAACTGTGCCATGCTGAACCATTAGCGAGAAGGTGTTTTCCTTGACAACTGTGTCAAACTACACAAACTGGCTTACATTCACTTACAAGAAAGGATGTACGCAGTGGACATATTCATGCTGAGCATCTGAATCGAAGGCTGAAATAAAGGTGTCTGAGCATGTCTGTCTAACAGCAAACTGATTGAGGCTGCAGCAGCTCCTCGTCTGAGTGAGTGAATATTAATGTCACAGAGATATGTGGGCTTTAATGGATCTGCACACACACACACACACACACACACACACACACACACACACATACACACACACACGCACACACACACACCGACACCAACTCTACTTGGCCATGTTGCCGTGGTATGTCCCTGGCATGCAGCAGTGTTGTCATGGATACCCCCAGACACATCCGCCATCCCATAAGCGGGGGGATGCTGAGTGCCTCAGAGGGGCTGGCGCCGGTCCCCCTCACCCCTCCAAACCCTCAACCCCTATTCTCCATCCCCTTCCCCCCAAAACTGAATCCCTGTCCCTTATTCTGCCTGAAAACCTGCTCAGCCTCAATAAGGCTTTCTGCTCTCTCAACTGGGCAGGCCTGGGAGCAAACAGCAGCCTAGTGTTGGGGTCTTCCTTACTCTCAAGTGGAATGAAACGTAACCTCGACACGATGGAGAGAGAGATATAGACAGAGAATACCACGCCAGTACCAGTTTAATTCTTGTCTCAGAAAAGCTAAAAGAGATGTTGAACAGGGAAAATAATTGACACTTGGTTTGTGTATATATGTGTGTGGGTGTGTGTGTGTGTTAGCCCTCAGGGCTATGGTTAAGCCTGTAGTTCATCCTGAACTGATCCTTTTCATTAGCCATTATCAATAATTCAACATTGCACTTGCTTTAATGGTTTAATGTGGGCAAACCCTCAATCCACACACATCCACACTAACACAAACACACTCACACACTCTACTTAATAGCACTCAGTCTCTTGGCCTGCGCCCAATGTCACTGAGGTGAATATAGACGTGTAAACGTGCACATAACACAGTCAGTGCACCTAAAGCTTTCAAAGGTAAAATACCTATCAATCAGAAACCCCATTTTGCCCTACCAGGCAGGCATAGGATCCCTTGATTTAGAGAAGAAACCATTTATTATTTCCCTACAAAAGTCTGCTTTAGTGTATATCAAGTTATATTTGCAATAAAAAGGCATATCAAATCCTCTACTCTGAGATGAGGAAATGAAAGGGTTAATCTTTTATGACGTGTCCCCTCCCATCCGTGCTCTCTTTTGCCCTCCCTTTCATATTCTCCAGCATGGCTGTGCTCACTGCCTGCACATATGCTGAAAAAAATAATCCTCTTTGATTGGAAGGCTAATTTGAAGTGTCAATTATTCTTATGCAAATTAAGGTACAGTTTCTCACGTCTGAAATGGGTTGGGGGCACAGATGGGTGCATGTGTGT
Organism: Trachinotus anak; assembly: GCF_046630095.1. Lineage (NCBI taxonomy): Eukaryota > Metazoa > Chordata > Actinopteri > Carangiformes > Carangidae > Trachinotus > Trachinotus anak. The sequence continues at coordinate 12,958,638 of NW_027273859.1, read as the reverse complement.
TTGTGCATGTGCGCTCACAAATCTCCCTCCAAATACATACAGCACCATTCCATCCCCCCTTCCAACTCTTCATCTATACCTCTTAGGGAAGAAAGCTGACATACAAAGACAGCCAGGCATAATAGGACGAGGAAATTTGCATGCACATTGTCTACACTGAACGGCAAACAGATCATAAATTGAGAGCACAATGCCAAAACAGTAACAAAGGTGTAGAACTGCAAGTCAGCGCCTAAAACATTCGACAATACAGAGGCATGGTTCTGTGTTGTAATGTAAATAATTAAATGATGTTGGGTAAACAGGAACACAACAAGAGCTTGGCTGTATCATGGGAAGCATTGTGGGCCGACAAAACAATTTACTAAGGCTTTTGTCACCTAAACACCTCTCAGCAACGTTCTCTTTTGCTATTGCCATACCAGAGGTGCAAGCAAGAAACATAATCCTAGTGTCTGTACAGAGAGAGACGTACGAGAAGATCCTGTTTAAAGAAAAAGGGAGTAGAATGAGGGAGAAATTGAGAGCAACAGCATGTGCCTAAAAGCATAATTTCGTGTCTAAGTATTATATGTGAATGAGTGCACGCTCCTCTTTATGGTTATTAAAGCCCCGGACTCAAATCTGAGTCTGGATGAGAGATTTAGACTGACAAAGAGAAACAAAGTGAGGATGAAAAAGGAGAAAGAAAAAAAAGACTCAGACACACAGAGGACTCTACAAATAGAGCCTGTTGTCTGACCCTCTCAGCTGATGTGGTGATTCAAGTAAAAAAAAAAAAAAAAAAAGGCTTTTCAGGCCCAAAACAGGATCAAACAACCTGCTGTAGAGTCTGGTTACACCATAACAATGGCTTACATTCACTCTCAGCCTCAACACACAAGCTTTTACCTCAAAGAGTGTGGAGGGAGAGAATAAGTCTGGTGTGGAGGGTGGGTGCACGCGGGTATGGAGGGAAGTATAGCGATATCTTAGACGATAATGGTGTTCAACAGATTAGATGGTATCAGCCTACCATGTTTGTTTTCAACTGTCGGCTTCTGCAGCTCTACTGAGATCTATGGTCAACCCTGCAGGCACTCTCAATCTCAAGGAAACCTTTAGATATTGCGGGCAAAAGTGAAGCACTCTGATAGCATTCAAAACTCTTAGATAAAGACAACTGGTGAAGAGAGAGCAGCTGAGGACAGATCATTGTCTACCAAATGAAATGCTGAGACATCTTTTAAACCTGCAAACCTTTTTCACAATCAGTTACTGTCTGACTGATCGCATAGAGCATGATGATGATGGACTTTTAATTGACTGGTGGAAGAATAAGTCGGCTTTTTACACTTCCAGTCATTAGCTCAGGATTTGAAACTCTGACATATTGACGGATTCCTAAAGGTATCACATAGCCAACTACAACAGCGGTCCCTGTAAGCTTCTCTGTCCACAGCAGACAATCTGATTAATCACAGACCCACAATAGACAGCTACTATCTGCTAACCGTCTAAGACCCTGCTTCTCAAGCAATGAACAGCGGCCCTGGCAATTTGTATTTGTTTTGCATTGGTTCAGTAGCTCTGGAGAAATTAGTATGCAGTCAGGGATGGGAGAGCTTGTCAAGATCAGGGGGAAATCTCTACCCACCCACTGGGTGGATCTACATTCATGAACAAGGTTGACAAGAAAGCTGACTAGTGTAAAGACAAGGAGCAAATAAAATGGTGGAGAACACCCTGAATATTCTTTTTCATATGAGTGCACCGAGAACACCTTCATAGACAGCACTGTTCCCTATCTGTCTGTCTTGTATGTCTGCTCAACTGTCAAGACACTCACTCTCTCTTTTTCTTTTTCACAACCTCTAGCCCCTTTCCTCTTTTCCAAAATTATGTGTCATGCACGTCACACTGCTAAGGCCAGTCCTTTTGAGGGTGTTCTGCTGGACCATAGAGCGAATAAACATCCATGTCAGGAGAAAGCGATCTGGGGCCCTTCTCTGACTGAGCCCGAGCTCTCCTGGGAAACACACAGCTCATACAATGGATAGAGGAGGCCTTTTGTTGAGTCTCTGGGAGCTGCAGGGCTAGCTCTGGATCAAACAGGGGTGTGTGTGTGTGTGTGTGTACATTTCAGCATCTCACACACGCATGCACTCACACATACACAAGTAAACCGCACGAACACACGAAAACACACACACACCTACGCCCACACATACACACACACACACACACACACACACACACACACACACACACACACACACACACACACACACACACTGAATCACAGACTTTCCCCATCTTCCCAAACTCAGTGTGACTAAGTAAACTTCTTCACCCTTTTGCAGTAGTTACCGAGAGCAGGGAGATGAATTTGAAAAAGCCAGCAGGAGAAGAGACAAGAGACAAAGAGGAGAATGGTGACGTAAATCTGTGCTGGACTGATTTAAACTGGTTTAGTGTCAGTCTAAAGGGGGTTTCTGTTGTACTATATACAAATCACAGTTCAAAGCCTGTGGCTGGGCTCCCTCCCGGGGTCCAAGGCAGGGAAATCCTGGAGGAAAGTGTCTAGTGCATGTGGGTAGCCTGTGTGTGTGGCACAGTTGTTTATTACATAGGCTCGAGACATTCCTCAAATATATGATCTAATATTGGCATGCGATGAGGGGGGAGGAGCTGCTGTTTGCACAGTGAATGCACACTATATACACATTTCTTAAATGTGTAGCACTATCAACTGTTATTTTACCATTGTCTAAAAACTGTGTTTATCATTGCTGGGTGTTATGAGCAAATATGGTGACAAAGCAGACAGTAGAATACAAAACTGCTACAGTTTCTCCCCTTATCCCAGCAGGCATTTTAATAAATTTCCATTCGAGCCACTGCCTTGCTCCTGGCCGTCTGCTCCTCGTGTAGGATCTATGGGAATTCTCCTCACAGAAATGAACTCACACCGTCTGACCCTATTCATCCCCAAGACTGCACTTTCCCTGGGACTCCCCCTTTTCCAGTCCCCCGGTTTCCCACAGACCCCCTCTCTCCCTCTCTCTCTCTTTGCGTCCCCCCCTTCTTTTTCCCTACCTTCCCACTGCCCCCTCCCCTCCCAAGTCTCTGCCTTGCTTTCAACTCCAATTTTGGGCACAATGAAGTTGTTCTGGCTGACAGTTTGGCCAGTAGAATAAGTGTTGTTTGAGCCTGCTGTGTGGCCCTGTAGTGGGCCCATTCTCCCCCTCGCCGGCTCAGTTACCAAGAGCCTTGTTGGTGGGACACGGAAGCCATCCGTCCCCACGCTCCCACCCTGACCCAAACGATTAGCCTCAAACCGCACTCAGGCTCACCTGCGCCTCCTCTTTAAACGCTGGTGTGCATGCATGGACATATGCACACACAAACACACTTAAAGCTGCTTATTATCTAATCCTCCACTTTACAATGAATAAACTTCTACCAAATTACTTTTTTGAGAATGCATAAAATCTTCAGACTTTCTCCCATCATGTTCTTCCTAGTGTCATGAGTTCATGTGGTTCTGTCCCATATTGCATCTGTTATGGTGCAGTCGCTGCTACACCAAAGCCAGGTTGGCCTGATTTACTCAGTTACTCCGTGTCTTGTAGGACGTGTCAGAAAGGATTCTGTATTGGGGTCAGCTGGAAAGACAAAGCCTGCAGCCCTCTCTCCTCTGTCGCTCTCAGTAAGCATCAACCAGCCTCCCTTGTCCCCCACCCCAGCCCCCCCCCCAACCCACTCCCTCTGTTTCTTCTCCACTTTTCTGTTTCTCTGTTCCCATGAGTTATCAAACAAATATAAAAATCCACACTATAAATATTCTTCTTGTGTGTATCAATTCTAACATGTACACACACAAAAGCAACACACACACACACACACACAGAAGCCATGACATGAGAAAGTGGCTGGGAGAGGCCCTGATGGGGGGACCATATGTCCAGGCGTTGTATATCAGTCGGCTCACCCCCAGCGCTCTGCCAGACCACCATAACTTAGTTTGTCTTCAGCACAAAGTTTGGTCCAAGCTTGGCTGGGTTCATTAGGAACCTATTCTCTGGAGCCAATGAAGCTCAACAGACCTCCAACAAAGGAGCTAATCACACCCACGGCTGCTGCTCTCTCTCTTTTCCTCACCTTCACTCTGTTTCTAAAAACTTGGTCTGTGCCGTTTCCACGAAATCTCACGAAATAAAACCAAATGTATGTAATCAGACCACACCAAACTATAGAAACTATCAACTACAATTTAAGAAATAAAGCACAATCTGTAGATGTAGAGCACGAAGAATAAATAATTACAGCAAAAGAGCTGCAGGACAGCTAAATGATGACACAAAAGTGCAATTGTACAACCTTTTCCTTCATTTGTGTCATGGCAGTCTATGGTATAGAAACATGGATAATTGTGTCTCCATTGAATATTCGCACCTGCAACTGTTTGTGCATGTGAGTGGACTTACAAAGTGTCATGTTCTCACCTGACAGACACTTTGCTGTCTCAGATGTGAGTGCTAGTGGGATGCGGTGTGTAGAGTGTACGCCTACCTAGAACATGTTGTGTGTGTGTATGTGTGTGTGTGTGTGTGTGTCTATGAGTGCATGCAGGATGTGGTGCACTGACAATGGAGAGCCCCAGGCAGCTGAATACTTGAAATGACCTTGAACCTCAGCATTCTCCATTCCCATGGCTGCAGGGACGGTGAGCATGTCTGTATGTTTGTGCTTGTGTGTGTGTGTGTGTGTGTGTGTGTTTGAGAAGAAGAACAATGAGGCTTGGTACTTTGTCTGTGCACATAATAGCTCCTCCAGAATTCACAGACAGTCAGGGTCAAAATATTTCCAAATAATTTATATTGAATAACGTAGGTGAGATTTTATGGCCATGAAATTTATAAAAAAAAAAAAAAGTTAGAACTGTTGTATCCTGTAACAAGAGAGACATTTTAAGACATGTTTTCAGATTATTGTCCTCATTAGGATAGACCTCATGTGTTTGTAATATCTCACCACATCAGACTGAGCTATCCACTGTCACGTGTGTGGCCCTCTACCTCCCAGCCTGCAGTGACTGTATTTGCTCACCCTGCATCCAGCAGAGCAAGAGACTAGTTCCATACTATGTCCCCTACTGTGCACACAGGGCTACAGGCAAGCATGAACATGGCTGATCTGGACATGGCTCAAACACACAGAACTGTTCACACAGGATGGTCCCAGAGCATACAAACACACATACAAACAGACACACACTTTTGTGCACACTGATGAAGAGGACTTGGTGGGTTAAGAATGGCGACGGGGGGCAGGGATGGCGAAGGGAGACCCAGCGAGGGGTGGTAAAGGCCATGTCACTGGGCCCTGCTTGGACACAAATGTCAGCAGCATGAATGCCTGCACACGGGGACCCAGTGGTGTGAGAGTACAGGAGATGATCAAGAGGAAACAGATAAAGAGGAGAGGAACAGACATTACAACCTTAAAACAAATGGAGCTACCTAAGGAGATAAAAGCTTAACAATGTAAAAAAAAAAACATATTTTGAGACCTGGTTTTAAGGTTTTAAATTCTTTTACATCAAATATTCGGGATTTAAACAAGACCAAACTGAAAGATGTAACACAGTGCAGGACACAGGCTGTGTCTTTTCATCTTTCATGTTTTGTGTGGTTTCAGAAGGGCACAAAGAGTTGTCAGAATATGATAAAAGCAACCTCTTTCCATGCAACTTATCTGAACACTGGTGGAATATTAATTGATCTGACACTCCTCATTAAAACAAAGCTGTTTGCAACATCAACACATGTGGTATTTTTTCCCCAAAACTTCACCCTACAGCCAGACGTATTACACAAACAGATGCAATAGAGTGTGCACCCCTCCCTCTCATGCCCTATGTTACCATCTCTGCTCCCCATCCATTAGATGTTGAACATTTCAACTTTCAAAGTGGAGAGCGAACACAATGCCCTCTGCAGCCTGAAAACACTGAATACATTATAAGCATTTTGCACTTGAATATTCTAACAGATACAAACATACAAGCACACATACAGTATACACTGAGATGCAGAGGAAAATATCACTTTTTTTCTCTCTTTGAAAGGTCAAAACACAACCCTGAACCATTCTGAGGCACTCTGAAGACAAACAAAACACTTCTACCCATGCACTCAGTGTTAAAAGAGATAAAATCCACTTTAAAGCTCCTCAGGTAACAACAGAAAGTATACATAATGTGACACATTTTCTATTCATCCATGCATTAGTGAAGAGGCTCCTATAGACAGTGCACGTGGACTGTAAAACCAGTAGCCTTGGATTTCATGTACCATGTCATAAAAATGTGTTTGTGCTTTTTTTTATATAGGTACAAACACCACGTGAGATTTAACTTGAAAATTGAAACTACAAATATATATACACTAATAAAAAGGCACACAAACTAATACTGTCATTAGGTTACACACAGCCAAACAGACAAAATTACATTAGCAATACCAAGCTTAGGATAATTAAGGGGCAAAATCATATATTATAATAAATAGAATAATCTATTTCAATTTTAGCTTCGGAGGAAGGATGAATGATGTATTCTCAATGTGGTGTTGACTTCAGCTCTGCAGTATTACATTTAATGAGGGTCTTAATGCTCTTATGAAGACAAAGGTTTTACAAGCGAAAAAGCAAAGAAAACATCTATTGCGCACAAAGAAGGAGCATAGATTATGGTATTTATAGAATTTCTTTTCTCTATTCATGTTACTGTATAGGCTATAGTAATGGCTGTCAACACAGAGAACATGGCACTAAACAAAATGGCATTATATTAGCCATGTTGTCAAGGTTAATGCAGGTCACTTTTCTATTCATCTAAAATTGCACTCTTCATTCAAAAAAAATAATTGGTGACATAACAAATGAACACAACTAAATTCTATTACTAGAAAAAATTCATTCACACAATTCAAAATATTCATTTGGCTTCTACGTAGCATGTGATCATGTGGTTGGCTGAGTCTGATGTCAACTGCTGAGAGGGAAGCTGCTCATGGAAATACAAAAAGGGTTTGTAAAATATAATGGTTGAACAAGTTTAACTGAATCATACGGTGAAGGTTAGGTCATTGGGATTTATAAAGAGATTGTGTCTAAGTACAACCACTACAATACATACGGCGATGCTGCTTTTCTTGTCAGCTTACTTTAATTTTTACATAGTTTTCATAGTTGATTACCTAAATTAATTGTTAAACACAATTGGGATATTGTCAGCGAGTTTAGTTGATCGGATCACTTATTACTTCAAATGCCGTATTTCAGCATTTCAGAAAAGTAAAAAATATGAATAACTGTAAGAAACTATTATCTTTTGAAGAAAAAGTTTTCACAGATTATGTAACAAATTGTGTTCAACATTACATTGTATTATGTTTCATGGAATAAAGGTAAATGCGATTGAAATACACACACACACACACACACACACACACACACACACACACACACACACACACGTACAATCTCCAGATGGCTATACTGTAGAGTGTGAATGCCCTGGCAAACACAGCAACAATGAATTCCCTGAACCCAAACCCGAGGCCATCTTCCGCTCAGCATGCACTGTCTTCAGGAAAAAAAAATCCTACATCCTGACTTGTATTACAATTTTTCCATTCTCCCCTTTCCTTCATTTCCCTTTGTTTCCTCCATTTCCAGCCTCTGCCTGGAGTCACAGCAAAGTTCCTTAGTGAAAGCAGTGTGTTCTACTCATCACCGACACTTTTACAGATCCTCAGCCAGACAGTGGTGATTTGTGCCTGTGTTAAGGCAGAACAACTCCTTGCCTCTTTCACGATATAGATTGCTGCCATTATCTGGAGCTATTCCTCTAGCTGACACAAAAAAAGAAGAAGAAAACATCAGGGGTGGTGGGGATGAAGGAATTTCACCAAACAGCAGTATGAATTGCTGATGGGACCTGAGTGACAATTTGATATGCAATTGCAAGGGTCAGTCACAGAGACACTGTCATGTCAGATTCCCATTGTGTGGGGCCAATCTTTAATGGGTACAATGCGTTGACTGAGGATAGTTTTCAATTGAGAAAGTCCAATCAGCATCACATCATTTTTGGTGGTGTAGCTGATGGGGACCATATCGGAGTGGGAGGGGATTTACTTTGGTTAATATATATCTGCAAGTACATGTATACACCCATTCAAACACAACACACTTTTTACATTGAGCCAGAACCTTTGACTGTAGCGGAACCTGACTAATATTCCAACTAACGTGGAGTGAATGTGGCGGAAATGCAAATTCAGCACTGTCCTCTTTCACATTGAGGAATGAAATCAAATCTTTTGTAGCCGCTGGGCATTGAGGGTGGGAAAAACAGCGAGGCGAGAGGGTTCTTTGGGTCACTTGTTTGGGCAGTGAATGAGCCAGTGCCCAAGCGGGAACGATGGTGTGCCAGTGGTGTGCTCTCTGCTAATTGATTGCCGCTACCCACAAGAGCATAATGTATTCTATTGTGATCATCCTTGGCCCATGTTCATTAAGCCAGGAAGCAGCGTGATCTTTTCTTTTTGTCTCGCTCCTGCCCCCCTTTTCTCTCCCCTGCTCCTCTCATTCCCCCTCCCAGTCCCCTGTTTCTCCTCTTCTCTCTGCCTCTCGCTCTCTCCTGCTCTGGATGGGAAAGGTGATGCAAAGATGGTATGACAGGCAAAGCATCCCTCACCATCCCACATGCAAAAACGGAGAGGAACAAAGGACAGATGGAGGGAATAGAGTAGGTGGCTGGTAAGATGATGAAGGAAGGAAGTATGGATGAAAGGATGAGAGGAAAAGACGGGGAAGAGAGCTGATGGCGGAGAAGATAGAAGGATATGGAAACAAGATGGTGGGGGAAGAAGACACAATGAAAGTGTGGAAAAAAAAGATGAGGATCAGAGAAGCCCCTCTCGCCATCTCCCTCCATCCCTCTCTTTTTCTCCACTCCGCCCCCCTCCCACCCAATCCTTTGCTCTAGTCAGGTTCCCACCCGCTCCTGCTCTCCCCCACACCTCTTCTTTTTACCCCCCACCTGCCCATCTTGCCCCTTTTTTACCCACCTCCCTTCCCCACTTCTGCTACTCACCCCATCTCTGGTTCGCCTCTTAATGAGAGCTAGCGGGACAATAGCACCATTGTTGCCCGTGTTTGGGAACCCTGGACTGAAACAATCGTTGTTTACCCAAGCAGTGGCACAGCCTGGACCCTCGCCTTCATTACAGCCGGGCCAAGTCTGATTAAGTCTGTTCCACAAGTGCTACAATAAGCCACTGAGCTGGCCACTACCATTCATCCACTCTCCTCCATCCTCCATCTCTTTCTCCAACACTTCCTCCTGTGTCTCTCTTCTGCAGTCATAATTTCGAACTGGATTCTCTCTGTATATTCTCGTCCTTGCTTGTAGATGCTCCCCCTCTGATTTACATATCATTCATCCTCAATCACCAGGAGAATCAGATTTACTATAGGAGTGGTACAAGACAGAAAGATAGAACAAAATGCAAAAAGAAACAGAGAGGAGATGGAGTGTAAATGACAAAGTAAGTGTCTAAAAATCATTAGTTGAATATGATCTATTTTCAAAATGACCTTCATAATCTAGGACAAAGCTAATTTCTTTATTTCTTTATTCCCACAAGGGTTGAACATGCTGCAGGCAGTGACAATATGACTGACTGCAAGAAATAAGAAAAAACTCTCTTAACATAATGGTCTCAGATCATAAAAAAATTGGCATGGAGGTAGTGTTATCAAGCTGATGCTTGTGGCAGAGACGCACTGAATCAGTGGATTGAAAGCCTTTTCACTCAACCATATCCCTCAGCTCTGTGGCTTGTAACAGAAGTATGCTACCAGCATTATGCAAAACAGCATCATGAATATGCGTAATTAGGTGGGACTGGTGTAATTTTTCTGGGTTATGGGATGTGACATTTGTGGGGCAGGAGCATACATCAGCGTAAGCACGACTGACAAATGCATAATCCCTTTCTCTGCAATGAGGCATTTTACACTTTGCAACACAAAATATACTGTTTGCATTCATACACTTAACAGCCGAATGCAAGAATGCACAAAATCATCCAGATGAACATCCACACATACACAGGCAAACATCCGTACAGTCACACATGCATAGACATGCACAGATGGACATGTATGCAAAAGCACTGTGCATATGGCACCAAGAGAAATCTGTGCATTTGAACACAGACATAAACTCGAGATCAAAGTCCAATTGTTTTAAAAGCTGTGTACGAGTAACACATCAACAGAGAGACAGATAGTCAGAGTACATTTGTGTTTACTCTTGGAAAAGGAGAAAATAAAGGTAAATCTATGTCTAAAAGTAGAAGACATGAGAATATCAAAGGGGCACAATTACTAGGTAATAATGGAGGAAACCTGAAATAAATAAAAAATAAAATAAAATATGGCCCAGCCTTGGAAGGCAGAAGGACACAAAGGCTGCTATTGCCAAGCAACAAGGTTAAAAGAGGACTGCTACGCATGAATGTTTAACATAATATGCTACTAGATATCAGTTGGTAAGTAGCTTTAGACGTTGTTGTTAGTGAGCAGGAAACACAGCACAGTTGATGAGCAAGTCTCAGCAAATTTCCCTCCACACTTAACTACACTGTTGAGAAATACCTGGAAGATTCTTTGCTTCCATTTTTTTACATCATTGAATTACTGAGCATCTATTATAGCCTGATATATAGAACGTTTTTTCCCTTTCTTTTTTTTTTTTTTGCATTAGTATTCAATTTAGATGAACCTTCAAAAGAACTGAACATATGAGTGCACAAATAAGGACAGACACATGGGCATAGGTACACTGACAAAAGCATCTATTAATAATTGGATCATATTCTTACACAACCAGACACACACACATATGCGCGCACACTATCAACACACCTCTCTAGCTCTTCAGAGAGAGCCAATTTATAGATACTGTACTGAACCCCCCCTCACCACCTCTCGTCTCTCTCTTTGCCTTGCCATGCCCCTTTCCCTTTCCCCATTCACCCATACAGACGTACACACGTGCACACACACACACACATACACACACACAGGCACGCACAGCACCCTGCACAATCCACCACCCTGCCACACATACCGAAGGGGAGGACACATCCCTCATAGCACCCAGGAAATTAACTTGACATTTGATGCAGACAGAAAAAATATATTTCAGTGGGGGGAGGAAAAAAAAAAACAAAGTGTACCAAAGCAGAGATAGCATAAACCCATCCCTTGTTCACCCTTCTCCACCCCACCCCCCTTAAGCCCAGGGACGCATTCGAGGGGGATTTCAGCGATCTGCATTGCAGACGCCACTGGGTGCCCACGGAAAAATGAGCTTCATCTTTTGCCTGTCCTTCTCAGTGTATGCTGTCTGTCCCTCTTTGTTTCCATCCTTCATGATGCCGGCACTCCATTTTCATATCCACTTCCCCTCCCTTGTTTGTGCCTTTCTGTTTGGGAGGAAGTTGAAAAAAAAATAATAATAAAAATATATATATATATATATATATATTGGAGTATTGGAGGATCATTTGATGGTGCATGCGTATGAAATTAAGGCAACACCCTTTAAGCCACTCCTATCGAATACAAAATTTCATTTTGTGAGGATGAGGGTGTTTTAAATTACTGCTGTCGTGCCATTTATTTCAGTTTAGCATTTATCCTGGCCACTGATACACACTAATATCCCTTTGTTGAGTTATTACATTTAAACGGCTCTGTAAATCTGGGTTAATCACTCCACATTTTACAATCAATTGAGAAAAGAAGCAATAAACATCCAGTGGTTGTAATTTTGTACAAAGCAATAACAACAGTCGCTCCTGTTACGCATATTGCGGTGCACCTACAATTTCATGTGAGCAGACTAGAAAATCAAGTGCAGTGTGATCTTGCATATGTTTGATAAGATTAACGATCGCATCAAAGGCCTCGTGGTAACCTCGGCATGGAGCCCAAACACCACAAGCGAGAGCAGGCCACAATTAATACATCATTATGCACTGCTACAGTTTATACCCATGAACACACACAACACACAGCAAGACCGCCGACCAGCTAGTGTCTGTCTCAATATCCCCTGCATTAGACATGCAGGAATGTTAACATCATTATGCACAATTGTGAATGTCTGTCTGAGCCCTCCCCCTTTTCTCCCCTACCATATTGTGTCTGCGGTTTAGTCCACTTGTATGTGTGTGTGTGTGTGTGTGTGTGTGTATGTGTGTGTGTAGTGTCTGACAGAGGGCGGCATTATTTAAATATGATTTTTTGTGCATGCAAGTTGAGACAAATTACTTATTGTTGTATGGCTATGAGACTCTGAGAATGTGATATTGTTAAACCATGTCTACATTAATATCAGCATTTTGTCGAGGGAAGTGATGCTGCGTGAATTAATTTCATGGAAAAAAATATGTGCTTTGCAAAATGATTCAATTTATGTATAAGGATTTTATTGAATCATTTTAGAATTTTTCTACGAATTAGGATTGAGTGAAAATTTTGAATTAATTTGTGATGAAACACACTGGCATATTTTATAACACACACACACACGCACACACACACACACACACTTTAGACACTGTTGTATAATGAATTATAAAAGTAATTATATATAATTTAAGATGGAAGCAAAGTGGCTTTTAACTTTTAAGTACTCAAGTGAATCTTTTTGCAGTCTATGCTGATGCATTTGTGATAATGCAGTAGCCCTACTAGTGCTTTAAATATCCATGGTGAGAACCAAATCAAATATCAAGTAAAATAATACAAGCATATTTTTCTTTTTTTTAGGCCTAGAGGAAAATTGAGGCTGACCTGCGTTGTCATTACCTAATCCCCCAGTAACTGAACATAATTATGAAAATGTCACATGTTGGATAAAGCTGTTTTTACTGGGCGGGCGAGTAGCAGAGGTGTGACTTTCATTAGCGTTGCTATTACTAATATCTGCTCTGCATTTCTCTGCCGTCAAAATATTGCATCATCCAAACACACACACACACACACACACACACACACACACACACACACACACACATACATACATACTGCAATGCTGTTAACAGCTACTGTGTCTTAGAAACCCCTCTGTAATGAACACCATGCACTTTGTTGCACTAAAACATAAATAAATAAATGAATAGATAAATAAAGCACAGTTTCAATCAAAAAGGAAACGATACAAAGCTACACATTATTCAGGAATTGCGGGTAAACAGATCTACCCAGTATTTGTAAGCTGAGAAAATTCTACAAAGTCTCGAGAAGAGATTTAGAATCAGATTCAAAACCAATATACATTCAGTTATCTGCCACAACTTCAAGGAAGATTGTCCAGCAAGTGTTGTATACAAAGTCCTCTGCTTATTCAAACTCTCCTCCTGCCACCTTGCTATTCCTTGCTGCCAGCGATTTGCATTCATTTGCATGATTTTACGATGTGCATATCCTTTGTTCTGACTGTATGATGATGCAGAAGAAACCCTCCCTACGCAGCGCTATTAAACAGCCCGCTGAAAGCTACTTGGATATTAAATGGAAAAAAAACAACTAGTTTTATCTGTTTTAATTATAAATTGATAAGACGAGATTTCCACAAATACCAGTCTCATCCCCGGTGCACCCATGATAATATGGTGCATCAGCATGAGGGGGGAAAAAGATGAGTATGTTCTAGTTTTGTGGAATTTTTGAACAACCATGGAAAGGACATATTGTGCTATCGCTAAGAGGCATGAGCATCTGCAATATATAGCATGGGGAAAGGATTGCATCCAAGCATGAAATATGGAATTACTTGACAAATAGGAAATAGGAAAAATTATAGAGGAAAACTAAATCACTAAAAAGAAAAAAATATCTTTCACATATTTTACAATATTTTCATAAAAAAATGTATTATTTTCTCCCTCAGTTGCCTTTCTGGTTTTAGTCATCATTTATAATTGTTTGCTATTGTATTACCTGATCATAAAGAATTAAGCCTTTGCATTTACAAAGCAATCTCTACTGTGCAAAACTGTCATTTTGACATTTGTGAGTGGACCCACTGCAAAGCTTTCCTCTATGCTGGCATCTTTTGTTCCCTGTTGTTGTTTTATCTGTGCACACAACATGCGCACACACACACTCACACAAACACACTGATGCTTTAGCACTCCTTAATCATGCAGACACAAGCAGACGACTTCATTAATCGCTGTGGGCTAGCACTGATGATACAGAAGCCGGCCTACAAGACTGGAGGGTTTATATTCACAAATATGGGCGCCACACTATAAGTACTTACTCCCGCTGGCGCCCTAATAGCAAGCAGCTGTACAGCAAATATGCATGTCTAACAGATGATTATGAGTATAGCATAGGAAATGAGGTGATGCAATGTAAACAAACTGTAGAGCAAACATTGTTGGTTTCTGTGGGTGCTTATCTTCATATTCAGCAAATAGTACTGAGGCAAAATTTACAGTATAAATGTTTTGTGTTTGTCTGAGCTGTGGAAATATTAATCATGCCCATAGAATTTTTAATATTGAGAAAAAGAGCTAGTGTGCAGGAGAGAGGAATGTAACTATCCAAAAAAAAAAAAATTGTTGTCCTCATTTCAAATGGAAACATTTCCTGATATTGTCAAAGTACATCTGCATCTGCACAGTCGGAAAGCTTTCCTTGTTTCCTGTTTCAGCTTCATGCCCTGCCATATTCTGTAAACAGGCAATGGCTGATGGGCGTTTAGATGTTACTTGTAAAAAAAAAAACAACTATCTTTCAAACTAAATAATTCAAACTCAGATATAGAGGTCTGATGACCCTAACACACTTTAAGGCTGGGCTTTAAGCTTAGAGCGAGGTCTATCTAAGGTGATCATTTTGTATGTAGAGAAATGTTTGCAAACATCCTCAACAGAGCTTATGTTTACTCTCACTCATTGGATCATCTGGTGAAAACTCTTACCATTGAAACGTTCAGCAAAGTGTGCCATGTTTAAAGCTGTTTACCCTCCTCCATGATGCGGTGACACAATTCTGAAGTCTCAGGTAACAACCTCTTTTTTCTCAAAGGGCCAATGGTTTTCACTTTACCCCCATAACATCTTTGGTTGCCCTGATTAACACTATCATGACACTATCACAAAAAAGCAGTAACTCCTAAATGCTGAGCTGATGTTATGTTGAACAATACATATACAGTAAATACAAAACGACGCCAATATTAAAGTTAGAAGTAACTGAATTTGATCCAGTGATATGGTGGCGAAAGTCTTAATACTATACAGAAAAGTAATTTATGGAAATGTACTGCAGAGACTGCCATAATACACCATCTCTCTGTGGTATAGTCTAGATGGCTACACTCTTCAGCGCTGACTTCTCCTACCTAGTGACTTGCCCTGCCCTTCTAATTGGCCCTTCTGAGCAGTCCACCAAATGTGTGTGAGTATTGGGAGTAATTAGGACGAGTAACACCACTGCACACTGATGCCCATGGGCACTGACATACCACCTCACTTCTTCACCCCCTTATTTTTTTTCTTTTTTTTTTTTTTTTTTTTTAGCAACACCAAGATATAAACTTTTAACACTTAACACAGAACATGTAAAGTCATTGGGCTTATTTTCATTTAGTTTAAGTTTGTCACTGTGTGTGGGATATAGTTTTTAACCATCAAGAGTATAAGCATGGCATAGGTATCAACTGCTACTGTATATTTTCTGCTGACAGTGACATGTCAATCACTGTAGCTAGTTATGCACGATGTTTACACCTAATATCCCAACACTTTGCCTGCTGTCTTTCAAGAGGTCACCTAGACATAAGAGGAATGGTGTCAAAGCTGAAATGAAGACAGCACAGATGGAAATCTGCCGTTGCTGCCAGCTAATATAATAAATATTTTCCTGTCACGAGAGTAAGCTCAGCTCATTAAAATGTTTGTCTCTCTTCAACAACATAAAATGTCATGTCTAATAATGGCTGGGGGTCTAATTGATAGAGCAAGATGCCCTGCACGCAATGCAAGCAATGCCATGCAGAGCGGAGGGCAATTACTGTTACTGCATGGATATCAATGGCCAGAGGAAATTTTTGAAATCACTTCCTGGTTGTAGCTCTTGTTGGTGTGTGTGTGTTGTGTTGTTGTGATGATGAACAGTGAACAGTAACCTCTGTTTCCCCTGTGCTTCTTGTCTTTGGTATGGACCACAGGGCAAAGGATGGGTCATGGGATTTCATATCGCCCACAATCACATCGCCTGAGCTGCCTTCAAACCACTGTTATTCTGTTTACTGTGTCCTCTGGACCACTACTAACATCTATGCCTTTTTCCAACACACACATAGGCTAACTTTGCCGCAGGCAAACAGACACACACATCAACAGAGATGGGCACAGAGGGGAAAAAACACTCAGTCAAAACCCCTGCCAACAAAGAAATTTAGCTATTTTTGACAAAATTTCCGACACTTTGTATAAAATTTTCAATATAGAGTGTTGGAAATTCATAAATAAATATCAAAAGCTTTAGGAAATCACATTCACTGTGCTGAGTAAATAATTAGAGCAAAAATAATTTGTGATTTGAAAAAAGGAATGAAAATAAAATATCAGTAATTCAAAGCCTTTGTAGAGTGAATTTCACTGAAATGTTTAGTCCTTAAATTAACAGAGGTCTCGGACAATCCATTAACTGGGGAAAATGCAGTTTGGGAGTGATTGGACTAAATTTAAGTTTTTTCTGCCAGGTACAAAAATGGATAGGAGGCATGGTACATGCATAGTGCCATCGCATCTAGCCTGTATAGGCTAATGCTACACACACACACACACACACACACACACACACACATTTTGGTTTATTAACCCAAGCTCACCTCATGTGGGTCCAGTGGAGGGCAAAATCTCAGAGATTTCATGTTGACCTCTTCTTTTTGCTGCCTGCAGTCCTCCACAGCTCCCTTTCTCCATCACTGAAGCCTTAGAAGACACACACACACACACACACAGGCAGGGAGTGAGTATATTTACCAAGAGGTAACCTTTACATGTTGAATAACTCTTCTTGAGCAAATCACAATTAACATGTTCCCTCTAAAAAGAAAGCAAGGAAAGCAAATGCACAGTTATACGGTAGCAGAAGGAAACAGAGGTATCATTTCCCATAGCTAAGTTTACTTGCAGGAATTCAAATTGGCAATAACTTTGTGCAAATGTCGTCTCAACCTTTACACTTTGCCACAAATAGCAAGTCAAACTTGGGACCTTTATGGCACATGAGCAGCTGGTTTATGCATCACTTGAAGGTCATGCGAGTTGTGTTTTTTTTTTCATACTGGAAAATATTAATAAGAGGTTTTGTTTAAATGTTAACCTAGGAGTCTAAATTTGATTTATTGACGTATAGATACTTAAATATCTCATAATAAAACTGATAATTGTGGTTTAAGTATTGAATTCTTCCAGAATTCTGGTGTGTGCTAACACTGTTTCAGCAGCCATGCTGTTGAACCCAGCCACCCTTGACCTCTCACTCCTCCTTTCACTGGTGGGTAAGCCGGTCAAATGTCAAATGTGAAGACTAAAGAACAAGGCCATTTGAGGTCAAAGGTAACCATTATAGATTGCAGCAGTTTATGGTTAGTTTGAGACCTAATTGTTGAGACCTAAATGTGGTGGTGACTCATTAGGAGCATATATACTGAACATACTGCACATAGTTTCCTTCTTCTGGTCTCTTCCCTGCTGTGCTCCCAAGTGATTGTGAGGCTCTTCTGGCACGTCAGTCTCAAACTGACAGATGCCACATGTTATCAGAGCTTCATATCAGAGCACACGCATACATAACCACACACTTGCACTTGCACTGTCAGGATGCTGCATGGCAATAATCAATAATACAACCACACAAGATTCTTATGATTTCATTCCCAATTTTATTGATGTTTTTATTTCATCAAATACAAACTACAAAAATGCATTAAAGTCAGGAATCGTGTAAAAACACATGAATGTCAGACAGCCATCACCTATATATGCAATTAGCACGTCAGGAAACAAAAGAAGAAGCAATAAAAACAGTTAGGATATCTTTATACAGGGAATAGTTCTCATACTCCCCATTGCATGTTCAAGGCTGTTGTGAGTATGTCTTGCGGTTGTGTGACAAACCAATGTGTGTGTGTGTGTGTGTGTGTGTGTGTTTGCCTGTATGTGTGTCTCTAGCCCTACGGCAGGGTTTAGGGTAACTATACCGCACTGCCCCCCCCACCTTCACCCCGTTCCCTTTGCGGCTTGTGTGGCTTGTCTCATCCCATCTCCCTCCTGCTCCTCTATCTTCCTCCTCCGCTCTGCCACCCCACCCCACCCCCGCTATCCCCACCACTACTCTGCTTCTCTGCCTACATGTGTGTGCAGGGTGGGTGGGGGTGGTGGGGGTACACCGGCGACGACAGTGCCAAGAATCAACCCCCTGGTTTCTCTGAAGCTGCAGTGTGGTGATGCAGACGATGTTAAATCTTATGCAAATTGCACATGTATACATATCACATGCAATCACACACACACACACACACACATACACATATGTGATACAAGATAACATAAAGAGGAACATATAGAAGACCTACAAGGATTGTTATTATACGGTTTAAAAATAGAAATCATATTTAACTGAGCTGCACTGATTTGAAATGTAGTATAAGAACATTAAAACTAGAAAAACTATATTGATCTTGACTTATAGGATGCTGTACTGACTATGCCTCACATTCTCACATTGTGTGACTCGTCACCAATTGCACCTACCTATATGACAAAAAGAAGTATTCATAGAACAAAAGCATTTCCTTTACGAGAGGTGTGTCTACTCTCCACCCCGGTGGCTTACAGTGTTTCATTATCCAAAGTCGAGGTCTGCTTTGCCACCCAGCTCCCCCATGCTGCCTGTCTCATTTCCTACCGGTAACAATCCATTAGCCAACGCCAGGCTCAGACACGCAGCCGTTTAATTATTCTCACTTCTTTGGCAGCACGCCGGGGCGTACCACTCATCAGAGGAAACAGGGAGTTAGGGAAGGAGAACAGCTGATATTGTATACGTACTTTATGCATGTAAAAAGGGACAACAGGCTGACTATGCAAGGAGACACGGCTCACACAGACATAATTTCCACGTACCCCTTCACACACTTCTAGTATACAAACACACTGGCTTCCAGATGAATACGTACACTGCGATCTCTACAGAAGCAAATTTACACACCAACGACCAGTTTCAGCAAAAACTCTAATTGTGACAATATAGTCAAATACTTCAGATAACCATACTTTCCTAAATGGGGGAATTTGTGTGTGTGTGTGTGTGTGTGTGTGTGTGTGTGTGTGTGGATGCAAGAAAAATGAGGACGATGTGTGGTATAATTCTTCTTGAATAATTTCCTGTGCATTCTTCTTCATGCTATGCCTCAGGAGCACTTCAGGATGAAAGGGAATGCTAATGCTGTGTCTGTATCTCACTGAACAATGTGTGTTTGTGCACTGTATGTGTGTACGTGTGTGTGCATGTGTGTGTGTGTGTGTGTGTGTGTGTGTGTGTGTGTGTGTGCCGCCTCACTAACCACATTTATGATAATTAACAGATAGGAGAGGTCAGCCACAGTATGTGTATGTGACAGTGAGAGTGAGTAAGAGAGGAGACAGAAAAAGATAGGGACAACAGTACTGATTTACATACACTGGCGATATTGCCATCGACTTCCTTTCTTCGCTCTAAAGCATTTGTATTGTCATTTTTGGATGTAACAGTTTTAGGAAAGGTGCCAGCTATACTCTCACAAAAAGAGCAAGTTTTATCAGTAAGTGTTCACAGGAGGTGGGATTGAGCACCATTATTCTTACGGTTCATGTAATGTACACTGACACATTTGTGACATATACAATGTGCTTACTTTTATTTCTGTGATAGCTGGGACTTTAAAGTGGTGAGCTCTGGTTTAATTTACTGTTTAACACTGTAAATTAACACGTACACAGATGCAACTTGAAATACTTATGTATGCTGTGTGTCCCATTACAATGTTTTCTCAAACTGAAGTCGGTAAAAGCCAACATACATATCATTTCTCAGGCTAAAAATACATAGAAATGGTCTATTGAAATTCTCTAAACATTAGCAAATACCAGTTTAGATCTAATGAGCATGGCGCTAGTTTTAGCGCACCTACCCAATAAACGGCGAGCGATAAAAAGCTTAATGCTGGCTGATCTCGAAGGTGACAGTAATCGAGCGAATTAATACATGCAAATGAAATGCTCAGCATGCATAGCTAGTGTTGACAGTAACTGAATAATTGACTTTCAGAGCTCTGTGTTCTTGGCCACATACCGCACAGAAATTTGTATGCATTAATGTGTATGCATGTGCATGTCTATGCCAGCGGACATTTTAAGTCTACCCTCCTCACACTCTCACTACTGCCAAACGCCTTAAGATGGTGGCACCTTGAGGCAGAGAGAGACACTCATAGAGAAAGCCAACCTCCTCCTCCCTTTCCCCCTTCTTCCACCTCGGGTCCTCACGACAACACAGGACAGGCCCCCCTTCCTAACCCTTAGCCCCCCTAATAAATATTTAATTCACCCCTCTCTAATAAGGATATTAGGCGAGTACACCCCAGCCCTGGCATATATGCATGAGTCCTTTCTCATCAAATTTACATAAAAGGGCCAGATGCTAATGCGAGCGTAGCAACTACTGCTCACTATTCTATATGCGCTGGTACTAGCTCCCTAGTCCGAGAGCCCATATAATTTAATTGCCGAACAGCATATATTTTTCAAACAGTTCCCCGTATTCAAATTGCATCTAGGCCTCAATACCATGCTTTACAAAGAGCCGAAAGACGGGCATATTTTAATTGTAGTGGCGGCACGTCTTCAGTATTTATGCTTATTTAATGTTTTCTGAAGATCTTCCCCCTTTACAAACCCATACATAATACAGATGTGCTTATGCATAATATGAAAAAAAAGAAAACATCTGGGTGTTCGGACAGTGAAATCGAGGACGTTGCATTTTATAGAGGCAGAGCTTGTTCAAACATTAATTACCATTTCAACAATAAGAGCCAATTAAGGTTTGGAAACTGAATTATGCTGATAGTATTAAGAGTTTCCTAATGGGAAATTGAGAGTCAATGCAGTGAGAAACAATTAGCATTATATTTTAGAAGCAAGTACCTTGATATTGACAGATCCTGTACATATATTGAGTGTATTGTATAGAAAAAAATAATGTCCAGCCCACTTAAATGTAAAGTATTGCGTATAGCACATTGAGACTGAGTGCCACGATTTTTGTAATTAATAGGGAATGAATAATGCAGTGACATGAAATATATTATTTACATCCTTTCATCTTCGAGGAAGATTCAAAGCATATTTCAGATGCAATTATACTAATTTATTTATAGTGCATAGTATTTGCATAATCAAAAGCCAGCGGTGCACAGATATCCTCAAAGCCAGGCTGACAGCCAGCTTTAGACCTGTAGTACAAAAATAGCATTTATGTACACAGCCTTATTGTGCACTGCTGCTGCCACAGTATTGATATCTAACAATGAAAGTATATTGTACTAGCTGGTAGCATTATTATAACAATTTAGGTACGAAGTGTACAATATGGCACTTGCATTGTATTCTACCCAAAGTCATAGAACTTTTGCAGTTAGATTTTGTATTGAAATAAAAGCAGCATATGTTGACTGCAAATATCATCAAATGACAATTTGTATTTTAAATCTTAAATTTTGGAGTATTAAAGACATCATTATCAGATCACACAAAATTGCTGTACACATTGTGATTCAACAAATTATTTTAACAATAACAATAATCTGTGCTCACTTAAAAAAAAAACACTGATAAAAGACAACCACTATATTATCTTAATAATGTGTACAGATTATCATGACTATATATATATATATATATATATATATATATATATATATATATATATATATATATATATCTCAAATAATAAAATGGCCAATTATTACCCCCAAATCCAAATAGTTACAACATTGTAGGATAGGTTGACATATCTAATAATCTCCTTGTTTGATCTTTTGTTATTCTTGGCTCTAGATTGAGCCTTTTCTTTCCAAACAGTGATCAGGTTCTGTGGTTAATGCTAAAATATTAGAGAAATGTTGGGGGTTGTTGTGGCAGACTACCAAGCATACTTATGGAGCTCTTAGATTAATAAGACAGGTTTGGGCAAAACATGGACTGAGGTGTTAGCAGTATCAATTTTGGGAAAACCAAATTTTCACCTTACTTCAGTTTTACATGTTGCAATTGTCAGTTTGATGGACAATTAAGGGAATAACAACAAGCTCACCATTTTAAATAGGCTAACTATATTTATAGAGACTCATAAAATTAGTCTTAGAGCATCTATGTCAGGAAAGTAATGTTTCACTGACAAATTACCTGACACCCATTTTTCACTTAGTGGTCACAAGTTTCACTTTCATTTTGTATTAGTTGATATGATTATTTGATAGAAATTATTTAAATACCACAAGAACTGAGTAACCTCATCATGCCAGGTAACAATGAATCTACGCCATACAGACAACACAACTCTACCACTTTCAAACACAATCACATTATGCCACATGTGGAATAGATCTTTGACAATAGGTAACAGGGCAAGGTGTCTGTCCAACATGTCGGCCATGCATATCTATGCAGTTAGCCAAAGGGGAGGGCCATACAGCGTGGCAGAGCACAGCATGCCCGCTGCTCCCCACAAGACGCTCAAGTGGCCATGCATGATGTCATTAAAAAGGGCCCAACCATGACATTCCTCAGTGGATTATTGGCAAGTTATGGCTGGCTGGTCTGTTATGGTGTGAGATTGATCAGATCCCACTTAATTGGGAATGACACCATTAATAAAGCCAATGACACCTATTTGGTTTTTGTGTGTCATTGTGTGTGTTGAATGTACAATCTCAGACTCTGTTTTGCCTTTTATATAAACCACAGCCTCAGACTCTCACAGTTCATTAAGCAGGTAGATTAACGTTATGACTTCAATTTTTAGAGGAAACAAGAGCAACTTTTACTGAGTCAATTAACCAATGATGCGGCGGTTACTTGGCAGGAAACCCATTTGAACACTATAATATATGTCTACATTGACAGAGAGTAGGTGGCATTCTAGCTTCTTGCATAGAGCACACATGCACTGTCACACCAACACACACACTCACAGAAACCAGGAACCTGTCCTGCATTGGCAGGGGCTGATGCTGCCATGCGCACGGTGATCTCACTTACCGTTGCCGTGGCGACACCAACCAGAGGGAAAAGCCTTGCTGTGTGTGCGCATGCGCGTATGTGTGAGTGTGTGCCTGTGATTGTGACAGCAGCTTGAGCTGGAGGAAGAGGAGGAGGAGGAGGAGGAGGAGAAGGAGAAGGAGAAGGAGGGCCTGCAGGAATTCACGTTGTGCCTGGCTTGTTTAAGGTTTATGCCTCATTCACTTACCACCTTTTACCAGGGGAAATACTGAACTGGCCCTTTCAATTATCAAGGCAATAAATTCAGCATGGCTGTGTCTTTAAAAAACACACCAGTGCTTTAATAGGAAAAGGGACAGCATAAAGGTGTGTGTCAATTAATTTGTGTAAGCTATATCATGAGACACAGACAAACAGGAGGGAAAACATGCAGGGCTTCATGCATACATTGCTCAAACACGGATAAGCATACAGACACATGCAAGCATGTATACAGCATTCGTTCATGAAAGCTCCACCACTACTGGCACACCAGTACTCTTATGTCTCTTTAGACAAACAGCCAAACTAAACTGCCCTACTACCAGCTGGTATTGTTGAATTCTATTAGTGATGAAGAGCTAACTCAGACTATAGGGGTCATCTGCTCATCAATGGGTGACGGTGGCCTAGGCTTGCTCCGCAGCCATGAATGCACTGAATTCATTACTCCTGGTGCACAGATGGTGTCTGGCTGCCTGTCTCAAGTTCAAGTTCATGTCCAGGAGACACGCACACACACACACACACAGGGAAGGAGAGAGATATGGCCCAAGCCAGACAGACAGACGTTGTTGACTGAGACACAGCTATTGTTCCCTTTCATTAACATGATGTAGTAGCCTCACTAGCTATCCAAGATGCCTAGGTCAGTTAATTGCGGAGACAAACGCACAGAGAAAAACATACACGCATGCAAACACAGACATACATATGTAGATGCACATGAAGCGTCTAACCCCATCATAAGCCTCAGCAGCATGGAAACAGCCCTGCATATCTGCTCAGTGAACCTGGATATAATAGTTTTGACTGTAGCTGAAGATGAGGTTTCATTGTAGCTCAGAATATGACAGCACTTCCTACTGACAAAGAAGCCATATATCTCAATACTTTGTTATTGCAAAAACAATTTGGGAGTGGGCCACAATGAGCAACAAAAAATACAGCCATGCAACACATATATTAACAAATGGCACCTGTACAACGACTATATTCACAGCCTTCACCTGGGCCGACACATATTATAAACCTGCTACTGCACCTGCCATACACATCACACAGAAAGCACATGAAAACCCCGGGCACGCTCACATAAAATATGCTGATTGCCCGTCCAATGAATATGAAAACACCTTCCATGGTCGCCATGGTTTTGTTACTCAACAAATCACGTGACAACAATGGCTGTGGCGCACTGTATGTGTGAGCGCAGAAGAAGGGCACAGCCAAGCGCATAGTCCCCATTTAGAGGAGGAAGGAAAGGGGTCTGTCACCACCCATTTCTACATGCATAGTCAAATCACACGCCTGTATTTTATACATATATATGGAAATGGGGCCCAGTGGAATGAATGGCAGGTTCCGTTCTTTTTCAGCAATGTGCTTATATGGCAGGAACACTTCTATTAATAATATAAAAGCATGCTTTTGGCCACCTCACACATTAGAAAACACGACTCATCCTCATTTATAGAGATACAGCATTTACATAACATCAATGCACCTTTGCACTATCAGGTAAGTGTGGACTTTAGATACGGAGGCCACATCGTCATCACAGATAGAGAATACAGTTCATTATTTTAAGGACTCATGGCAGCAGTGGTTGTCAGTGTTCATAAAAAGCACTAATGTGAACCAAATTGGTGAGATTTACTCAGTCTCTGGAGACAGGCAGGCAGTAAAGGCCGTGCAATCCTCCAATGCAGCCCAGGAAAACTGAAAGTGGCTGAGAACGGACATGTATGCAAGAGTGTTTTGCAGCTGTTTGAGACATGTGATACTGCTCTCTCCTGGCAACACTACATCTCAGCATTGAATTGCATACCCTATTGACTGAGTGGACCTCTTTTATTTGATGCATTCAATGATGGACCTAGAGGAACGAATAAAACCTGAATACATCCTAGTTTATCTTGTGCATGCTAACATTAGCCTCTTACCCTGTTAAAATATATTGAATTTGATAAATATAGGATTCAATATTAATATACAAGGGCACATTTTGTCTCAATTTCTTGTCTACATGAAGACCTCGTGAAATGAGCCACTGTTCAAGAAAAAGCTTGTGGAAAAAACATAATGTAAAAGAAGCATAGTGGATGTGCGGACATTTGGTGAATGATATGGACACTCAGTGAATAATATGAGCTGGTGGCTTAGTTACAGATCCTAAGGTTTTTTCCTACTCTGAATTGACATTTAATGTTGCCCCCAGACTTGAAAACAGTGTTCCCTTTCATAAAGCTAGACAACGATTTCAATCGACTTAACTGGGGACAATAAGACTTGTTTTATTCACCGCTGCTCTGGCCAAATTGTGTTCTCAAATTTTCTTTCGGGCAAACGACCTGGTATTGTATGCCGTCTTTGACAGGGGCAAGGAACAAGAGACACTAGTTTTGTCTGACGGTGTGAGAAAGTCAGCAAGAGACCTTTTCACCAAAGGCAGTGTTGAATGCAGCCACTGTGGCTCTGTTTAACACTGCACTTGAATAATCCTCAGTTGCAAAATAGCAGATTTCTAAACATATGCTGATCTTGAACAAGCCTATAACTTGATCAGATATTTTGAAACCTGAAAAAATAAATAAAATAAAATAAAATAAACACACAATACACACTTTGAACCAGGATACAATGAGGATAAAATTAACCTTGTGTCATTTAAATGCTCGGGCCTGCTTTAAACACATGGCCTACACCAGAAACAGCCTATCATCTGACAGATCCAGCAGATAGTCACTGAGTGGACAACAGTCACCTATAGCTGTGTTTATGGGCTGAAAATGCTCAAAACTGTGCAACTCAGCTATAAACAAAACTTCTTATTACAGTGTCATTTTTAGGTACCCGAAGAATGCATCCCTATTAGTATATATATATATATATATATATATATATATGTGTGTGTGTGTGTGTGTGTGAGAGAGAGAGAGAGAGAGAGAGAGAGAGAGGGAGAGAGAGTGTGTGTGTATAGGGCTTCATGCATGCGTATAATTTTAAATGACCCTTTGATTTGTCTTTAAAGTAGCCTACCCTGTCATATTCCATGTTTCATACCACACTTTCATATTGTCTATAGCCTCCTGATAAT
The DNA here is from genome assembly GCF_046630095.1 of Trachinotus anak. Lineage (NCBI taxonomy): Eukaryota > Metazoa > Chordata > Actinopteri > Carangiformes > Carangidae > Trachinotus > Trachinotus anak. Next base: position 12,931,860 of record NW_027273859.1, on the reverse strand, counting down.
ATAATCTATACAACCTTAATCTCAAAACGGTCTCCCTTCATGGTCAAGTTCAAATGCAAACAATGCACTGTGATGTCACCCATTCAGATGCCCCAGACTTCTTCATGCAACATTATCTGCGCTATTACTAATTCTCAGGAGAAGTACAACGCCTGGATCTGCGCGCTCAAGTGGGGCCATGCAGGATTACAGAGTTGCAGCACATCCCTTTCAAATTCATAAACCCGCATAGTTTTAAGATAATGACCCAAAGTCCTCATTATCAGTACAATTGGCGAGACATTACGCATTCAAGACCGTTACTACTCCAAGTTTAGGAGCGCCGCGTCGGCTGGGGCTGGGAAACGTCGCCTCTTTCTTTGGGGATGCAGATGAGTCTGGTGCACTTGACGTCTTTTCATGACCCCTGTCGCCCCCCCACCCCCCTCCCAGCCCCTCTAGGCCCTCACGGCGCTGTCTGTCATATTGGGCCCGGGCATGGCATTGCCACTTGCCCCACCGAGCGTGGGAATGGGATCGTCCAGTCGTTCACATCTCCTGCACTGCGGTTAACGGAATCAATTAAGCAGACCCGACCCCCCCCAACCCACATCTCCCCAATCCCCTCACTCACTCACTCACTCCCTCCCTCCTCTCCTCCCTCTTCTGCCACCTCCCTCCCTCTCCTAACCCCATTCCCCACCTCTCTCTCGCTCTCTCTCTCTCTCTCTCTCCATTTTTGTCAGTTCAGTATACGTCCTAATTATGAGCCCACTGTTTGGGATGCCGGCGCCGTTTCCTGGCCGGACTCGATCATGCTGAAATAAGAATCATGGAGGCGCACACGTGGGTTTCTAAATGTCACTCTTTCATTCCCGTGAAAAGCTCAAGATGAGCCCATGATGAAATTTCATTCAGATCAAATAAGATTTAAAACCATAGCTCATGTTACAGGATCAAATAGGCAATAAATATTAACATGCAATATGAGGCCTGAAGAGAAGTTCACTGTGTGTGTGTGTGTGTGTGTGTGTGTGTGTCAGAGAGAGATTGAGTGTGTGTCTGTGTACATGTTTAAATGTGGATGAGTGCGCGCTTGCACCTGTGTATAACACTAATGTGCATTATGCTTCCTGAAAAGGTTATTAATTAAATTAAGGAGTGCACAGACAGAGCTGTCCCTCCCTGGTGAAAACATGTACACTGTGGGGGGAAAAAAAATCACAACATAAATCAGATCAAAATAAACCCAGTTAGATGAGTAACATCTACAATCTCAGGTCCATGATGGGAAAATTGAGTAACATGTCATGAGTCCTCCACAAGTCCTCGACGAGTCTGGAAGTAGTTTTTACTTTCGGTTATCTAGCTTTATGACGAGCAGAACACTCATACAGCTAGATAACCAAAGATAACAACCCACTTCCCAATCTTCAGCAATAATCCACATGTACATTTCTTCTTCCGGTCTCCAAGTTTCCATCTCTCAGAACTCTCATATAAATTCAGTGAAAGTCATCAGTGTCCTTTTTTCGTGTCACATTGTGCTTTATATTCCTTATATTCCCTTTTAGCCGTCGAGGGCCACTATTGCACAGCCTGAGCTGTTACACGCCCGGTGTGAAAAGGCGGCAATTCTTCGAAAAAATGATATATAATCCCAGTGTTAATGTCATATTCACTTGACATTAACCAATATTACTGAGTTGAAGGAGGCCTTGAAAATCGCGGGTAAGGTGCAGTCATCCTTGCACAGGGGCCCTAATTTGCAATGCAAATAGCTTCAATCCCACAAAAGGCTCTTTCGCCTCTATTAAGTCGTTGTGGCAGTAGCAATAGATATCCTGTGAGGCCGGCGGAGAAGAAACACGGTAAAGAAGGGGGGAAATCCGGTTTCCTGTGGAAAGTGCAATAACAGCACAGGGAATTACGACGCAAATGTTTCGGATTATGAAGACAGGAGCTTGCTTTTTGGCCAAAGAGTGTCAAGTTGTCCGTTCACATCCAGAATGTACTTAAGGAAAGATAAAGCCGATGACTCTGAGCCAGAGGGTCCGTTCTGCAGGCTGCATGGTCGGTCGGTCTGAAAAGAGTGGGGGAATAAGGGCCATCCCCAAAAGGATAGGGGGGCTGGGGGTGGCCAAAATATGGACCAACCCCGGTGAGGTCAAAGGCCTCGGACCACGACAATGTAACTGCGGTGATGTCATGAAAGAAAAAATCGCAAATGCACCCTCCTATCCATGCTCAATCTCCATCCATTACACAGCGCGCGTTGGAATAAGTCCGCCTTGCAACGACTAGTCTGCACGCCTCCTCTCACACAGGGATGAAAATGGATGGCAGGGAAACCATATGTTTTTTTTTTTTGGTTTTTTTTTTTTTTTACACAGACTGAGAGCGATTCAACTGCTTTTAATGCAAGATGCGAGCAGAAATAGCAGCAATTAAACAATAAAAATGCAACAACTCAATGAGGAGAGCATCCTGGAGCTGCCTGAGCGCCAGCATCTTCTGTCTATCCACCGAGGGCTACGTTTTCTATTCGCAATAACACGCTTCTCGCTTGCTTAATGCTCTCCCTCCTATGTGAAGCGCCACTGTAGACGTTGAATTGCTCTCACGTAGTCGATTTTGCGTCGAAATCCTGACTGGCTTCTTGTGTGTGTATATTTTTTTTTTTGTCATCGTCGCATCCGAAGCGTAGACTACAATGGTATTCAGGTAGGCTGGCGATGTCGCCTCCCGCGAAATAAAGCCCATGCAAGCGCTGCACCCAGTAGGCTTCGTGTGTCAAGCCGCGCACTTTTCCACAGAAATGTAAGTAGTTAACCGACAGCTCAGCACAAATGGGTCAATATATATAAGATCTTTGTAAGTGAGTCAACAATAACAGGCAGAGGAACATGTGATGGATCATGCGCAGGAGCATACAACTGCAGGTTAACCGAGCCAGTTTGTGGTAGGTTTGTGCGCAACTTTGATTCTGTTCCGACCATAAAACACTCCCCGTTGAGGCAAAAAAAAGTTATCCTCTGACAGTGATTGACTTAATTCATGCGTGTCTGCATGTGAGTGAGAGCGTGCGTGTGCGTGTGTGTGTGGTGGAGGGTGTGGGATTGGAGGGGAGGTGGGGTGGGGGGGGTGGGGGGGGGTGGGGGGGGTGTTGGGGGGTACGACAGGAAAAGTGAACTATCAGGTGGTGACAAATTAAGACCGTATTATTTATCAATGGCATCATCATCATCTTTTTTTTTTTTTTTTTCTTCAGGTGTCCCATTCACTTGCTACAGTTTTAAATCTGGCTCTCAAATTTAGGCTACTCTCCCTTTGTCGGTGGGAGGGGCAAAGCAGAGGTGTTTTAATGAGCAAATGTGAGTCACAAGGCCTGTGCATTTCAATAAGAGATTACTGTAAGCATCAGTTTTCCCATTAAATGCTCACAGTCGCAGCTATTCCATTCTAACACCCCCCCCCCCCCCCCCCCCCCCCCCCCTGCAACATATGACACAAGCTATCAGCCTGGATCTTGTCCTAATGTGACTTGTACGATAAATGCTCAAAATCCACTAATTTGCGCACACACACTGCTGATGTCTTTATTTCTTGTAATGCATCACCAAATTTTCACACATCTACAACCATCCTGCTCTCCCTGCCCCCGATGTGGACTGGATGAATAGTAAACTGTAAGGCCAGCTTGGTATCGTTAAGATCAACATTATAAAGCACACCTCATTAGTGTAAAGGAGGCTTCAGAATAGGCCTCCCACACAGAGGCCACGCTTTAAATGCATCACACCATTTTTTAAACTTACAACCTGCTGATCCTCTTGAAGTTATAATAAGATGTGTTTCCGTGAAGGTTAATGATACAATGCTGAGAAGCCAAAGAATATTAGAAGGGCGCAATTCCATTCGTATTATCAGCGTTTTATCGCTGGAACAAACGATGCTTCCATGCGTAATAACGCACAAATAAACAGGAGAATGAACGCTTTTGTTTTCAAGACATTGTGTGACGATCTTGATGACGTTATTCATTCAATGTAACGTTCGCCTTTTTACGTTTGTTTCAGCACAACAGTTCAACTCTTTTACAGAAGAAAAAACATTGACACAAAATACATTTTTGTGTGATTTGCGGTGTTATAGGTCATTTTTTAAATTTCTCAGAAATTACCTCCAACACATCGCTCCCGAAACCACACTTCTCACACTGCACCTAGTTCACCCAAACTCATACAGACAGTGTCTTCGCCGGTATTGAAATGTGCTTTATGTAGGTCTAATAATAATAATAATAATAATAATAATGATAATCTCAGTCAACACCAGCTTTAAGAAGATGCTCGTTTTTTAAAACCACAGACGCTCTATTGCTTTAGGGATGCTGCCGAATAAACCCTAAAGTGAAATTAATTGCAGAAGGCAGAATATTTAGTTAAGCCGTCTATAAAGTGGAAAAATTGAAAGCATTCATTATTAAAACACACAATCAAAATTTGAATTAAGTTACCGGTCAGTTGTAAAAGGTGCCAAAAAGGTCTAATCAGTGCGCCCTAATTCCAAAGTGTGTGAGGAAACATTCACAGTGACAAACTTCACATTTCCGTCTAAATACGTGGAATCTCTCCACGAATCTTCAGTCCACATCAGCTCTTAACAGACCAACACACATATGCTACCATCTATTTGTCATCGATGTCTCCACATTTAACTCTTATGCTCAGGGAGACCTTTACGCACACGATCGCCGCTGTACGCAGCCCATTAAAGCAGGCACAAAAAGTTACACTTACTTCCTAAAGGTGAGTCAAACCACTGCAATCGACCAGAAAGCGTCCCAGGTCAGGAGAAGAACAAGCGGCGTTCAAGCTGGGTCCGTGTGCAGCGTGATATGGTACATGTTCCCCTCAAATATCCCAGCCGTATTATTTGGTGGGGGGGTCATCACTTTAAAATTGCCGCTAACACTCAGTAGCCTGCATTAGGCGTGCTACAGCTGCTCTGTGCAAAGCATGAGCATATCCCAAGCACATGATAGACGGAGAGAAGGAGAGGGAGGGAGGGACGGGGAGAGGGAGAGAGATGTAGGGAGAGAGACAACTTTCCCATAACGTCTAAGCACCAAATAGAAAAGTGCATGCACAGTTGAGCTCTCAGTGTGCAAGTTTCCACCCCCCTCCCCACCCTCCACCCCTCTTGTTGGTGGTGGGGTGGGATGAGGAGGGGAGGGGTGATGATGATGATGATGAGGAGGGGGGTGCTGGGGAGTGTGTGTGTGTGTGTGTGTGGGGGGGGGGGGGGTAAAGTCCATCCTTCTGTGTGAGGAGAGGACGTGCTCTGAAATTCAAACAAGTTCCCTCGGTTCTTTTGTTGCACGCACGAACTGAGGCAGCATTGTTCGCGGTCTGGCTCGGACCTCTCCCTCCTTTTTTCCCCCTGCCCAGGTTACGAAGTGAGCCTCGCAGTTGGGTGGTAATGAATTTGCTGCAGGCGCTTCGCTAACACGTTTTGACAAACGGAACGCATTTACCGGTTTACAGACAGAGGGGGAAATGATTTGTTACATGCAATTCCCAAACTAAGTCTAGAATGAGGTCAATAATAATAATAATAATAAAACACAGCACGTTAAACTTCACTCCAAATGTTCTGATTGGATCTGATATAGGCCTATACTGGACTTATGAATTCACCTTGCTCCCAGTAGCCTAATAAGAGGTAATCTTATAAGACTCACACGCCCCCTCCCGAACTGGACCCCCCCACACACACACACTAACACACAGCCTATGAGCGAGAAGGGACAAGAAAGATGAGAGGAATTTTTCACATAAAAAAGTTGAGGTGACCTACTTGTCAGTAGCCTAAAAGTAGCCCGTGTCTTCAGCTAATTCTGTTGGTGATGACATAGTTTTGTTTTTTTTTTTTTTGTTTTGTGAATGTGTTAGAGTGCACGACTCTTTCTGCAAATGGAGCGCTTTACTCTGCAAGAACACCGCTTTCCCTCTGTCTCTGGCGCAGGAGCATCAGTCTACCTGATCTGCTGTTTTCACTGGTCTCAATATCTATTTCTTTTTTTTTTTTTTTTTTCGTACAATATTATTTTTCTGAATGTCTCAAAAACGGAAAAGGAAAAAAGAACAAATGTCAGAAAAATCATCATGTGACTTCAAAGACAGCTAACACAACCTCTCTCAGATTACCCCCCACCCCCTTTGCCTAATTGCAGGCGTATCCATTACATTCAACCGGATTCACGTTTTAGTTTAACAGCGAGGGCACGTTCAATGACGTAGACAAGCATATCAGCTACGTGCAGCCATATTTAAATACATCAAGGCAATTAGCGCATCAAAATATGCAAATCCCGCTTACTACATAGTCCTCCCGGCCGCAGTCGGAGTAATTTTCCCCCCAGCCAGTTCTTGGGTGTTTGATTGCCGTTTTGAACGCCAACATAGCCTTTGTTTGTTTGTTTTGTTTTGTTTTTTTTCCAAGAGGCTTCGTTAACGTGAACGGGACAGAAGGGGAGACATGAAGAGAAGGGGAACCGTGGCTCCTGCGTGGAAAACCGCCCATGCGTAATGAGACGACCCGCTCCGCCATTCTCAATTCTCCGACGCCGTTGGCTCTTGTGTGCGTATTATTTTTTAATATTGATGCATATTCAGTGGGTAGATTTGCATTCCACACTTCTCGCTCAGTGTTTATTTCGCCGTATGTTTTTGCATGACTTTGCGCCTGGATAGATGTGAAGCCCTTGTTTAGTCTCTTTCAGCGGCGACATTTATTCCCCTAAAATTTCGCCCTCCACATTCGAATCGCGGGATAATACGACACCGACCGACGGTACCGACGCGATCGTTATGAACTCCCCTCCGATCTGAATGATGTAAATCGTCGATGCCCCTTTGAATACTCATATACAGCACGCATGAACAAAGAGCTCTCTGGTGGGCAAACAATAGAGGAGATTCAGAGGTAACACTGAGGAGGGGACACTTTCAGATCGGGGCTCACAGCAACACAGTCTGTGCGAAAACTAATAACACCAAAAAAAAAAACAAAAAAAAAAAAACCAAGCTCTCCTGGCCAGCTTGCAGGAGCTGCAGTGACGCAGCGCTGACATTTAGGCAACAACTGCTCCTCGAGGGTCCGTGCACGCGCGTCGTGGTGCCAGGCAGGAGCGCGCGCGTGCACGTGCAGTCCAGAGAAGCAGACCTCCAAATTACTGCATGATGTAAGAAATAATAGTGATAATGATAATGATAATGATAATGATAAGACAGGCGTTCCCAGTTGAGCCTCTCAACTTTGTTGTTTTTCCTCCTTTCACAAGAGCGCCGCTGCAGCATCTTCATGATCCTCTGGTCCCAAATCAAACCTTTCGACTCACCTCCAGGTGAACAGAATCCAAATCACGCCGCCGCCGTTATACCCGCTCCGGTGTGTGGTTTTACGCGCGACCTCTCTGTGAAGTTGGTGGGACGTTTTCCAGGAGGGCAAACTTTCCGCTAGCGGCCACCGGGCTACTCCCCCTCGTCATTGAACCTTGCTCTTAAAAACTGCCCGTGGCTCGACACCAGTGGTCAGGCTGGCTCACGTAAAGATATTCAAAGCCACAGGAGTCCGTTACCCCACCTACAGCATGCTGCGCTCCCCACGCCAAAAAGTCACTTTTACTCATTACTTGCTGTAAAATAGGATATTAATGTTAGGATATGACCTCACACAATGCTGTAGGTTGCTCCCCATAGGCGCTTAAATACTCAAATCATCATCCTCTGTTGTATTGGCCACTTTTTCCTACCATCTCCTAAAATGTGTAGGGACTGTACTGAACTGTAGCCCGCATATCTTCAAAAATACAGACAACCTGTCTCCTAAATAACTGTCGATGTATCAATGGTGTTTAGTGTTTCACATTTTGTTACAGACGAAATCAAACGATAATTCTTCCAATAAGGTACAGTTTATTTTAAACGACTGGTCGATGCGAGGGGAAGCGGGGGTTTAGAGGTTGTTTTTAGATGAAAACAAAACCACTGTATCCTCTTATTCTTTCGACTTGTGAGTGTAATCACTAAAAAAAAAAAAAAAAAAAAAAAAAAAAAGAATCAAGATTGAGTTATTCGTTAACAACACTTCTTTCTGGGAAAGGTAGACCTGGCCTTTTATTTGTGAAAACTGTGCATACATGCAGTGAACAGGTCCAGAGGGGACAGCAGTCCGCTGCTGACTGATCCTCATTTGAATCAAGTATAGGAGAGAAACCTTCATGGACAGCGGATTACCCTCCTGTTCCTGCTGATACAATAACGTGAATTTGAATTTAATATAATAGGCTTTTGTGAATATACAGCGTCAGGCTGCGTGTTCCAGTAAAAGAAAAACAACAGCTTTACAAATGACCAAAAAAAAAAAAAAAAAAAAAGATCAGATGATGTGGATGAAAACAGGAACAAACAAAATAAAACACTCTTTAATTGGGCCTATGTTGGAATTTCAACTTTAAAATGCTGTTTTACTGAGATGTGATGTGAACCAATAGCTAGCACGGCCACCAGCTGATTTAATCAGATAGCCAATTCATTTTAAAACCAGGCAAGCAAAATAAGCGTACGCCTAATTTTCTTTTTAGAAACATCAGTGAGCCAAAAATCATATATCAGAAACACGTGTCGTTCCAATTTTAATCCAGGCAGCAGCTTATGATGCAGTTTGTGATAGGAGCAGATGAGGATTGACTGACACTGGTATTTTTAAAGAGGTGTAATGAAACAAAGAACCAGCCAAGCTATTTTTCACTTGCATACCTTTACTAATAAAGAGGAGCGAGGTGTCTCCTGCGCCGCGCACTTAGGACATCGTTCCCCCCTTTCAGTAACAAGGCTTCTACCTATTGTAGAATTACACAACTTTTTGTGTATTATTATTATTATTATTATCATTATTATTATTATGCGATTTATGTTTTTACTTTCATTACATTACAGAGTATCCTTTTTCTTTTTTTTTGTAATCGGATATCAAATGTGTAGATTTAAATGATGAGGGCGGTGGGAGGGGAGGGGTTGGGGGGGCGGTAGTTTATCTTTCACTTACCCTCACCTAAGGGAAAAAAAAAAATGTTGGTGAGGCAGCTGGAAGAGCACATGGCCTTATTTAGGTCTGGTCGATCTACATGAATAGCTTTGGAGACAGAGGATGAGGATGAGGAGGATGAAGGTTGGGCGAGTGTCGCCTAGACGACTAAATGGTGACATCTAGTGGCGATTTTGGAGAAAGTTGATGATGGGGAAAAAAAAAAAAACCTAACCTACCTAACCCCCCCCCCCCCCACCCATCCACCCCAGCCGTCTGAGCTCCCGTGTTTAAAATGACATGCACATGCGCCATCTTGAAAAAGATTACACAGTGAGTAAAACTTAAATACCCACCGCCCAGTTCGAGCAGATGTTTCACCTCACTGACGTCTGATGCTACAAATGCGGCAAATGTAAAATTAAACTGGAGTGAAAGCTCAACGTATTAATGACAGACTTCTTCCATTGTCCGAAGTGGCTTTTATTTGATCTATTTTGGTCCCAGTCCTAAAGTTGTCTAGATTTTTTTAAAATTCGAATTACTGTGCTTGTTTTTTTTTCATATACAGCCCACTCGTTGTTTTGTTTTTAGTTTCTTTTAGTTTTTGTTTTTCTTTTCTTTTTTTTTTTTTGTTCTTTTGACCTTACTCCTTTTATTCGCCTCTTATCTTTAGCTTTCAACAAGACATGGATCAGACTGAAACAACTTGCTTGCCAATTCGAACGGTGACGTGTTTTACATCAGTCTGACCTTTGGAGAAACTGTGAGAACTGTTGTCACAATAGATTATTTCTGACCGATAATAAATGATATTGCATCTACTGTGACTTTATAAGCTTGCTTCACCTCAGGCTACTGGAATTAATCCTTCAAATTCACTAAAACGGTTCCAGGCTTAATGTAATGAAGCAATAGAGTGTGGCCTCATTAAAACCTGCATAAAAAGACATTTTAGAAGAAGTCAAATAGAACTCCCTGCAGGAATGGGGTCCAGATAAATACTACAAACCTGAAAACTCGTTGTTCACAGATCCCCTCTGACTATTAACCCGTTACAGCAATGTCGTGTAAGAGAACGAAAGACTGTTATAATAAAAAGAGAACGAGAATTAAAATGCTGGATTGGAGCCTGTTGTAATTTGAGGCTTCAGAGTGTGAATTAGGATTTCGTTATCTTTGTGCACACAGTTTGCGACGGTACAGGCGTGTTTTTTTTCTTCTTCTTCTTTTTCTTTTGTAGTTACATTAACTGTGAGATCAAATAAAACGCTGCCCGACATATGCAACGTTATAACACGACCTTATGACACTTTTTTTTTTTTTTTTTTTAGCTTTTGCCTTTTTCCTGTTTTTGAGCTTTTTACAAAGAAAAAAAAAATCGAAGAAGATATAGTCTATATAAATGTATTCAATACCTTTTTCGTATCTAAAATCTAACCACCAAATTATAGGCTGCGACTAATTTAAGTGTAACAGTGTTGCTATAAAAAAATCACAATTTAAAACGATTCAAAGAGATCGCCTACAATTAAATAGAGCCTAAATATAGCTACATTTGCTTCATCTCACGGGCGGACCTAAATTTACAACAGCCTGCTTAATTACACTTTTTATCATTTAGTGTAATAAATGGGACGGATGGAATTAAAGAGGACAGGCGTCTCCTCCAGTTCCCACACATGACAGCGATACTGAAACGATGAAGCAGTTGAACGTACGTCACTTCAAGCTCGGTTTGTTTTCCCCAGAGTCAATGTGAAAAGCACCTTTCAGTGATACGAACTTGATATTTCAAAACGGTAAGTTCTTACGTATCCCGAACTCTAACGAAAAAAAAAAAAAAAAAAACATCTTTATTATTATAGCACTATTTTATATATATTAAAAAAAAAAAAAAAAAAGCTGCAATGGGGACAAAAATCGAAAAAGGGCTCGAAAAAGCTCGCTACGGAATTTCAATTATTTAATTATTTATTTCCTTGGACTATTTTTTGTTTGCTCGTTTGTTTTTAATCTTTATCCACAAGTGTTAAGACCTGCACTCAAATGAAACACCTGATGATTTTTAGGCAAAGAAAATTATATGTAGTATGTAGGAAGGAAAAGAGAAATACGAAGGCCTGCAGAGAGACGCATTAAAACCCCTCATGGGGGTGTGTCTAGTTTTTCTAATCAGTGTTTGTACAGTGGCAACGTACTGCAGCTACGTCGTCATCCCGCGATAAATGTGAAACTTCTGTCAATGATTATTGTGTTTTCAAAAATCAGAAATTCGTCATCCACTGCCTTTGTAATTTAATACACAGTTGTTGTAGCTGTGACAAAGCTGCAGTCCAGTTTCTTTGCGCCAGACATCCCCACGATTGTTACACGGAAACCAGAAAAAACAGGAAAGAAATGATGGATTTTAGTGAATGAGCTGTTCCTTTGGTCATCTTTCTTTTCTTTTTCTTTTATTAAGGAGAGAATGACGCATTGAGTAGGCCCATAGATCGTGTGATGTGTGTGTGTGTGTGTGTTAGGAGAATTATTTACATCTTATTTGTAGGAGCAGATCAATGTTTAGATTGTTTGTGAACAGATGTTTGTTTGTCTTGAAGATGTGCACTGTAGCATAAGTTAGAGATGATGCCGATGTAACTTAAGTGAGATAAACCTTGGCTTTAAATGTCAAATAAATGCCTTTTGGATGAATATTTATGTTAAGGTGTCAGATTTATTTTAATACAAAATGGAAAGAAGCAAATGAGAAAATGATTGTCATTATTTTAATGTAATGAATTTATATTGTGTTGAAGTGAAGCTGCTATTTCACCATGACTTCCATTCATGGAAGATTTTCATGTTTATATGTCTTCTTCTCTTTTTCTTTTTTTTTTTTTTGTTTGAATCTGCACAGTATGGAAGTAACCACTGTTTTGGGATGCATGCAGAAACAAGTCAAACACAATGAAATCACACCAAGTCACATCAGGATAACTAAGAAAGCCAGTAACTTTACTGAAATCTCTGCAAAATACAAATAGCCTTTCCCTCCAGCAGAGGAGACTTTTATTTCATCCCCATACGTTTTCACTACATACAGCTGAATCAAGTCCCTTGAATTACAGAGATATGGATTTAATTTAATACCATCTTAGTCTTAAGTGGCGACAAAGGCCAGCTTGTGCCGCTGAAAGCCGCTCTTGCGTTCCAGAAAACATTAGTTCCAAACCTCCCCATTTTCAGGTTTATACAAGCTACATTGATACTACAGACTGACTTTTTAAGCATTTTAACATATTACTCTTTTTTAAAAAAAGAATTCCTTTTCAGCTTTTGAATACAACTTAAATAAACCACAAACACGGTGGAGCAACAAAGAATCCCATGTGAATATTGGGACCTTCAGCAACGGTATGTTACTACACATGGCTGTACAGGTGTATGGTCTCCCCTTTGCACTGCAAGTGACTTATCAAAACATCAGCTGAGGTACTGTTTGGGTCAATTTTGAGGTACCAACATTGAAGTCTACTATAATAATGACAAAGAACAACTGATCAACAGATGATGAATGGCTTCCAATTTAACAAACACAAAAAGAAAAAAAAAAAAACCATACGTTTCTTCATGTCTTTGGTTAGAATTATTGTCAAAACTACAGCACTCTAATTAACCATCAGGACATGATGGCATTATTTCAATCAGTGAGCAAGTAACAAGTGTATAATGTGCTTCGATCAAGCAACAAGCACGCTGTTCACATGATCAGGCCTGAATGATTCTGTTGATTTTCAGTGAATTTTGCATTCAACCTTTTCAATGCAATGCACAGGGAGAGAAACGAGCAAAAAAAAACAGGTAAATAACCAGGGTTGGTGCTGACAGTACAGCTTGATAACTAAATCTACATTTGACTGAAATTGAAATGTGAAACCAATTGTACATTTCAGCAAATTCTTTTATTGTGTTGTTTCAATGCTTGCAAAAACCATAAATGAATGTGAAAATAAAAGTTGAGTTTACAACACAGAAATGCCACTGGCTTTGGTTTCTCCACACTTATGCTGCCTGAAACATCATGTATATTTTTTTCTCAACCTTTTTGTATTGAATTAAAAAAAAAAAAAAAAAGAGAAGAACACCGTTAGAGAGGCTCTGCCCCTGTTTGACTACACAGACTGTATACAGTAACAACAAAGTGAACCTGCATGAAATATGCACATAGAAATATCATAACACTTAAGTGACAGCAGATACGGGAGTGGGAGGCAGAGAGATATGTGGCTAGTTTCATTGTTTAAAAAAGAGAAAATCAAAACAGCTATTTATCTAAAATAAACAATTGTGCTTCTCCCATATACCAGCATGATCAATTTGTCCTTGTGTATCTGACGCTGAACTGTCAGTGACATGTGGTAAATGATGTGGAACCCTGTTTTGAAGAGTGGAACATGAGGAGTCACAGGATGACACAGGATCAATTTTGGTTCAGAAATGATTAGAGATAATTAATCACAATGCACTTGCAAAATTCTATTACACAAATATGATTCAGAGGAAAATTGTACAGATTGAGTCTGGGCTTGAACGGAAGCTAAGACTGCAATGAAGATTTGAGGTGGAACAAAAAATTGATAATGTCCAAAACATGTTTTATGAGAGTAAGTATATCAAATTAGATAATTAAGGTTAGAATGAAATATATGATGCATAAAAATCCATCTAGACATGGACTAAGGGTCGGTCATATCTCCTCATCAGTGTGACAATCATGTACATCATGTGTCAGCGTTTATTCATCCCCGGTTCCAGTCTTGTGACATTTTCCACTAACAGGTTGTTTTTCAGCATTCAGGCCTGCCCTTTCCTCCATCACACAAACCCTGGCAATGCTTTCCAGCTGGTTTTTAAGGTTCGACTAAATACACCCCTGAACAGCACCATTCAGGGCTCAAAAGAAACAAACCAGACAATATGTGCAACTGCACATAGAAACTCCACTAAGAAACCAACAAAAATCATTATTATATATATTTATATATTAGAAAGCTATACACAAGCATGTTAATTTCACAGATTTTTTTTTAAAAGATTCTTAATATTACCATTATTATATATAATTAGAAATACACGTTTAAAAACAAACCTCTACAAAGATAAAACAGTTCAGCAAAGCATTGGATCTCAGTCTGTTTTTCATGGCTTAGGGCCTCAAAGCCCTGTCATTTCCCCTCTGGGTGAACTATCCATCTCTTATTAGCAAAGCTATCAAAAAACACATTCTGGCTTATAGAAACTACAAAAAGCCACAAAAATGCTTTGCATTGTATTCCTTTCATATGAAAATATAAGCAAGTGTATCGTACAATTGTTTTTTATCTTTCCTTTTTTTTTGTTTATTAATACTGAATAGTTAATACTAGATCCAGAGTTTTGTTGATTACACTAATGTAGCTCTTAGATCGAAGGGTGGTCCTTGCTCAGCTCCATTCTTTAAGGGGAGCACTAAAATCATCAAAGGTTCCACACATCTAGCATCAGATTTGCCTGTTTACCTGTACAATCCTTCAAAGGTTGCATAATAGCTTTTTCTTTAGTGAGTAAATAAATCTTGTAATGTCTGGCAACTTTTGACCCCTGCCCTTCCCCCCTTGACCCTCTATTTACATAAATACGTTGAACCTGCAACATGACATCATCTAATGTTAACACACATTTTTGCAAGGGAGAACTGCAGAGAAGGTATATAGCAATGAAACTGACACTGTACACATGTATTGTTTGTCCAACTCAAGTGCTAAGGTGTTTTCCACTGGACACACTCACGCTCATGTTAATGTTTTTTTTTTTTTTCTTTTTTCGTTTTTTTTTTTTATCTCTAGTCACTGATATATCGCTGAGGCAAATTGTAAGTACGTTTTATGAAACAGAGTACCTGACTATTTTTTTTGTTTATTTGTTGATATGCATATATGTACACAGACACACACGTGTAAAGATATATGCATACGTGATTCTTTTTATCCACACACAATACAATTTATGCATAGTTCCCCAACAAAAATACCCCCTGATCCCATCCCAATCAACACCCACCCTCCCAAAACCCCATTATAACACCCCACTGGTTTATATAATGTCAATATGTATAGCACACACACACTCAGCAAAAAGAAAAAAGAAAATAAAAAAAGAAAAAGAAATTACAAACAGATTTTTGAAAAGGGTTGTCCCTTTCCTTTCCTTCAGCGTTAAAGAGATAAAAGGAGAGAGGCCATGGGGTTGGGTGGTGAGTGACTCGTGATATCGAGTGAGAGGAGGAGGGAGCTGACTTGGGGGGCATCGTAACGCTGCGTTGTCGGGGGCTCAGGGCAACTTGGGGCACTGCAGGGGAGAGGACAGAGCTATCATGTCGCCCATCCTTCTGACAGGCGCACCCGTTTGATGGAGGGGCTCTCGCGATCATCCAGGGCGGGCCGGGCCAGTCCCAGAGGTGAGTGGAACTCATTCCTGTGCTCATCACGGTCGCTGCCCTCGTGGGAGCTGCTACAGCTGCTCAGGCTGTCAACAGGGGAGCGTCCCGAGTCCTGGCGGGACGAGGGGTTCTGGGGAGGTGGTACCCCGCCACCGTAGCCCCCCGGTGTGCTGCTGGTGCGATCTCTAGGAGGAGAAACAGGTTCGGACTTGATGTGCAGGCTTTGAGCAGAGGGCAGGGAGAGATTTGAACCCTGACATAAGTGAGAGCTAGAGCAATTTCTGTAGGAAGGAAAGGAAACGCAAGGGGTTACAGAGTTACAGAGCAAGAAACAAAGTGATTTTAAAGTCAGTCTGTCACACGCAAACATGACATGCATCCAAGTACACATACACACATTCATACTCATGAAAACAGGGAGGTGTCATATTTGTGTTGGATCTTCCACATGAAGGTTGAAAACAGTGGAGGACTCTCCAGATTTCTTAGTGTGCCATCTCAAAAAAAAATATTTTCTAGTGATAATTCATGTCCTACATCATGCATCTCACAACAACAATATAACCTCAGATTAAGTCCAGCCCACTCACCCTAGCTGGCTGAGGGCTGAATGCTGCATGTTCTGAAGGTGTTGCTGTTGCCACCCACTCATCGAGCTGAGGTGAAGGGAGCTGCCACTGTTGAAGCCAGACAGGGAGGAGAGATCTGCACTATTCAGGGAATACTCTGCGTACAAACACACAGGAAAAGGAAGAGGAGGAAGTAGATTATAGGTTGTTCAAGGAAGTTCAAACTGAAGTTGTAAAGAGAGTGCATCTCTGATGAAAGCTGCTTCTGTGTCTGTGAGTGTGACAATAGCACCCTCTGCTGTTTGACAGTTGTACAACACTGAAAAAACAGATTTCAAAGGCAACACATTTACTTGAAAATGATTAAAATTATAATTTTTAAGGATGCACAACATCAAGAACAAAACTAGAATTGTTGGGTTATATGGGCATTGTACAGATATTATGTAACTGAAACTGAACAAACATATACAATGTAATTACAAAGATTGTAATTATTCTGTGTTAATGGAAAAATTACAATTTGATATATAAAGAGCACAAACTGTGGTACATACCGGTACCATAAGAAGCAGAGATGGCAGATGGGTAACCACCCATGCCTTGTCCTGGTAGAGTGGGAGTTGCTACTGATACCACTGGGGTGGCCAATGACTGAGCAGACTGAGAGTTGTTTATTCTCTGGTTCTGTGACAGAGGAGGGGAAGACACAGAGAAAAAGAGAGATTGCAGAGGCCTGAGAACATGATATCAACTCCCAGACAAAACAAACAAAAAACTGCAATAAACCAAGAAAGTTTTTTTTTTTTTGATTTTCTTTCATTTCTTTCTTTCACTCAACAGATGCTGGGAGAATGAATGTGATGCCAACTTCTGGGGAAATTAATCACTTGACATGCGGCACGGCTGAACCCTGCCAACCCTATCATTTACCACCCTTTCCAAGGGCCCACTGTCGCTATAGTAACACCATCGGTCTCCACGGCAACGCAGGGTAGCGACGGCAAGGGAGAGGCACTTTACTGTGGCAGAGGGGAGGGTATGGCAGAATATAATGGAGGTTTGATGCAAAATGAAAATGTACTCTTCTGATGCCCTTCAGTTCTACATCCTGATTAATAAATGCTGTGAGCTGTATGTGTACAGCGCAACGCTCTATATGCAGGCGTAAAGAGAAAGGGAATGAAGGGAGGAGTTGATACTCAAGGGCTGAGGCAGAAAAGAGGCCAGGCTGCTCTTACTCTGACACACCACTGGATGGCACTATGTGCCCTCCCAAAATGTCATGTGAGGCGACATTGGTGGTTTCAGCACACTCAGCAACAATAAAGGTGAAGGTTATGCTGGAGTTGGGACCACTTTCCTTAAACTGTATCTGTATCTAGTCGTAATAATCTCAGTAATGATAGAGGTTATACTCAGGTGACAGCACCACTCTCAGTTCTACAAGGCGTATTATGCGCTTGAGAACTACCTAAGCAAGTTTCTGATCAGAAATTATTTAAAGTTTCCGATTCTTAAGACCCTTTTAAGGCGGTTTTGATTTCTAAATTTGAATGGCAGTCTGACTTACCAATAGCAGATCGACATCCTCAGACTGACGGCATTAAAAGGGGAGGGTAATAAATTCAAATTAGTGAGTGTAAATGAGAATAAAGAAGTGCTGGTGGATATAGGGATGGAGGTGCTGTAGGACTGAGGCAACGGAAGCAGAACTAATGTGAAAAGAGGAGGCTAAGAACTATACTAACTAAACACATTTTATTGGAAAGACGGGAAAAAAGAAATATCAGGGCCTTTAGTATAAGCGCCAACATACGCAGACAGACACAGCAGAGGGAATATATCTGACAGCATATCAGACTTGGGCAAAAGAAACTTCTAAAGACAGTTGTTGGTTTAAGAAGCTGCCAAGGCACATGAGAAAACAACAAAAATGTCATAGGCCTAAAGTTAAGCTTATCACAAACATAACCTCATCAACCCAAGTCTGATATGAAGAGATGAAAGCAGCAGAGAGGACATGAAAGGAATTAAACGACAGTAAACAAACCCAAAAGACCCCCTATAGGGAGGAAGATATACATTAGGGAAAAGGGGTGGGGAAAGGAGGAATGATGACTTGAAAACAGGGATAAAAAAAATCACTCACGATGGAGGGCATGTTGTTCTTGGCGCCAGGAGGGATGAGCACACGTAGGTCAGGTTTGCGGTTGTTCATGCCTAAGTTCATGGGTGGGGGAGACTTCGCCTGCATGTTCTTGTTCATGCCACCTGGAGAGACCAGCAGACCAGGTGAGTTGCGATGGTTCCCATATCCATTTCCTGAGAGAGCAAAGAAAGGTTGGGGAGAAAGAGGCAGAAAGACATTAAATATATCACCATTCTTGAGTTGTATTTGAACCAAAGGCGAAGCCACATGTTATTAAACCTGTTTCAAAAGTTTAATGAATCTTGGAAATCCTGCTGTCTATGATGGCGTCGCCTAATTAAGAACTACAGGAATCCATTTTCACCTTCTGCTCATTTTCAGTGTTTCTGTCTCATATCCACTTCCTGTAGTAGAAATTTTATTAGCTCACCAGACTGAGGAGATTTGTAAATGATGGTTCGTGAAAGTGGTATTCGCTGGCAGAGCAGATACTCGAACAGACTACAGACTACTGTTTCTGCCTTTATGATCACCACTGTTTGTTTGGCAGCCATACAATGAAGGCATCCACTTGAAAGGACCTCACCCTCCACCTCTGTCACTGTCAGTTAAGGCTACATGTGCCCTGCAACAGCCAGTGAATAGTGTAAAAACATCTAATTACGGGCAGCAAGACCACAGAGGGATGGGACCCATCATTTGGCCATCAGAGCTAAACACATGAGCGGTTCCTAGAGACAAAGACCCTGCCTTGAGGTTGCCACCAGATCTACATTCCCCTAAGTACAGAGGGCCAAGTGCAGCACCCATTTCTCCCTCAAAAACCGGTGGGGCTAAATCCTAGCAACATCATTAAAAAAATGAGAGTGGAGCATTCTTGCAAGCAACACAGTCTTTGTTTCTAACCCAATCCCGCAGGCTGTTTTTCCCCTTACTTCTCCTTCCTTCTTCCAAGGGGTAGAACACAGGGCACTGTGTGGACGTTCCCACTTGAAAGACAGGCAGGAATTATACGTTAGACATAAATGAATTTCCTAATCATATACTCCAGGGGAAAATGAGTCGCAGATGTCTTCCTGGGCAATTTCCCTCGCTGATCTTTGTTTAATTTGAGAGCGAGGTTTTTGTTGTTTGGAAATGAAAAGTCTCAAAAGCTCAATTTGAACAATCTGAAGAGTAAACGACCGCTAGCGGTGAGAGAAAATGAGGCCGTCTGACAGAAAACAAGAAAAACAGTGTGTGTGACCGCGAGTGTGTGTGTGTTTGTGTCTCTGCTGGCATGTGCAATATGGGACAATGTATAAGTTGATGTTAACTGGCTTGAGTTTGTGTGTTACTGTATGTTTTGCTATATACTATTTTGCATGTGCATGTTCCTCTATGAATATCATTTTTGTGTCACGCTGTAATAGTACGTAAGCACAATATGACTTGAGACTCTATGAGACATGCTGTATGACTGCTTATGTGTGAGCCATGCATATGGATGCACGTGTGTGTTTTGTATTGGACCCTCTTGGTTCCAGTGTCAATCTCACATTAGCAAAGAGGCAGCTGCCTCTTCAGTTTTCCCGCTCTCTCATTCTCATGGCTGGCCCTTTGTGAGATTGAGTGGGTGCATGTGGAGACAGATGAATGAGACCTCACACACACATAAAGCACACACACACAGCACACATACACACACTTTGGTAAATAACCCAGCAGGAAGTACATCAGTGTTTCTGTACAGATGAATAAAAAAAGAGACTGAGCTATAGAGAGACATTAATACACACTTTGGTCAAGATGACACGGGTTTCATCTTGGTGACAGTTAATCAGACATCTGTGTATTGCCACCCTGTGGAGATGGCTGCAGTCCAGTCAATTATGTGCTAGATGACTATGATCATGAGTGGCATAGGCCAGCTCTTAAACACTTCAAAAGTAAAATCACGAGCTAATTAAGCTAATGAAGCAAGAACTGTGACTCAAATCTTTCTATTCTGTAGCTTGATCATCCTGATTTTAGGACAGTTGCATTGAATAGCGGTACAAATACCGCTTGACTACTATATCAGCTGACGACATGATATCCAGACTTCAATTGCACTCTCCTCCTCTAATGCTACTTTGCACGGTGAAACTGTGGCAAAGTCTGGCATCAAACATTTAGAGGAAGTACCAAAATTAAACACAGCCCAACCAGGAGTCTGTTTTGCTGCTGTATTAAAGTAACACATAGAGAACAACATCTGATCTGAGATTCAGATAAACAGCTTTCTGCTATTTCTGAGTTGCTGAGGGGCGGCTGAGGTCAGAGCTGATGGATTGCAATCTGACTCTATAGGTGCCATGGTTATAACCTTCAAGATGCATGTGTTTGACAAGCTCCCCCTGCCCAAGTGTTCGCTCTCTCTCTCTCTCTCTCTCTCTCTCTCTCCCTCTTACACACACACACACACACACACACACAAAGGAGAGGTGTGGTTAAACTCATTTTACTGTTGCTGAACAAATTTCTGATGTCCTGTTGTGGTCTAACAGGCGCACTCCATTCTATTCCCCATACACACACACTCTTCCGTTGCGGTTTGGCCAAATGTGCATTCAACCCTGAATTCTCCAACTGAACCAAGGTGTCACACTCACGCTCACAACTTGTACAGTTGGTGTGAGGTGCTGCCAAGATTAAAACACACATTGTTTGATCTGCTGAACCTGACTTGTCGTCAGTTATTGATGGCGTGCTTTTTAACTTGCACTTCTATGTGATTTTGACCAGGGATGTCTTGAAGATGTACCTTGTATGTAACTCATCTGATGGAATAATTGGTGTGTGATCAAGGTGAGAGGTGACGGGAGTTTCTTGTTAATTCCTCGCAGTGCTTTCGGAGTGCTGATCGGAGAATAGATGACAGCTACATAATTGCACAAATGGAGGTGGGAGGTTTTCACAAGCTGGACTTTGACTTGCTCTGTCTGTCTCCTCACCTCACACTCTCTCCTAGCTAGCGAAGGAGTTGACAGGTTGAAGACATACCGCATATAAATGAAGGAACATACAAACTTCCCACAATATTATATATAACATGATGACTCAGCCTTTCAGTAACATGCACTGTGTGCACTGTACTAAAATTACCTGGGGACCTCTTGTGATTCAAAATTTACCTCCACGACTGGGTTTCCTGCAGCATATTTGCACAGGGTAAACAAAAAGTCTGTGTTTCAATCATATTTACAGGAAATATCCCAATGATTATCTCCAGATATGATTGAAACGTAGCATGTTTTCATGCTAATGCTGCAAAGAAAGGGCACTCTCAAGTTTGCATTTTCTACAGGGGAAATCAAGTACCTGACATGCTTGGCGTTCCAGTCATGGAAACACTGTTGCTAGGGAACTCATAACAAAAATGGACTTTTGTGTATAGAAATGTTTTTTATCTGATTACAACTTCATGATTACGAAAAATTGTACACAAAAAAAAAGTAAGGCTCTCACATGAAATACGTCAAGTTTATGAACAGCTTGTGAAGTATTAGAAAATGTCCACATCAGCCAGCCATTCAATTGGTCATTCATGTACTATTCACCAGCTCATACTGAGTCCCATAGCATCATATAGCTACACAAGTCTACTGAATTTGCACTACAGATTCTGTCCAGTCTCTATTTGCACTGTTACCTTCATCACTGTTCACTTGAAAAAGGAAAAGAAATAAAGCAATCTTTTGAGAAATGGAAAAATATATACAACAGGGACAATTCAATGAAATAACAATTCAGACTAAATTCAAGTTATTATGGTTAAATGTGCTAGGCAATCAGCAGCGGAGGGATTGTGGAGGGAAATGTCAGATTTTTACAGGAATCCTTCCAAACAACAGGAGGACTCCAGGTAATGCTAATCCCATGTGAGTTGGGCTTTAAAAGCTGTCATTTTCTCTCTTTACAGACAGTGGAACCATGACATCTAAGACTCAAAGGAGGTGTTGTGTTTATGTGCACGTCTGAAACACATACACGTACACACATTCAAAGAGACACACATGAGGCCCCCCCCCCGCCCCCCCCCCCCCCCCCCCCCCCCCATTTCACTTACACCACGCCACTTAAGACACTCATACACAGGCCAGACAGCTATTGTACAATCAGCTTATCAAAACATACGGTGAGGAGCAGAGGAACATTAGAACAGTCCTCGTGGTGCCACAGTGGCTGGGCCACCTCACACTGAGTCACTTAGAGGAACATCATTAAAATGGCTGACCAAGTTCACAGAACACTTCCATCTGTGTTCCCCCACTGTTTCTCCTTTTGCACACATGCTTCCACCATCAGTGGATATTCATCACTGGGGTTACCCCCCCCCCCCCCCCCCCCCCTTCTCCTCCACCACGCACACACTCTTTCTCTCTCCCCCTAGATGAGATTTAAGAGAGCTTTGAATGGAATCTTTTAGCTCCCACATGACTCTGTCTCAATGTCGTGTTTTTCGCTGCTGCTGAGCGACGCACAGCTCTCACAGAGTGCCTCTGTTCCTTCAGCACGGTGACACAAAGGCTACATTTGAATCATGCTCTGCAGCACGCCGCCGACAGAACACACGCCACAACAAACGGTCCTGTTGTGTGTGTGTGTGTGTGTGTGTGTGTGTGTGTGTGATGAGTGACCAGACAGAGAAACCAAGCATTGACCCCTTGTGATGGAGCCCTAGGGGCCAGACAAGGCTGCCCAGCTGTGCCCCACTGACCCCCCCCCCCATTCTCCATTTTTACACTCTGCACTGTATGTCAAGGCTGTAAAATTTAACCCTTTAAATGGGAGTTTCTTTGCCATAAACTTGGGCTTGACATGTCCTCAGGGATAAACCCACTGACACACAGAAGCTCACACATAAGATTCCTTACACATGTTCCTCAAACATGGGTCGCTTCTCTCTCCATGGGATCATTATTGCATGGTGAGCCACTCTAAACACTGAATTAGTTTGGTTGTAGACATATGATGGCAATTACTGTGCAGCAAGTTTGTCTGGCAAAACGAGTTCCTCAAAATATGAGCCATGGGTGTTGTCAATTTGAATTTATACCCCAAACCAATCCAGAAATAAAGAAATGGCTCATCGTACAGGGAAACAGAAAGAAATGAACTGTACGTTCAGCATCTCTTATATTTACCTGTCAGTCAGTCTGCTGCTCCAGTATATAGTGCAATTTTATTTCTGTTTCCCCCCCACTTGTTCTAGCGTTTTATAGCTGAATGCAGGCAGGATGTTTCACAGCCCCAGCACTGCGCAAACATTCCCAGATGAACTCCACGACCACTAACATCAACACATCATGGACAAAATCTCCATTTGGGTTTGGGTTACTATTAGTCATGCATTTTATGGCCCAGAGTGGGTGAGTGGGTGCCCTGTGTGTGTGTATGTGTGTGTGTGTGGGTGTATGTGTGTATGTGTGTATGTTAGCAGACATCTGTGTGTGAAAAGAGGAGGCCATTCTTACCAGCACTGGTGCCTGCGCCAGTGGTGAGGTCAGCACCCATGAGGCCACCTGAACGATGGAAGAGAGGCAAGAGCAAACCATTAGAAGATAGACACCCACATTACATCCACTGTGCCTCCTGTCTCTTACCTTGCTGACCTTTCAGAAACTAATTCAATTTAATCACAATCCAGTGCGTGTGGTAGTGTGTGTTTGTGTGTGTTTGTGTGTCAATGCATCATATGTGTTCGGATAAACTGCTTCCCACTCAAACTTTAACACTTTGAGCAACTGGACACTGCCAGTTGATACATTATGCTGCCGTCCAAGAAAAATCACACATTATTATTTTTAAGCCATGTGAGGTGGAAGAGTGGGAGGGTCCAGAACGTGTGCGGTTTGGTGTGGATGCTTCGAGCGCCAAAACTCATATTTAGTTTATGCTGGCGCTTCTAGCATCCAGTTGTAATGACAGGGTAAGGGTGTGGGCAGCAGCCTGAGACCAGAGGGACAGAAAAAGGACTTTGGACAACAATAACAAACCAATAGGCCTGATTTGCTTATGTCACCAGCAACTCAATGCCTATACATAGGGCCAGACATCCCATGTGTAGAATTTCATGCTAAATCAGTGAGACCGTGGGCTGGGATTTAATATGGTATTAAATCATCAACTTACTTTGAGCAAAATACTGAGCAGGCAATAAGTGCCTTTAATGAGCGTAGCTCTCAAAAAATAAATCGAACATTTGATATGTTTGTCTATTAGCACGATGCACACAGCTGAGAAGATAGACAGATGGTATAACAGCGTGTACATGGGTGCATGACTGCAAGTGAGGTCCTACCTGTGTTACCTGCACTGGGGGGTCTGTGTGTAACTCCAGGAGACATGCTGTTTCTCTGTAGGCCATGGTGTGCCAGTGGCAACAGGTTGTGGTTGCCTAGGGAACCACCGGGATGGCTGTAAATGAGATTGTTCTGGTTGCTAACGGGAATGGACACGGACATGTCGTAGTTTGATGGGGGCACGGCCTGCTGAGAAAGGGGGGGGGGGGGGGACACAAGCACGAGTTTGATTAGACTAAAGACACCAACAACTGCAGTGAGTGAATAAAGTGAAACAAGGCCTTCGCGTAAAGGAATGGACACATAAAGAGAGAAAGATATGTGACAATTGAGAAACCCTCCAGGAACACAAAGGCATTTAAAATCCTTTGAGTATCTACAGTGTTACTCCAGAAGCAATCGCACACAAAAGAACAGACTGACACAGCCAAGTTCAAAAGGACAAATGGACAACTAACAATAGACAGCCGTGCATAGCTGAGGAGAACAACTTCTTAGAACAAAGACTAAAAATACAAGACAGTATGGATGGTGCAAGGGAGCATTGCACAAAAACAAAAGGGTTTGCGACTAGAAAACTGAGAGTTACTCAAATTGGCCCCAAGATGATATATGGGCTAGCAATAGTTTGTTATTCCAACTTGATGTAGCATCGGTAGGTTACTTTGGAGGCTACTAATGTCTTTGTGTGAAGGACTCAGGTTTTGCCCCTGACATGTTGTGACATTTGTTATGTGAAGGCAAAAAGTTGACCCGTGGAAATTTTGTGCTGTGACCACTGCCTTTATGTTCCCTGAAATATATTCCTGGTATATTACATTAAAGAAATAAGAAGGCAGTGGTTTACTGGGAATAGAGCCAATGGCATTCCACTGTTCTAAAAGAGCTAAAGATAATTCAGTTTGTCTTCACCTCGCTAAAAAAAAATCAGCAGTATTTCTTGCAAAAGTAGCTTCGAGACTGGACAACTGAATGCAATTAGGAATAATTTATTTTTCTGTCACATGGAGCTAATGCAAAGTGTTTTTAAGTGGCAGAATCAGATCAGTCAGCAGTCTCATCAGGAGCATGAGTAGAGGTAGCTTGCTGACCCCAGGCGTCTAGTTTGTCATGTTTATTGTGTCACTTGGCAGAGGGGCTTAACCTTGGGAGTGCCCTGGAAGTGGCTGATCCTGCATGTTAGCTTTAGGAAGTAGAAAATAGGGCCCTAAATTACTGCCATGTGTCTCAGAGCCATGGAGTGAGCGCATCACAGGGATCATCAGCCTGGCTTACGTGGAAGCGGGATATGTGCCGTAGCACTACTTCGTCCTCTTCAATTTTCTCCCCTTCGCTAATGTTCCTCTTGCAAGCCAGACATTATTTCAAAGTACAGAGCCGGTTACTTTAACCATATTTCATTGTGGGCCTCGGCGTGTTTCGCTTTTTACTGCAACTTTACGCAGGAGTGGGCTAGCCAAAAGCTATGGATGCTTTCTTTTATAACCAGTGAGGGGCTGTCTCTGGTTCTGTTTTATTTTTTGAAGACTTTGAGTAATTTCTTCCATCTTGGATTCCTTGTTGGAGTTTTTTTTTTACCTCATGACTTCTCTGTGCCGTGTTTTCTAAGAGCGGTGGATCTGTGTATGTGTGCACATTTGCGTGTACACACACCCCATAGCTGGGTGTAAGGGCCCCGTCTGTAAGCTGTCCTTAAACTGGTGCCATCCTTCCTGTTTTCACTCATCTTCCTCCTCCGCCTCTCCCCACAGTCCCCTCAACAGTCCCCTGCAATCCAGAGGCTCAGTGCTTGGCAGCCACCCTGACCACACACCGAACTGCCACTTGTTGTGTGCAGAGTGCCCCCCCAGCTCCACCCGACACCACCCCCCGCTGCCCCGCCCCCCCATCTCCACTCAGCTCCGATCCCAAACCCACCCCACCCTACCCCACCACACCACCCCAGCTCACCAACCCCTGCCTTGCTTCTAACCACATCTCCCCTTGCTCCATGCGGCTTACACACTACTGTTCTTCTCTGAATTATCTACTGTGGAATTATGCCTTTCTCTGTAAGACTAGAGCGCTAACCATTCCAATATGGTGCTTTCTGAATGAAGGGCATTCTGGCAGCTGGCTATAGCTCAGATTCTTCAGTGAAATTAACACTGTATAATATAAATGCAGCAGCTAACATGTCTTGAAATATCCACACCCGCTAACAAAGACACCTTTAAAGAGGCTGTTAGCCTACTGAAAATTTTCAGTTATTTCGGAAAGGAGGAGAGATAATTGAATTTGGTGAGGCACGGAGATATGTCTGAGAGTTTGTGAATGTCTGCTGATGTTTCATAGCCACAGTGTCTGTCCTTGTTGTTGCGGGTGACTGAGCGCTGTGTTTTGGTGCAGGAAAAGGAAAAGCACATGCAGACCACACCTCCCCTGGGAGCCAGGCAAGGCATTATGGGTAACGGGTTCAAGGTGGGAACCCAGTATGGTTAAAATTTGTCATGAGCGAAAGTCTGCAATTACTATAGCGAAAATGTCTGCTTGTTATGTCAAATTAGAGGATCGCTCCTCAACTGTAATCAAGAAAAATCAAAGAACTGTAATTTTTTTCATTGTAAGTATACAGTATAATCTCACTCTAGTCTTACTCTCACTCTCACTCTCACTTTGTGTATTTAGTCTGGTGGCAAACAATGGTGGTTAGCCGGGTTAGCTCAAGAGTTACTGGCCAGTCAGCATTTTGTTAGCCTGCTGAGGATGCGGCGTAGTGTCAACCCAGTACTTACAGGTATCTTATGAGTTTTAATCATGTGATCAAACTCCTCGTTAATCTGTTTGTATTTCTCCTCAGTGCGTGGGGTGAGGATGAGAGCAGACTCGAGCTCCGGGCTCTCGCCGCCTTTGTTCTCCTTCTTGCTCAATGCCTGCCAGGTCCCACAACCACACGGAGACGGACGGAGGGAGACACAGATGAAGGGACGGAGAGATGGGTGGTAGGAACACATGACGAACACAAGGAGACAAGGACGAGGCGACAGAAAGCATAGAGGGGGAAACAAGGAAAGAGAGGAAAGAAAGGTGAGAGGAAGGCTCTGGGTTCAATGAGAGGTACTTACACACAGTCTCTGTCTGCTGATCATCAGATCAATGTCCTCGTTTATTTTCCTGTACTTGTCCTCGGACTCGGGGCTGTGGCCGACCGAGTCGTCTGCGTCGGGGTCAGGGCTGTCACAGCCATTTAGGCCCTTCTTTCTCAATGTCTGCAAACAGAGCAGTTGCACAAAATAGTTGAAGGGCTTTGGGGTAGGGAAGAATGACCCAGGTGAACAGCTTTGGAGGGATAAATGGTAATGAACTCTGAGGAGGTACCTTTTAGAATCGATCCTGACAAAAGATGAGTCCAATTAGAGGAAGTTTGGAAAACGTTTTAGGGATTTCTTTAACAGAAGTCATTTTATCTCAAATGAATAGATTGAAGAGATTGAAGTGCTTTTTTCTCTGAGAAAAATGGCTCTGTTTCTGAGAAATTGTTCTCCAAAGGATCTTTAACCTTTTCAATGATTCATTTTGGCAGGCTTCATTCTAACCTCCAACAACATGGGGTGACACAAGGATACACTGGCTGCTTTGTGAACAAGTAAACATGCAGCTAAACATTCAAGATGACAAAAAGGATTCAATCGCATCCAATAACAAACATAACAAATGATCGAACTCTTGACCAAATGACAAATCATGGGACCTTGAAACCTCATAATTACACAGGAAAGGGGGAAGTCATAAAAGTAAAACACATTTTATAACCATAATCATCAGTGGATTGTGAAATAGAATTAAAATACAGTAGAGGTGCTTGAGTTCATGACTGTGGTATATAAATGTGGCAGTTTCTGTTTTGGCCACCTGATGGCCACCTGCCCCCATTAGAGTGGCCAGAAAACAGCAGACAGGCAGAAAAAAAACACACTCTCCACTTGCTCACCACTCCCTTTGAGTGGAAGAGAGACACAGACAAAGAGAATGAGAGATAGAGAGAGAAAGAGAGAGAGAGAGAGAGAGAGAGAGAGCGGGAGAGAGAGAGAGAAGGGGAGAGAGGGAGAGAGCGCAAGCTGCCTTCGTCCTTTTTTAGATATTGTTGACAACCATAACAACAGGGATAAGTTTCAGAGCACATTACTGTGTGTGATAGCACGAGGGTATGTTTGCTTGAGCAAATAGGCAAGTACAGATAGGTGCTGTGTTCATTTG
Organism: Trachinotus anak; assembly: GCF_046630095.1. Classification (NCBI taxonomy): domain Eukaryota; kingdom Metazoa; phylum Chordata; class Actinopteri; order Carangiformes; family Carangidae; genus Trachinotus; species Trachinotus anak. The sequence continues at coordinate 12,903,042 of NW_027273859.1, read as the reverse complement.
CCTCGTAAAGTGAGAGACAAAGACAGAGTGGGAGAGAAGAAAAGTACAGTAGCTGACAGTTAGAGATCTCATCAAAGGTACCCCCCCCTCCTCCTCCTCCTCCTCCTTACTCCTCTCTACACCCCTCTCACTCTCCTCCTCCCCCCTTCCTTCTCTCCTCCTGGCTTTAATAAAGGGAGATTAGTCTACAGGAGGAATATCACGGGCCTGCTCCTGTCTGTGCAGTCGTCGCTTCACACTGCGCTCTCCTACTTTCATCTGAAGCTCCATATCAGACAGACGTAATTAAATTTACTTTAGCACACCCTGTATTTGATGCTGATCAAGTGTGTGTGTGTGTCTCTCGCTCTCTCCTTCTGTATATGTTGTAGTGTGTGTGTCTTCTGGAGTGAGTGTGTGTGTGTGTGTGTGTGTGTATGTGTGGGAGGGGAAAGAGGGGAATGAATCTGTGTTTGTGTGTGCATGTGTGGGTGTGTGAGAGTGGGTGTTAGCGTCAAGAAGAAAAAAGAAAGAGAGACTGAGCGGGAGAAAGGAGGAAGATAGATGCTAAGATAAGTTAATCTCAGTGAACTTCTTCCTCTCATTTGTTTGTCTCCGTCAGTACTCACTCACGGTAGAGATACGAGTGCTAGCTACTCCATCACAAGCAGCAGCAGAAGTGACAGGGAGCGATCTGCCTGCTTAGAAAACAAATAACAATCCAGTCATCTCTCATGTCAGCACAACAAAGGCCTGTTTTGAGTGTGGTTTTAGTGAACTTAGAGGGCTTCTTTTGTGTGTGTGATAACTGTTTGATTCCTGAGGCGTCTCGTGGCGAGGCAGCTACTGTAAGCGTGTCAACATTTGCTGGCTCTCCTCTTCTTTCTCTGAATCCTCACTTGGCCTCTAGAGTGGAAATCTGGAATTCTGAATTTGAAAGCATCCCTCACATCTTTTGACAGTCTTCAGGAAATCACACCAAACAAATCAACCATGGCGATGCAGGAGATCTGACTTCTAACAGACCTACAGTGAATCAGGCACTCTTGCTTTATCTGAGGTGGATGAGTCAAAAGAACAAAGGGGTTGCAGAGGTTTAGCATGCTGTCTTTTTTGGCAAAGGCGTGAGATGTAAAATATCTGGTATTTCTTTTGTGTAGATTCATTCTGGCCTTGGCGATGCATTATATTGAACTGACAAGAGCTGAACCACTGGCCTTTTTTTGTTCACAAGAGAATGCGTGCAAGGAAAAAAAAAACAACAACTTTTCCTACTTGCACAGATTTCCACCACCTACCACCACCAGCACAGACTGCATGAGAGATTCACTTCCATTCTGGGAAGAATAGCAGCAGGGCATTGCTGGGAGAGGGGGACGAGGGCTGGGGTAAAGGTGACACCCATATGGGGCAACTGAGCTGATGGTCTCACAGGGGGTTGGGCAATGGTTGCATTGGGTGTTGAAGGGTTGCAGGGAGCCAGGGCATGAGTGTTATATGACTTTGAAGCATGTGGCCTAGGCTTAGCTTTCCAGCAGGGCTCAGCACATTGAGGGTGCGGTACAAGGGCACTATGCTGCTCATCCCAGTTATGCCCACCTGTTTAAAGACATCACACCTGTTGCCAAAGGCTGACACACAACCCAACAACCAATCGGATCTGCTGGTGTGCTCATAGACCCATAGAAGGGCCTCTCGCTCTTGCACTCTCCACCTCACCACCCCTGCCCACCCTACTCTTGTCACACTATATATTTTCCCCTTCTCTAATAGCCCATTGCTTTATCTGTGCCCTGAATTTGTTATGGACTTTACAGCTCTGCTGCATAGAGTCATCAACAACTCCAAACAAGGCTTTGAGTTTGTCATCCAGTCACATCATCACTATATAAGACAAATCAAAGATGTACAGTTGGGTCCGAAAGTCTGCAACCACAGTGTCTCAGACTTTTGGGGCAACACTGTATATTTCAAAATGACAGAGAGAATAAAGATCGTTGGAGTTGCTACCCCAATGCTGAAAGACACAGGGGTTTAGGTATGAAGAGCCGGTATGAAAAGAGAGTCTTTGGGGAATATACTAATAGGATGAGGATTAAACAAAAACGCTTTGGAGCCGTTCACTTGTGCCAGGAATTTTATGCACAAAATAGCCACCTAAATTATCATACTTATAGGAAAACAGTCAATTTTTGAAGTAACTAGGATTTTCAGCCTGAGATAAAATGTTCATTAGTTTATTCATGCAAAACTATTGCTGGCATAAAAGGAAAAGCTTTCATACAGCATTATTTAAGTTTATAGTATTTGCATTACTGTTTATAAAAGTAACATTTTCACTATTAATTAATGTTTTGTTTTGGAATTATCAGAATGCCAGACAGTTTATTTTGAAATAAAAAAGGAAACAAACAACAAAATGGAAAAGAAAGATTAAATGTGAACATACCACAAAGTAAGAACCTAGTTGATAAGAGAAAGAGATTGATAGAGAAATTAGAATGAGACAGAAAAATGCTATGAAGCCACGAACTGTACTAAAGTGTGAACATTCACCGCTACAGAGCGTGAGTACAGTAAATATTAGTGACGGGAAGGAGAAAAAGTATGACGACAGAAAAGACTGCAAAAAAGCTGTGTATGCTTGCTTGGCTCTGTGTCTTTCTCTATGGCCCCTTTGGAGGCTTGCTCCTAATTAAACTCCTTCTTCATGATGCTCCCTCATGACTCGACTTGTCACAGGGCCTGTGTGAAGCAGGCGCAGCATAGACACGGCGTCCTACATACTTAGACACCCGTCTCATCAGTACCCTTCAGCTCTGCACCCTCAGCTAGGCTGGCCTGGACTGGGCTAGAGAGGACTACAGTGAGCAAGGCTAAGTAAGGCAACCCTGGGCTAGATTGAGATAGTCAGATGCTATCTCAATGGCTACACTGTTTATTGCTTGGAGTTAAATATTTGAGGTTTCTGATGTTTTAATTGCAGGAAAAAACTCCATCCTTAGTTTGGGGTGTGGGTGATAACTTCACGGAGCTGTTTAGTAAAACTGTGGAGGGTATTTGGGTGTGAGTTCTGGGTGGCCCCAGGGGGTCTGCTAGGGACAGCTGACGCCTGCCCAGAGCTCCTGCCATACCAGGATCCGTCTGCTCGGCATTCTGCCACCCTGCTCACCCTCTCTATCCCTCTATCCGTCTTTCTGCCCCCATCTCTCTGTCTCAGTCTGGTGCTCAGTCTGTCTCTGTCTCCCTACCTCTGTCCTCGTCCCCTCATTTTCTGCAATACTAACACGTTTCAGCAGAAGCTGAGTCAAAACATTGTTGGCTTGATGGGTACATCTTTATTTCTGATAGGCTTAGGCTAGTTGATGGGTTGTGTTTGGAAAATGCTTCATTGCTGACCATTCCCCTCTGCAGTTATCTTGGCAATGGCTGAAGGGTATGACACATTCAATATTGTGTTTATGGCTATTGGCGACAGCCAGGCCAGTGAATGTTTCTCAGTGTCTTCAACCCAGTGGCTGACAGCATTAGTGCAAAAACCCTCTACAAAAACAACCAGTTTATAATAGGCCTTTTATATCTTTGCCAACACTGTATGGTCTTCAGAATACACTCACTATTGTAAGTAAAACCAAGACTTATGAAAGAAGATAGTATATTTCTAAAGGACAAAGGGTTTTCCCCAATAAATTCAGCAGTTTATGGTTTTGCAGTATATTTCAGCAGTTGATGGAAAACAAGTCGCTGACAGACAAGCACAATATAAAAGCATTAATAACTAGGCCACTTATGGTTAATCATGTTTGCTGTGCTGTTAAAATATAATAAAACAGCACTGAAATGAAAAGCTTTTTTCTAGCAGGGTCTCGGCCTCTGTTTGTCACAATATCAAGAGGAGATGGACTGATTCACTTTGACTATCAGAGACACTCCTTGAAGACATGAAATGTACAAACCTGCTTTCAAAGTGTGTGAGCATTTCCCTGGGCTGGGTATGACCACAGGGTGCACTTACAGTTTGCACTAGAGACTTTCCAGAAGCTGGTTTAGGACCCAAAAGTGAATCACAACGGAATTTAAAATGGCTCCTAAATAATTTTTAAGAAAATGTCACTTAAAGCTAGGGGCTGTGATAATTAAATAGCCTTTTTTTTTAATTCACACAATCTACGAAAGTACACAGTTCATTGTCATTGAAAGGTCTTTACACTAAATTCCAAACCAAAGGTTTAGATCCTGATGATTTTGTGTGGAAAAGGTGACAAAAGGAGGTAAAGTTTGGAAACCCACAGGACAACAGGGAGCTCCCTTGCTCTTACCAGTTGACAAACTCAATTTCATCAGAGCAGATTGGTAAGGAGCAATGTGGCTCAGTGTCAGTAGGGGTGAGGCAGCGGGGAGAAACACTGTCCCTTCCCATTACAAATAACAAGATGGAGGTGGTCACAAAGTGGACCTGCTGTGGATTAAGACCCCCCAGCAACACTGTACAATGAGCACACTGGTGGCCTTGCTGGCAGCGGGAATAGGGTAATAGTATGTTTGAAATGTGCTCTCATTCTCCTTCTTTCTATTCCTTTTTGCTGTCTGTCTGGCTCTTTCTTACTTGCTCTCGTTTTTTGTCTCTCCCCCTCACTCACTCTCTCTGTCTCTCTCGCTCACTCTTTCTTTCTCTCTGCTGTTCAGAGTGGAGGGAACATCAGAGGGATCAGGCTGGCTTAGCTTATTAGAAGCAGATGGCAGACCAAAGGCAAGAAGGCCACAGTTTCATGAAGCGTGGTTTGAACATGCCAGGACCATGTCGAGGGGCATGCCCATGGATGACGGCTACATGGTGTGTGCAAGTGTGTGTATGTGTATGAGTGAGCATTTGGGGGGAGATGGTTGATTTTGTAGGTTACCAATCTGAGGAATGGGACCCCCAAATCACAGTCTGTCGCTGCCTGTTTTTTTTTTTTTTTTTTCAGTCATCATCTGTGCATCCCTATGCACTGGTTGAGGCAGTGATTTGGTGGCTTTGAAGCCCCTTACTCCTGTTGCCCCGCTGCACTATAATCAGGAACCAAAAGCTGGCGCCTGGGATCAATCATCCCTGTGCAAAGTGGTCATGTGTTCAGGAATCGCGCTGGCTAACTGTGTAATTAGTATCTGTCTAGGGATTACTAGATTGACTAAACATTAAAAAAGGGACTGAGAAGTAGAGCAAAAATAGAGAAAAGTGTTACAGTAAGTGAGAAAGACAAAAAGAGAGGGTGCACAACAAGGTGCCTCCACATTTCTCCAAACTGTGGCATGGTGGTGGTACATGTGCTAAAATCACCATTAAGAAGAGCCCACTGCAGACGAGAGCCCACTCACAGACAGACAGTCTTAGCTAGCCAGTACACAGCACAATACCAGATGGTGCAGTGTTTCCCATATGGAAGAGACACACACTAAGCACATGTCAGAATCCAACACTGTTTGCTACCGCAGCATCCCAGCCCTGGGAACAAAGTGGTCATTCAGACTAGTCACTACACTGTATAATTACCCAGATAGACATTATCAGACACAATGCCAGCTCAGTGAAACTGGATAAAGAGGGCACTTATGTCTGCAGCCCCAACCTACCCATCTTTCATCCCGTCTACACACCAGTTGCATAATACGTCTCTATTAAAATGAGAGAAATGGGAATGTGTCTTTATGTATTTCTGATTCAACATAAAAATCAATTTGCCAAGGCTCAATTGTGTGTGATCCTTGAGATCCTTGCTTACTTGCTCCACACAACGTAATGCCATATAAGCTGTTTATGTAATGTCACACATGTCACTGTGACATTATCAATAAAGCTTTTAATTACATACTTTAATCATCAGACAGGAACAGTGTAGCCTCAGCTAAATGATTCCTGTTCTCTTAGGGCGACAATGGGTTAAACTTCAAGTCCTCCTCCAGCTACCTTCTATCCCTTCTTTGTCCCCGCACGAATCGTCACTTATCGTCTTTTGTCTCTCTGTCTCTTATCGCGTGGTGCCACGGCAGGAAAAGGGAGCCTGAGGGAGGCCTTGAGTAACAATGACCAGCCGGTTGACCTCTATACTGTGACCTTGAGTTTCCACACCCTGCCCAAAGCAGCAATCATGGGAGGGGAGTGGGGTGAGGCCAGGGGGAGGGGAAGCTCCAGGCAGGGCAGGGAATGCCATCTATAAAAATAGATCTTCATTATTCTGAATTTTCCACAAATAGTTTCAAAGAACAAGGCATCATTTCATCTTAATGGCTGGCGTGAATTGTTTTGGGCTGTGTAGTGGAAAAGCATTGCCTTTTGGCAGCGTGGCCTCAGAAGTGGCCTGCCTTTTTCACCGCTCCACACCACAGGGACCACATATTGGCACATTTCAAACAGTCTATTTTTAAAACCTCCTTTTGTTGTTGTGTGAGTACCTCAGACTTCCGCTTCAGTATACTGACCTTAAAAAAAACACCTCTGACAGAGATCCAAGTGCTACTTAGTTTCTTGTCTGAGGTTCTGCTTTTCTGGGCAGCAGGCGTTTGATGTGGAGTAAAATGCTGAGCCTGTAGATCATATACATTATCTGTCATCTTGTTTTTAGCCTGTCTTAAAAAGTAGAAGAGGCATATAGTCTATAAAATATGAACTCAGTTAACTTGCTCTCTTTATGTCTAAGGCTGGCGCCGCAGACAGATGTGTTCCAGTGTGCCAGCCTAAAACTTAGAGCCGACTTCAGCTGTGTGTGTACACTAACTTGGTCGTGTGAGGGTGACACCTCTCACAGTTTGCCGCTTGTAACATAGGCAGACCTGTTGATTAAAATGCACTGAAATCTACTGACATCAATAATGTAACTTTCCAGAAACTTATTTTCCCTGAAATAAATAAAAATAACAAGCCAGGAAGTGTTGGGGGAGAAAAACAAGGGAATTATTATGAGACTTTTTTATCCAGGGGATCAAATGTTTATAGGCGCTGCAGGGTCTCACACTGATGGTCTTATGCATGTGGTCGCCGAGGGCAACTCTTCATGGTCGATCATCAGAAAGAGAAAGAGAGAGAGAGAAGAGAGAGAGAGACGGAGGCTGAATGAATACCCTGACAATTCGCTTACTCACTCCTCTGTCTCAAAAACAACCCCCACCCACCCTAGGAAGAAGGGGGGGGGGGGGGGGGGTTAAAGAGAGAGCGCGATAGAGAGAGAGAGATTCCAAGCCTATTCTTCTACCCTCTCCCAATGAGGACCGCCAGCTAGGCAACTATTTTTAGCTTCACCACAGACTATTTTTAGACCACTACCACTTTTTGAGGCATTTATTAGAAAAAGAGTACATCAAATACAAGAAGATGGAAGTGGTTGTTTTGGGGATGGTGATTTATTTTGACCATCTAACAAACTAGTTTTTATGTGGTGAGTTCAGTACATTGTTGCCAATCACGCGGAAGTTTGGGGGAAATATAGTGGCTAAACATGCGTATATTTAGAGGAAAACATGGAAACATGGATCACTATTTCTCACTTTTTTGCTCTCTGCTTCTTGTCTTATCACCTTTTTCTATTCGTTAGAACACTTTTCTATCCGAAGCTTCAAGTCTAAACCGAAGACGACAGAGAGGGGTGTAGACAGGAAAAGGAGGAGGACAAAGACATGTCTCTGTTGGGGAAAGTTGTGACACTGTGACCACCAGAAAGCCAGTGGCTTCATACCCCCTCACTTTTTGGCGACTTTATCATGTTTTAGATTTAATTGTAAATGGCTCAAATTGCCAACAATCTACACTCAGTAACCCATAATGATGAAGTGAAAACATGTTTTTAGAAATGTATTCAAAATGAAAAACTAAAATCTCTCACTCGCAAAAGTATTCAGACCCCTCATTCAATAATTTGTAAAAGACTCTGGCAGCAATTATAACTTTAGCCCCAGTCTTATCTCGTGCACTCCGGACTCAGCAGGTTTCCTTTAAGGATCTCTCTGTATTTGGCTGCAATCATCCTTTCCTTAATTCTGACCAGTCTCCCTGTCCCTGCCATTCAGAGGCCCCCCCACAGTATGATGCTGCCACTATCATGGTTCACTGTAAGGGTGGTATTAGCCAGATGATGAGCTGTGTCTGGTGCACTGGGCTTGGAGTTCTGCCCAAAGAGTTCAGTTTTGTCTAAATGTCATTTGGCAAACTGTCATTTGCCTTTTACTCAAAGTGGCTCCCGTCTAGCCACCGTACCATAAAGACCTGATTGATGGCGTGCAGCTGAGATGGACGTCCTTTAAGCAGGTTCTCCCATCTCTGCAGAGCACTTCTGAATCTCTGTGAGAGTGACTCCCTCGTCGAGGCCCTTCTTGTCCAGTTCCTCACTTTGGCTGGACAACCAACTCAAGGAAGAGTCCTGGTGGTTACAAACTTCTTGCATTTCACAATTATTGAAGCCACTGTGCTCCTGGGAACACTCAAAGCTTCAGAAATGGATTTATCCCCTTGCCCTGATCTACGCCTTGCCACAATTTTATTGCAGAGGTCTACAGAGAGTTCCCCCGACTTCATGTCTTGGTTTTTGTCCTGACAGGTGTTTGTCCTGACATGCGTGAATTGTAAATTGTACCTTATATAGACAGGAGGGTGCCTTTATAAACCAGTATATGTCCAGTCAATTCAGTTTGCCACAGGTGAACTAAAGAATTGTAAAAACATGCTTTCACGTTGTCGTTATGGGTTATTACGTGCAGATTGATGACATGTCTAATCAACTTAAATTCAAATCTACAACACAAGTGTGGAAAAAGTGGAAGGATCTGAAAACTTTGTGAAGTCACTGTACATTATATGTTGCTTTTTTTCCCACTAACCTTTAAAATGTTTGTAACTCTGTGAAAGACTTCCAGAGTCATTCTTGTTAACACTGTAAACAGAAAGTATGAACTGGAGATGTGTGTGTGTGTGTGTGTATGTGTGTGTGTGAAAAGTTAGGCTATCAATAGTGGTACAATTTCTCTCGCCCACTCTTCAACATGTAATTAACATATACTCAACCCCATAAACAAACTGCAATCTTTTTTCTTTCCTTTTTTTTTTCTTTTTGAGGATGTGCTGTATCATGTATGTGGGCTGTCATCAGAGTCTTTGTTTTAACAAACTGCTGTACTGTTAGCTTGCCAATGTCACAAGGTTAATTTACTTAGTCAGTCAAAGCAGCTTCAGACCTTAATCCTCAGCTCACAAGGAAAAACAAGCCATGTTGCTGATCTCTCTCTTCACTAGTAAACACTGAGGCACTGTGATCGCTGTGGCAACCCCACCCCCTTCCTCCACCCCACGTTACACCACATGTACCCTATCCTAAAACCTCAAAACGACTCCACATGAAATTACTCTGGACAACTGTAGGACAGGAGATATGATATGACTCCCTTATTTCTCTTGGATGCGAACACATGTAAAAGTCATAGAGGATAAATTAGTGAAGGCATTCAAGCCAGAGTAATTATGCAGCCTTTGAGAGGCATGAGAAGAAGTCATTCAGTGAGCTGATCAACACAGAAAACTCCTTAAGGCTAATGTTCTCCATGCTGTTTAGAAACCAAATAAGCATATAGAATAGCACACATGCTGGAAAATATTTTCACAAGAGCGAGGCAGAACATTAGCACACTGGCAGTTCAGAGAGGGAGATCACATGTTCTGTTGACTTGCAAGAGTTTTATGAGAAAGCAGAGAAAACAGCATTTAAATGAATAAAGAGGGACTTTTTTTAGGTAAATGACAGTGAAATCAACCAAATTAGTCTCTGTAGTATTTAGAATGTGTGGAAAATCACGTTTTTTTTTTTTGCCAAATGAAACAACATTGTAAAGGCTTGCAATGACCCCCGCCCCCCCAACCCCCCACTTTCCCTCCCTCCCTCCCTCCCTCCCTCCCTCCAGTGGACTGTCACTGGGCTGAAATCACACCTGTGCTTCTCACACATCTCGGCACACGGGTGAAACATACGCCGGGTGAAACATGGTGAGGGAGCTTTGCTGAATCTCATTAGCCAAGCGGGTAGTCATTAACAGAATGACCTTTGGAAATAATTACCAGCCTTCCTCCCTCCATCCCTCTTTCCCTCCCTCCTTCTCTTCTCACACTCATCCATCCCTCTGTCCCTCCCCTTCCCCCTCTCATTCAGTAGTTCCTTCTAGGTGAGGACAGAGGGAGAGAGAGGAGGGAAGAAGGGAGAGAAATGAGTTGAGGATAGGTGGGGAGGCAGGTCCCTGCTGCTGCTGCTGCTGTTTAAGATTACAGGGTGAGCTGAACTTTGAGATTAGGTTAATCTGCTGGAAATGGGATTGGCCAGCGGCCTTTCTTCTGGTTGGTAGGCAAGCAGGCAGGTCAGCTCAGTACCACGAGCCATGTGCCATTCCATGTGATACTTGAGCCAATGGCATCAGGGTGTGCTGTGCTGGCTGAGGTCATCACAATGCCGTCAGCTCTGCAGGGTTCAAGAACAATTGTCACCATGCGTGTATACACGCATACACCCATGCAGTGTAGCCAGGACACACTTTTGTGGGTGTGCACATAAGCTCATCAGCTTTTATCATATACGCATATGCACAAAAACATTATAGCATCTTTGTCTCCTTCTAGTCAGGTATATCCAGGCATTGAGGGGATATAGCTCCCTATCGCAGCTCGCTCACTAGCCCTTTAGTTGTTTCACAAACCTGTGTTCTTTGTTTCAACAGAGGGGAAAACAAACACATTGTGGAACAGGGATTTGGCACAGCCCAAGTGTGTTGTTGGATTTGAGGCTGTTCAATCACAGCAAGAGCCAGCCAGCGCTGCTTAGGTTTGGGCTTGATCTGCAATCATCGGGAGGGGAAAGAAAGGACTCTTTCATGTGCTATTGCAATTAACAACCCCCATACTGACATAATAAATCACCAATAAAAGCTCAAAGTGATTATTCTTAAACAAGGAAGAAGGGAAAAGAAGGGAAAAGGAGAGATGGATCTATTCTCTTGTCATTTCCCAACACAGCTTCCCATTTCTCCTCTAATGCTGTTCACATGTCCAGGAAACTGGCCTGGCAGACAGCAAGTATAGGAAATCTATCTGCGTGTTTGACTGTTTTATCTGGAGCCAGACTCAGAGTGTACTGTAGACCTGCCAGGACAACACACTTGGACCCCGTTTGGACATCCAGTGCTGGTGGATCACTGGATGATCTGTGTTTGCTTTCATCCGGCCATGAGAGCCTAGATGAGCTTAGATGTCTCTTTGAACAATTAGCATTAATTAAGAGGACCTCCCCACTTGTTTATGTAACAGCTGATCACACAGTGTAGTACATGTTTTATTACAGCCACTTGGGGGGAGTTTTTGTGAGTATAGGTATCCCACACGGCAACATGTGTGTGTCTTGTGATTAGATGGAAGCATTCACAACATTAAAAAACCATGTCCTCAGTTTGTTTCAAAATTGTCACTGTATTTATCTGATTATTATGGGTGTCTGGGTGTCATGCATTGTGAATGTGACAATAATAACTTGTAGCCGTTTTCAATTGGCAACGCTTCTTTTGTTTCACCACTTGTGCTCAGAGGAGGGTTAGCTTTGGTTCCTTGGTCTTTTGCTTTCACAGATATTTGTGGAAGTGTCATTCCCAGCTGAGACGGTTTTCAAGTGAGTCATCAAGACCTTCTTTACCACTCCTCTCTCTATATATATCCCTCTTTATCTGTCTCTTTCTGTCCCCCTCTTTCTGCCTCTTATATACATACACTAAATGACCCATACATGAATTCAACATAATGCAAATTTTTTTTTAGAGTATACTGTATGTTTAATGAAAAACTGGATGAAAAAAAAACAGAAAAAGAGTGAGGGAGAGAGAGAGAGAAAAGCCCTCCAGCCTCTTGTAAACATGCTGTAGCTAGAGAGGCTGTGCAACGCTCTCAGTGCCACTCTCTCAACAACGCTAATTATCAACCAAAGACATGCTAATTACATAGAGCTTTATTGCTAATGTAGCAGGCCTCTATGCCAGCCGCCCACATTCTGAGCTCCGCTCCCCTACCTCTGCCTCTCCTCCCACTACACCTTCAGGCACAGCAGAAACAGAGTAAGAGAGATACATGCATTTCTGTGTACTTCTAAAGACCAGAGCTTTCTACAAATCTGAAATTAGATATGTCACATATTAGATGGCGTCTTTAAAGTCCTATTATTCCTTTGTGGGGGAACCTAGATTTTGTCATCAAACCTAAACCCTGCCCTTCATCTTGTTCTTGACCTCCTCCTCATCATCCTGCCATCTCAACAGGAAGTACACTTCACTCCTGCCCCTCCCTCCCCCAAATTAAACGCGCAATCACCCATGTTCTTGCACCTGTGACGTAGCCTAGCAGCAGCACACAGGGCCTGGCGGGAGAGATCCAACCCCCCCAGTCCCCCTTGCTCCCCCTCCCTAAACACACACCCTCCTCCCATCCATGCTAAACGTGCTAGTGTCAGCCCTGTGGCCAATCCCGTTAGCACGCTGCAGCTAAGGCTGAAGGCCTCTTCAGATCGATTTCTCCCACTGTGAGTCGCTCAGAGAAATGAGTCCTCCAGGGATCACAGTGTAGGTAGTGCTCCACAGCACTCTCCCCCACTAGGCTCTTTAGCGTCTTCCCCTGACACGGCTGTTTACACGTTAGCCATCCTCTGCTCTATAATGGAGACACAGTTAAAGAGAGAGCTTCAAAGCAGGCGGCTCTCGTCACAGGCACTTGCTGAAACATGTGACGGCTCTCTTCATGGGTTCACCTGGGGCAGGGTAATACACTGACTGAAGGGTGGCTGAAGGGCTTGGTGCATAAAGGATACCAGTGCTTATAGGCACGCTGGGAATATGAGTAGATGCTAAATGGGTTAATGTAAATGATATAATGCATAGAGGATTATCTTTTATCCCTTCTGATATACTTGGTAACTGAGGATTTCTAACAAGCCTAAAACTAAACATTGGGCACACAGCGTAGATGTATATAGCTTTGCTGATTATGTAATGTTTTAGCGTAGCACAACATATTATAACTATGAAAAAAACGATTTCATGTTTGTTTGTTTTTTTAAGAATTGAAGCTTAAAATGTCTCAGTCTTGACTGCATTTATAAATCGAAAAAATAATAATATAATATGAATTATAGGAAACGAATAAGAGCAGATGCTGCATTGCAAAAGCGAATAAGTTGTTATGTTGTGTCTAGTAGATTTATTTGTGCTTCTAAATGCTGTCCATGATAATGGACCCAGTCCATTCTCTTTGTTTTCATCATAAAGGTTAGCCATATGTTGAGTGCTGCATCACTTGATGTATGAGCTACATTAACACACAACAAATTTGACTGCACCAAATGGAAACTGCGGTGGCACAAAACCAATAATGTCAATAGCAAACCACTGTTTAGTTTTGTTGCCATAAATTTATTTATGCTGTATAAAGGAAGAGAATAATGCAGGGCTACATTTCTCCAAATGTGGGAGACATTTATATCATAGTGTATATTCAAATGGTTTGTAGTCAGGGGCAGAGTGCCATCTGGAATAGGAGTACTCCCTGTGGGCCTGTCCACCCGTGGGCAGGCAACAAGCCCACCAACACCCATATGAAAAGATAAAAACATGTCCTATGCTGTTTCATCCTGTGTTAGGGCCCATAGGTGTGTGTGTGTGTGTGTGTGTGTGTGTGTGTGTGTGTGGGTGCGTGCGCGCGTGCATGTGTGTGTGTGTGTGTGTGTGTGTGTGTGTGTGTGTGTGTGTGTGTGTGCGCGTGTGTGTGTGGGGGGGTGTGTGTGGGGGCGTATGGGGCACTTTTCTTCTGGTAAATTCAATTTTTAAACTCTGATGATGACAGAGTTAAGTGTGTTAAGTGTTTTGCATACATTTTGACCAAGCTGACCTAACAAATTAACATTATGCTGCCATCAGGTGCCTGTTGAATTACAAACCAAGCATGCATAAACAATAAAAACAAGCGAGTACATAAGGACACAGTTGACACACTTTTGTGTGACCTCTTAGCTGCAAATATACATGTCTTACCACATATACTGCGAAATCCAAATCTATTTTCAAATATTTCTAAAACTATATCTAATAATTGTGTAAAATTGTATCTGAATCATGAAATATAAACAACTGGCAAATATTTATGTAATGTGCACAGCATCTAGATTTTTCATTATAATGTAATCTGGGTTTGCATATTGCATATACTCTGTGACATTTTTATACTTTGATCATTTTTATTCCTTAAACATTATGTATGTATGACAGGTGCAGTTTAATCAGCAAGCAGCAGTGTGGCGTGAGTGTAAATGTATGTGCGCAAGAGAAAGGGATAGACTCTGCTTGAATGCGTGCATGTCTGTGTGTGTGGCCCACCAGGTTTGTCAGAGCTCCAGTGTGAATGTTGCATAACAGGTTCACGTTGAGAGCTTAAGGATCCTGGAGGGTGCCAGCGTCATTTCCTGCTTTATCTACCTGCCTACTGGCTGGCCTGACAGCGCTGTTTAACATCGCCTTGAGCCACACAAGCGACATGTGTCCAAAGTAAGTCAGATCAACATCCTCCTCTAAGAGGCACATCAATGGTGACATGACACCAAGGGCAGGGGCTGGTGATTACACACCACAGGGGACAGTCTGAAAGGTCCAAATCAATACAGGCTCTAAAACATGCCTCTTTTATGTTACAAAGTATACACAACACAATTTAAATAAACATATTTTCATGAAGTTAATGACTTACCGTGAGTCTTAAAGCACTTTTTAATTTTCTGAAAGTGATTGATATTGTGACTGAACCCTTAGGTAACAAACTATGTGAGCAATTATTTCTTACACCATGCTAGGTGTGAGGACCAAAAGAGAGAAGTAAGGGTTGCTGAATGAGTCACGAATGCTGTAAGCATCTGCCTGCTTGCGTTTTCTGTATGTTTGCATGAGTGTGCATGTGTCTGTGCATGCATGTGTGCTCCCGTGCAACTGTGTGCGCACGCACGTGTGCCGTCTGTGTTTTCTTGTAACTTACCTCCACAATATCAGAGTTGGTCCTGCTCTCATGGGGCTCGTTGTACTCGGTGTATTTAAGCAGGACCTTGTCCATGTCTGTGCTGGCGTACTGGAACAGCTTGTTGGTGCTATTGAAGATGATCAGGGCAATCTCACAGTCACACAGCACACTCAGCTCATACGCCTTCTTCATCAGGCCAAACTTTCGCTTTGTAAATGTCACCTAGGCAAAAAAGGTGAAAAAAAGGATAAAGATTAGCTGAGGTAAGAACAACGTATACATAACTGAGATTTATGTTCATACATGAATTTTCAGTTGCATCCTTATGATGAAATCAACCTGTCTGATTTGAGTTGTGATAATCATTTAACTGCAAAAAAAAAAAAATCCCCCACCCAAGGCCTACTCACTTAGTATGCAAGAAATAAACAGAAATCCGACATACTAACTTTTCCTCTTTAAAATAAGCAGTTCTCAGGAAAACAGCATTAAAGGAAAGTCTGCTGATGGTTCAGCACCAGCTGACTCTAACAGTCCATCCACGATACCAGGAAAAAAAGAAGAAAAAAAGAAGCTGGGCTTGCATTTAAGGAACTGAAAATACTCTGTCTCAGACAGATAACGGTAAGGAAGATCAGTTATTGCTTGTACATCAAAGCGTGCAGAGGTTCATCATGGAACATGTGTCTGGTTAAATCGTGCCTTTCAAATGGTTTGCACAACAGAAGTGCACATACCTATAACTATTTTAATCTTTAAAAAATACTTGAGACATGCACATTTCTCACAGTGATATTAACCCACATTGTTCTGCTGCCCAATTAACTGCCTCTCATAGCGAATAACAAGCCACTGATATAAATAACGGATGGGTTCCCTGACTATGCTTCAAGCTGTTTGTGAGCGCTCAAATTGTGACAATGAGCTCAACATAAACCACAAAAATTGTCCTCTGTAATGGGACTTTTTTTTTCTCTCACTCTCTCTGTTTGTGGGTAGGTGCAAGTGAGGCCCAAGACCTTTAATAAGACAGGCATACAAGTGCCCACATTGTCAAAATAGAACAGCCTCTGCTCCTCTATTGTTTGGATCAAAACTGGAGCAGTGAAAGTGAGTTAATTCCAGTGAGCTGCACCTGGTTTCTTTTCCAAGCCATGTGTGCAAGCACTTTGGCTGTAAGGGAAAAAAAATAGAAAACGTGCCTCTGCCAGCTTCCCTCCCTTTTTTTTTTTTTTTTTTATTGAAATTTCTTTTATTTTTGTTTGTTTTGTACTATGAGTATTATCTGCATTGGAGATCTGTATTGACAAAGCTTTTTACTAAGAGGAAATAGTGCCAGAACTGTGCCCAGCTGGTAGCTAATGATCTCAGTTTGTTGATTAACTGCATGTTTGTCTATTCTCTTCTGACACTTAAGTGGGCCAAAAAATACAGAATGAAAACTCTTTGCTCTCAGTTAAACATGCTCTGAAAGCATGGATAAAGACAATAACTGCAGGCTGTATTGACCTTTACAAACAAGAGATCTCTGTGTGTGGTAGATCAGAGTAATGCATGATTTGTAGCATAAATCTATCACGCAATGCCCTTCACATTTTCTCTTTACAACTTCAAACCCTGAAAGAGGAGCTAGGGCTGAATGGATATTGATAGATAGTTTTGGATTACCTGAAATCATATCTTCCAGGATGCACCAGGGAAACTGAATATCAAACTATCCCTCACCTCTCTGTCGCCCTCTCTACTAAGAGTGGGTGGAACCTTGCATGAACTGCAATATCCTGGACCAGCCCCCCTTAAAGGTTTTGCAGTGATGTCACCGCACCATGCCAATCTGTCAGATAACTGAGGCTGAAATCAGAGACACGTACGTAGTTTTGACTCCTGAAGAACCAGTGTGTGCAAAGTCAGGTTCTGTACCTCGACACAAACACTCATCTGATTCATTGACGACACAAGGAGAAAAAGCTCCCCTGGGTTCTAAATACCATGCTGACATTTACATTGTGAAACTGAAATGTGAAAAAAACAAGCCTTATTCTTAACGCCGTGAGATCAAAAGGCATCTTGTGACAATAAGATTAATTGTCATATCCAACCAACTCTGAGCTGTACCGTCCAAAACTGAAACGTAAGCAGCTTAAAGGGGTCTGCAAGCCTTAGAGCTACAGAGCCACAGCACAAGTCGTACATGAGCGCGTATGTAAGATGACAGGACTGTAGGACATAAGGTCAAAGCAGACTATTCAGGAACAGGACATGTACAGTGTTGTCTTCCCCTGGTGTTTTGATGCAAGGGGCACCAGGGGCAGACGCAGGACACAGCTAGCTCCTGGCCCAGCTCCGTTATCACCCACTCACTCAGTCACACACTCTGCTGGGGCCATTAATGTTTCAGAAGGTGGCACGTGGCACACACACTGGGCTGGCTGTGGGTCCCAGAGGTCCACATGCTGGCTCGGTTCACTCACATATTAGTCAACCACTGGCACACATCAGTGTGTAACCCCATACACACACAAAGCAGTGTAAGCTAGTAAGCAACTTTGAAGATGAAGAAGATAGATGAAGAATTCTTCATTGGCCAGCCACAGCTGAGGCGCCCAGGGAGAAGTTGGGAGGTGAGATGCCTTGCCCAAGGGTGCTTCAGCTGTGGATGTTGGCCACATTTTTTCAGCCAGTCCAGGGACTCAAACCAGCAACCTTTTTGATACACTCATTCTCTGCTTCTTATTCCAACATGTACAAACAAGGGCAGAATCCAATCAAAGTTGTCTTGAGCCTCACACTTTAAAAGAGGATCTGTGCATGCATTTATAATTCACACATAGACTGACTTGAACAACACCACAGGCACAGAATGAGTGTGATTACAAAAAGCCTTAACTGACCAAACAATAACACCTACATAAATATCACACCACACCCCCACATCTCAATCTGACACGTACAACCTGCTACCTCCAAATCACATATATTACTAATGCCATGCGCACACATCCATAAATACACAGGCACATATATACAGTGCATGCCTGCTTGAACACATACCTACACTTAAAAGACAGTTGGCTTGCACATAAATGCTATCTCGATGGTAAATACTGGTGAAAACATCATGTGGGATGTGCTAACTTGTACTGTGTTTCATCTATGCAAGTCTAATGTGCAGTATTCAGTTTCACTGACTGAGGTGACTCTGTAGTGACTTCATGGCCTCACATGATGCCTCACATGATGTGACCCTTTCAGCCCATCAACATTCACGCTGGTGATGTCACCACTGGCCTTTCCTGTGAAGCCTTAAAACAGCTCTCTCAGCCCACACAGAGAGGTGTAAACTAGTGCACTTTCAAGTGGGTAACAGCAGATGCTATGAATGGTACCCCTGATCTACAAACATGTACAGATATATGACAGTGTCAGGCTCTGAGTGCTTTTCGCAGAAGATAAATGTTTTTTTTCGCTTTACTGAAAAGCTTCTAGTTTCTAATTTTATTTTGTTCAAGCACCTACAGTATAATTGTGATGCTTGGATTAAATTGAGCAAGAACAATTGCTTTCTTACTGAATGAGTCTTTGCCGTTAAACCAGAAAAACACATCGTAAGCCACCCATGTGTCAGTGTAGGTGCACTCTTTGTTTCCTTGGTCAGTGGGTGCTGTTAGGTACACAGAGAGCATGACACACAGACACACATGCACAATGTTTTTGTCCATCTCTGGTAATCATTGAGGGAAAGACAAAATCGTGGCATAATGGGACACTTAACTCTCAAGCTATCGTTTTATGCTTCTAGGACAGTGTATGAATTATTGCTCTGCATCTACAACAGAAAAAACAAATTTGCCTGAGCATCTTAAGTCTCCTTGAATATTTGTGCTTGACAATGTCTTTTAAAACTCACCAAATTTCACAACAAACCCTTAACCTTCTAAGAGATTACTCAATTATGGAAAATCTCATGGCCACAATAAGTAAGTGAGTAAAAGAGAGAGATTCCTTCTACAACTCTGTGAAGGAGAACAAAATACCCTTCAAATAACCCCTGAAGGAACGTTATCTTGTACAACTCTCAATTACTTTGGTGCATAATGAGCACTAACTCATAGTGAACATACTTTAGACTCATAGTGACACATAAGCTTTACTTGTTCACCCCTATCCTCCTCCACAAACCCCATCCCAAGAGAGATTCAGACACATGCACACACAAATGCATTCAGGCACACACCCCTGCAAACTCCCAAGCACGTCACCATCACGTCCCCTCTCTTTATTTGAATTCTTTGTGCTTTTCTTACATCTTTCTCTCTTTATCTTCATTCTACATGTGTATGTTTGTGTATTTAGATTAAATTATATGTATGCTACCACTGGAAAATGGCGAATAAAAAGAAATAAATAATTTCTAAAAATGAGATAATCAGCTTGGCTCTACACAATTGACCTGTCACATTTCCTCCAGCAAAAAAGGAGAAAAACGCCCAGGATAAACAGAGGGACGAGAAGAAAGGAGGGATAGTGGCTGACTCTCTGCCACATGGGTGAGAGGGGAAAGAGAAAGAGGGGGAGGGAGGGAGGAGGAGGAGGGAGAAGAGAGGGGGCGGACGCACAGGAAGCACATTTGTATGCATTTCCTCTCATAACAGGAAGAGGCCAGTGGCTTCCCCTTCACAATGGCTTCGCTTCTGCTTCCCACCTCCTGCCTGCTTCCCTGGGGGAGGAGGAGGTGGAGGAAGAGGAGGAGTGGAGAGACAGGCACCAAAAACTGCTGGTTAGCAAACCAAACATGGCCGTGCATGCAGGGACACACACACACGCGCACGCAACCGCTCACGCACACATAGATGTCAGTCAGCTATGGAGCTGCACGATTTGTCTTGAGACAAACACTTATCCCATTGTCAGGGGCCAAGCAGGAAGACACGGGCTTACGCAAAAGGAATAAGAGGAGCCCAGGACCTGGGCCTGAACTCTGCCTCACAGCCAAAGAAGCTGTTAAGAGGGGTATTACGACAAAAGAGGCTTTGTCCTACTTCTAATATATGCTATGCTCTTCTCTCTCCTCAAAACCCCACTTATCATCCTTTTTCAGTGCGCCTTCATTATACAGTAGGAACAAGAGGCAGCAGACACCAAATATTTCTTCATTCAATGTCTAAATCAAAAGTGTCCACTTTGGGTAGTTAAAAGCTAATCTGAGAAACTGATGGAGGAGTGTCTTAATTATGCCAGTTTTAGTTATAGCTGCATGTCTTAAAATAAATACTAGTTTAGATTGTTCTTCTTACCAGATCTGGTAATTACGTTTCAGTACAGCACTGAAATGGCTGGTTATGCCTCCTTCTCTGTATGTTCCTGTTTATGCTGAAAAACCGCAACTGGAAAAGGATATGCCCGCTGACAAAAGAAAGTGGATGTTACATTGCAAGGCCCAAGTTAGTGGCCGGAATGACAAAAATAACTTTTGTCGTGGCACTAAGGCCAATTTTCACTTTTTTAAAAAAGGACTTTTTTTCTTAAAAGAACCTGCTTGGTTTGAATTGATTTTCACATAGATTGTATGTCCCAAAGCTTCTAATTGTTGCAGTGATTTCTGCAGCAAGAAGACCCTATTAACCTCTGGTTTCACTAAATGAAGTCATCTTATGACAAGCACAGCTCAGAATTTGCTCCAAGCAGAAGAGAAAAATGGAGATAGGATAAAAAATTCTGAGCCAGTCCCTCAAAGTCATTGTTAAAAAAGGAGAAAAAAAGCTAAAACTGGTAAACATATTTTTATAATCAGATATTTGTATTAGAAATTTCTCACATAATATCTCATTTAAAAAATAATAGAAATGCACATACATTTATTTTAGAAAATAAAAGCCCAACATAATGAGCTGTATAACAAACAAAGGAAAGAAATGAGAGGAAGCTAGAAACACCATTAGGACTTTCTAGTCTGGGGGGGTGGGGGGTGGGGGGCTGGTAGAGTTGAGGTGAGAGAGCAAAATGAACCATGTGAAGAACATGTGCATGAGAAACAAAACAAGGGGTAAGTAGAGAAGGCAAAAGAGAATAAAAATACAGGAGAAGGGAGGTGTGAGCTTAGTGAGCCCTTTTCAGGTGAGGTCTCGCAGCGCCGAACATATGACAGAGAGGAGTGCCACTCGCTGTGGTAAACGAAGGAGATGGTAGAAGGTGGGAAACAGGGAATCAGAGGAGGGGTGCAGGGGTGAGGAGCTACCCTGTGGGCCTCATTATTTTCCTGCTGTTAATTTCACTCGCACATTTTCTCACCCCAGTGCTGTTGATTGGAGAGAAGAATGCTTTGTCGTAGAAACAAAAAGACCCCTTATTTCAGCTGCAGCGCTGCAGTTTAAATGGTGAGGGAATTGAGGAGACGTATGCAGGAAGACATAAAAACACGTGTCTTTTTTTTTTTCTATCTTCCTCCAGCCAAGTATGTGTTAGTGTGACTGTTGTTTGTGGGAGCTGGGAAATCCTGTTGTTTTACTTCCTGTCACTGATGACCTGATGCATGTTTAACCTTTGGCCCTGGGTCTCCTCCCCCTTGGAACCCACATGTCCCACACATACACACAGATTCGCACAAACAAGTCATCCTAAATTAAGCCCACAGAGTGTACTGGCTAGAGAGGTAACACTAATTAGAGCCAATTGCAGTAAATTAGTCGATCCCCAAGACCGACTCCAGAGAGATAGATGTGTTTTAGATGTGTTTACAAGCGTGCATTTGTCTACGCTGCACAAACAAGACATGAAATGCACCGTCTAAGTATTTATCTGAGTGTATAATCTGTTATGTCTCAAATCTATGCCCGTGTGTGTATGAGCACACACACCTGTGCATGTATCTTGTACTGTACTGTAGGCGTGTGTACTTGTCTATCTGCGTGTGTGTGAGTGTGTGTGTGTGTGTGTGTGAGTGAGTGAGCTGGGGCAAGAGAGTCTGCTCTCTGTGTGCAGCCCATGAGTTTATGGCACAGGGGGCTCTTTCATGTGCCCGAGGCTGGGAGAGGGTCTGAGTGGTCGAGGGGCTTGGAGCCAGGGCTCACACACTGCTGCCCACTGTCCAGAGCTCCGGGCAGCCAGTCAACGCCAGGGAGGCCTGGTCCTTCTGCCCCTGCTCTGGGGAAGTGTTTCAGGGCCTGGGGGTGGCAGCCCAAAGTGGCCGCCCAGAGAGAGCCAGGCCCTGTGCCCACTATGGTGCTGCCGATGCAGGGGGGGCAGGGGTGGGGAGGCAGTGCAAACCTGTAGGTGGCAAGGTAGCGTTGACAGCCACACAGAGTGGTGCCACTCCAAAAAGGCCTGCAATATGAAGTGTGTGTGTAGACTCAGGGAAAAATGTTACAATAGCTTTATATTGTTATTTTCGAATGAAACAGGTACGATGTCCTGTTTTATACAACTTTATGAGCTGTTATTATATAGATAAATAATATATTCATATTATGTTGGTCACATGTAACTGTCACTATCACTATGTATTTTGTACAAACCATGAAAAAAATATCTGTTAAACACAAAAGACCACAGATGAGCTTAAAGAAGACGGCAAAACTTTTTAGACATAAAACAGTAAAAGTATGTAAAGAATTTGTGGTTGAAAGAAACACTATAACAAACTCCTCTGGTGTTTATTTGGCTTGGGCTCTGGGACATTTCCTCAAAAAGGAAGTGAAAATATGCAAAGCCAAAGCTTCCGTTTTTTTTTTTTTGGTTTTTTTTTTGTTTTGTTTTAACCAGAAAATTTAAGTTTGCTGTCTCTGTCTTTGTCTTGTGATCCACCCCTACAAGAAAGTGGTGATGTCATTTATTTAGGCCATAGGTTGAATGACACTGAACGGCATGTGGTACCCTCCACAAGACTTCATGACATCAGATCCAATAGGAATAGTTATTAGATTTAAACAACAACTAAAAAAGTAATCTATCATTTAAGAGATCAAAACAACAAAAATCCAGTGATATATTGATTTTCCTTTCCCTGAACCCTTTCTCTCTCCTCCCACTGCTCGCCTCCCTCCTCCTCTCCCTGTAAGTAAAGCCCGGATATCTCAGGCATCGATTCCCCTCAGGTGTCCTTCCTGTCTCCCTCTTTCCCTCCTTATCCTCAGGAGCCGGAGTGCTTGGTGCAACTGACTGGCCCAGTCTAAGGTGGGATGAGAGAGAAGGGCTGAGATAACAGTAAGGAGGAAGTGTGGGTGCTGCTGCAACACGATAGCTTCAGTCCTCATCTAAAACTCTGTGACCTCCTCCTTGCTCTTGCTCTGTCTCTCTGTCTGTCTCACTTTCAATAACAAATACGTGATTTAGAATATGACCACATACTGTCACACACCCTCCCTGCTTTTTCTACGTGTCTCTTTATATGTATCTCTCCTTTCTGTGGGCCAAATCTGCAAATTTGAAGGCACCCTGTGTTTGAGGTGAGCATGCCATGTATCAGTAAAATCGGGTAATTACTGAAAGTTTCTTCTTTATCCCAGGTGCACTCACTTTCTCACTTCCTTCTCAGTATTCTCTCGTTACTTGCCATCACATTTATTGAGATCTGTCAGGACGGCGGTCAAAATCTGCTTCAATTACTCCTCCAGTATGGCCCAATCGATTCCAGGAGCCTCTTTATGTCACTTTACACTGGCCACAAATGACTGTGTCTGATAAAGCGCACTGTGAGAAATTGTTGCAGAGCATTATTGTGGATGTTGGATGAGGCAAAAGCAATGAAGCTCGCCTGTGTTCAGAGAAGGTGTGTGTGCCTGCCTGTGTTTGACCTGTGATCCAGGGGCCACGTTAGCAGCGTATGGATCCAATTGGGCTGCCAGGAAGCTGACAAAGTGTCAGTGGTCAGTCGTGCCACAGGAAGTGATCGATTGTGGGCCTCGAGGGCAGTGAGAGAGCTCCGTCTCTATCTATTTCCTGCCACAGAGCGTAGTGTCTGCTTGAATCACGCTGTCCACAATTTATTATGTCACTCTCAAATACTGCCAGCTGTTGTTAAAAGGTGTCCTGCAAGAATTCCTTTATTGTTAGGTAGCTGCTTGACCTGGGGCTTTTTCTTTCAAATTAATGAGTCAGTGATTTAAAGAGTCACTTTTGTGCTATGCAGAGGAAAGCTACAGCAGTCCTATGGTTAGTGATTTTGCTCAAGAAATATACTGATTCATTGTTTGTTTCATCTCCACCCTGTTGGCCCGGTCAGACCATCCCATCTCTGTTTGGTTGTTTGTTTATATTTTCTCCCACCCTGCTTCTCCACTGCTACCACCCTCTGCCCGGTAATATTCCACTGCCAGTGAGCTAAACCGGGTGGCATGGTGTGAGAGGTTGGGTGTGTGAAGGATGCTTCAGCTGTGTGGAGGCCGCAGCAGAGTGGATTTTGAGAATTACAAATGTTCTTATGCAAGTCCGTTTTAAGACACATGCTCCTCAGATGTGTTTGTTGAGGAGACACAAACCTGCCATTATGAACCCTCCTACCCAAAGCAATAACTTTGCTATCCCCGCACACACTCCTCTGTCCCTGAGTTCACATATTGCCCGGACTCCCAGAAGACCTTCATTGTTGAGGGCTGTGTGGGGTGTAGGGTGTTTCTCCTACCTCCCACCTCCCCCCCAACACCCCCACCCCTCCCCCCCTCCACCCTCATACTCATCCATCCTGCCATCCCCCAGGGACTTACCTGTCTGTTGCGTTCATCCATAATCCGCGTGATCTGAATCTTTTTCCTCCCCATCGTCCCCGTCTCTTTCTTTCTCTCCTCTTTCTAAAGAACTTTATGCTTTCTTCTCTCTCCTCTTTCTTCTTCTGTCTCTTCTTCTTTCCCTTCACTCTTCTGCTCTTCCTTTATCTGTCTTTTTTTTCTGCTTTCTATTTGTTCCAATCAACTCAAAGATTCCAGCATCCGTACCTGCAAGAAAGAAGGGGGGGGGGGGAGGAGAGGATAAGCATTAAATGAAATGAAATATGGCAAAATACTGAGAGAAAAAATTATAAAAGTGGCATCATGGCAGCCACAAGGGAGGGTGAAGAAAGACAAAGAATCTGTCAACAATGTTGTGAGAACTGCTGTGTTTTTCACTGTCGATATCATGCAAATCAGTTTTTGCATTTTTTTTCCCAGGCACCGACTATGAGAGGAGACAGCGCTGTCAGGATCTCGCCTCGTTCACAGAGAGTTTGACAGTGTTTTGGAAGTGCCGCTAACTTAAACGCTCTAATCACCAACACTGTAACATTACCTCCAGACTGAGAAATACATTTTGTTTCTTCCCATGAAACTGCACTGTATTGACAGTGGAGCTGCCAGACACAGCTTTTTCTACTCTATCTGCAGCTCATCTCCAAAATGGCAGGCATGAGTTGCAGGATAGAATACAGATGTAAAACCGAGCTCAGTCTTACCATGTTCTGGCAAAACAAAGCCAAAAGAAAAGAAGAAGAAAAGAGAAAAAAGTGCCAAGAGTGATCTTTTGAAACATAGTAAACGGACGTTTCTTAGAGACAGAAATCAAATAAAATTCTAACTTGAACTTAATCCAGCTGAAGATACTGCATGTCAGTGAGTGCATCTGAGGAGATTCTCAACAAATGCACTTGTGCATTCACTTGTGCGTGCACAGTTTAGTGTGTGCGTGTACCTGTGTTTCATGAGTGGAGGCCAGCAGCTGATGAGCTGGACTGCATGTGCGAAGAAGAAAGCTGCGCTCCAAAAAGTTTGCGTGAGTGAGCGACTGTGTGTCCATGTGTGTGTGTGTGTGCACGTGTGTGTGTGTTCGTGTGTGAGCTTGGCTAAGCCAGAGCTCCAGTGCATCTCTCCAGAGTGCTAAAGTAGGCCAACCCAATCTATCTCAGGGAGGAGCAGAAGAACTGTTGTTGTGTTTTCTTTTGACAGTAGAGGTGATAACGTCCCTCGTTATGCAAATGAGCATCCCATTATTTAAGCTCAGTGCAATGCAGGGGAGCTGTCAGCGCCGTCACATAAAAAAAAATCTTCCATCTACCCTGCCTTTTTTTTCTCTACTTTCCCCTTCTTCTCTCTTCTCTCCTTTCTGAACCAGATTTCCGGCACCTGGCAGCACAAGCATCAGACATTGATGTGGAAGACGACACCGCATCACCAAAAGACATGTCAGTCTCAGTCTCTCTCTCTATCACTCTCTCTCTTCTCTCATACACCCTTGCTCTCTTCCTCGCTCTCTCATATTCTCTCCTTTGCATGCTCCCACACACATACATGCACATTGTAATGCACTTCCTTTCCCCTTCTTTTTTTTCCCCCTAACCTGAATCCATGTATTTATTGAGTAACATGCATGAGAAAGCACAAGAAAGCTCTAAACCCCTGAGGTGAGTGCAGCACATTTCTATGCACTTGACCTCTTTGTGCTAGAGAGTAGGACATTGATAATGAAAGTGCGTAATAGGGACATCCTGGCACAGTAGTAACAGTGACAGACTAAGGCCTGTAGCAGTAGTGTAGAACTGAAGATCTTTTCATGTGCAACAGAAAAAAACATTTTGTGTATTACCTGCTCAAAACCACAAAAACATTTTCTAAATATAATTAGTTTTTAAAAAATAACATCAAATTGATCATCATGTATATTATAAGATTCTCTGCCAAAAACTTCCATTGCACAAAAATGTAAAACAAAGTGACACAATACAATTTGAACAATGATGAAATGCATGACAAAAAAACTTCCTGAGTTGATGGTTTGGAATACGCCCACTTATGGAAGAAATGAGATACAGACATAAATGCATCATTTGGCAGTTAGGACAGCAGCCGGACTGCACCATCATAATAATAACAAGATCTAAAATAACTCTGTGGCAGCTCTGAAGAGGCTATCCAAAACATTTTAGCATTGCTCTGCGCAAACACACCCATCCACAGACAGAAAAACAAAGAGCTGCCCTCTGGAAGAAAACAAAGAGGGATGTTGTCAGACAAACTAGGATTACAAGCCAACACTAAGGCGCTTGGCACAAGACAGCCAGACAAGGATATCAATCAAGCCGGCGCACCTCAATCACAGGCTGACAGCATCATCCCCTCCCAGTCTTTGTGCTCAACACTACCCTGCCCAGGCATCGCTCCAAACAAGGAGGCGTTACCTCTGTGATCCCTGCCTCCTGGCCTCCACCTCCTCCTCATTCCTCCCACAGCTCACTGAGCAGAACTGAACCTCTCAATGTCAACACCCGCTGGGGCAACACCTTAGGCCTTACGTAACATTAATGCTAAGACTAAGCCCGTGTCCTGAACATTTAATCCCTGCATTTGGCTCCCAGCACCAGCCAGCGCTCCCTGAGGTGAGGATCTGCTGCCGCTTAGCCCCGTGCCTCCCCGCCTCAGCCGCCCCCCCCCCCCCCCCCCCCCCCCCCCCACACACACACACACACACACACCTCCTCCGATCCCTTCTCACTTATGCCTCCTCTACCTCCTCCTACACAACGACGAAAGTTACCTTCCCTCCGTCCCCACTTCTCTCCCCCCTTCTCCTGCCACCATCCCCCACTCTTCCTCACACCCGCCCCCGTCCCATATGAATGCCAGGCAGCTCCTGGATAAGAACTGAGTGCCCACCTCCTCATCAGGCTCCCTTCCCTCTCCTTCCCTTGTGGTGAACAGAGCATCAGTTAACAGATTACCACTGAATCACTCAATCCAATTAAGCCTCATGACGGCAAGACAGTGAAGTGGAGGGAAATGCAAGAAACAAACACGGCTTAGTGAACATGGTCAAGTGGCAGAGGGCAGTAATCCTCAGCAGGAATTTTTCACAAGCAACTGACAGTTGACCTTGAGAGGGCAAAAGAGGTGAGAAAGTAACAAGAGGAAAAATTAAGACACTGCGCGACTGAAGAAAGAACTAACAAGCTTGTACACATTAAGCCAATTTACTAATCCCAAAGTAAGTTGTAGGGAGGGAGGGAGGGAGCTGTGGAAAATGAAGAATACACAAAAGAGTGTCTTTATCTTCTCTGTGGAGTCTGACTAATGCTATGCCTGTGTTCACAGTAGGCTGGTAACTGGAAGGAGACCGGAGCAGGCGACCGCTGAGGTCAGAGAGCATGTTGGCACCAAGCAGCCAGAAGGACGATGGTTGCTCCTCTGCTCGCTTTATATCCTGGGTCATAACTCTCTATGCTTTGAGTTGGTAAGGTGACAATGAAAGAGAAGGAGAGTGGATGGAGGAAAACAGAGAAATGGAGAAAAGAGAGGGAAATGGAGTGAAGCATAAAGAGGAATCTTTTGAACAGGCACCAGGCCTCTCCAGGGGGAGGGGAAGAGCTGTACCCACGACCCTCCCATCTGTTAAGCAGACGGACGGAGAGAGAGGGAGAGAGAGAGGGGGATGAAGGTTGGGGGAGGATGGGAGAGATGGAGAGGGAGCAGCGATTCAGCACATAGATCTAATGAGCATTCTCTCTCTCTCTGTGTGTCTCAGAAGTGGAGCTGAGAGGACGATGAGAACATATACACTCAGTGCACCACAAGGCTTGATTCTAGGTCGCCTCTCTCCCAAGTGTTTAGTCACTAAAAACTAATATACAGCACATGGCGCTTTTTCACATTCTAATAGACGGTCTGTAGGGTGCTTGTTAATGTGGCTTTGTTATTCAGGACAGACACTGAAGACGACTCCTTTAAATCAAGGGGGCGACAAAAAGAGGAACTTTACCTTGACTCATGCTCGGGACTGATTTGTCACATTGAAAGACAGCTGCAGAGTTGTGTTTGTAAACTCAGAGAAGGGACATTACAGTAACTGAGAAGAAATGCGCATGAAATCTAGTTCCAAGAACAAAAATTGCGTCCATTTAGCCACCGTTCAGAGAATTGTTAGGGAAAATGTTCAAAACGAAAGCGCCATTCCTGCAAGTGCAACATGTGCAGAATTCTGCTGATGCTGATATTCTCAAATCCTAATTCTACATGTTATAGCAAATTGGGGAAGGTGATTTATCGTGACAGGATTGGCGATGTTTTTCCAAGAAACCCCACCTCTGCAGGACAGCCTCAGCTCATGGTACATCTGCAACACATTTGGTAATAGCATGTGTCCTGAAAAAAAATATGTATATAACGCCAGTATCCCCTATCCTCCTAGGAAATGTGGTTGTAAGGATTTGAAATAACATATTACACTGCAGTAAGTAAACCTTTTAGGAGGTGTATGGTACATTAAATAAACGCTCTCTCTTTTTAAATAAACTCCCATTTCCTTGAAGAGCAGGACGAAAAAAAGCGCTTTAATATAGTTTTCCAAATACAATCTGAATGTCAGTACACACTCACAGTGCCCCATTTTCACTTGAGCATTTCTGTCATGTAGAAGATTTTTTTTTTCCTCAAGTACATCATTTTTTTCAGACTAGATTGTAGATTTTTGGAGGTTTCTTCTTTGTGTTTTTTTTTTTTTTTTCTGTAGCCATGTGCACACGTGCCTTTATACATGTGCATGTGTTTATGAGTGCATCTGTGTGTATTTGTGCTTTCGATTTGGAAATAGTGGCACACAGCACTGCATCTCCTGTAATGGATGGAGATGTACCAGCAGAAATGAGAGGAGGGGAAGGATCAAGCAAAGGAGCGAGTCGATGGCCAGCCAGGATGGGAACAGAAAAATGTGTATCAGTTCTCATTGTGCCTCTAATGTCATTACAGGCAGTGACTCCTCTATGTGGCACGCCGCACTCCCCATCTGTCAGAGCAAGATAGGCAGGGTGACGAATGGCTATCACTGCTACTTCCTTCAACCCTCACCGCCCCCACCCGCCCCACTCTAATGTCTGTATCTTTTTGGAGTGCTGGGGGAGAAGAGTGACCTAAACCTGGGCGGTAGCCCATGCGTAGGTGGGCCTCTATGCCTCTGAATCTCAGCAGATATTAGGGCTAATTTAACGTGTTAGCAGCTAAAGAGATTAGCAACATGTACATCTGGGGATTAGAGTGATAGTGGTGGATCATCTTATAATGTGTTCTTTCCTTTTTTTCCCAGTGAGCATTATAGCTAAACTTGAATTTGAGAAGCTGCGGTGCGTGTGTGTGTGTGTGTGTATTGGAGGATATGTCTTCACCTGTCTCTCTCTATTAGCTCATGGTTTAGTTGGATCATTAGCGAGACAGAGACGGTTTCACATGTTTTCTATTTTCAATCTCTGTGTGCCTTAGAACTGAGACACCTGTCTATTGACGAGGAGGAAAGTGAGCCAATAGCCTGTGGTTGGCACCAGATTTATAAGTGTGATTGACATTATGGAACAAAGTGTATTGTTATAAGTAGCAGCTCTGGTGCTACAAGATGAGCTCTCAATTCCCCGGTTCAACCAATTTCTCAACTTAAAACTTCATACTTCAACTTTAAACTTAATTGATTTTCAAACTAATGAGACTCTGCCAGCGCTGTTTCCCCTCTTATCCCTCAATCCAACAGCTCTGCCCCCAGGTCTTGGAGGACAGAAAGACAGGAAACACACTCTCACACACACACACACACGGAGCTCAGCGGAAGGATGTGACATCAGCAGACACAGACAATCAAAGGTGCTAAAGGTGCTTCCTTCACCAAATCACTCATATGTTAACAGAGCAGGATCCAAAACCAAATCACCACTCTCCCCTTTATTCCCAACGGCAAATAAAGAGAGCAAATAAACAGAAGCCAAACACTTTCTGAATATCAAATATTTTAACTCCCCAATACATATCCTTTGCTTTATTTGATTTATAAGAGGATTCCTAATCCAAAAAAAAAAGAACTTTGCAAAATTGTTTACCATTAACCAATAAACACATACTGGAAACACTGACTGGGAAACTGGGTTGAAAAACATTTGTTTATTCTGCCTAAATATAAATTCTATTAACTTTTGAAATAATTAAAGTACTGTTACTGAACTTAGAAAAATGTTTTGTAAATTTAAGTGTATTCTTTGGTAATAGATCCCTGTGATGGGAGATGCACAATATGAGCTCACAATATCAGCAAGAAAAGCATTTTAAGTATTTTCATACCTTTTCCTTCCAATTCATGGAGCACTTTAGCTGCACAAGAAACTAAAACAGGAACATTTTTAAACTAAATTACATTGCTTCCACTTCACCTGTCTTCAAAATGCCTTAGAACAGAAGCACTGATATTAATCTATCAGCTTTTCATCTGAAATGTAAACGTATAGAAATCCTCATATACTTTATTTAAATGTATGTATTGTATTTAAAAAAAAAAAAATATTGTGAACTCAAACATTGGATCAGCTTATTTAAATGCTCAACCCCTGAGAATCCACTCAGGTGAGTGTTTTAAGATTTTGATATTTTATTGTGCGTTCAGACATAATCATAATGAGCGGAAGAGCGGAGCCCTGCCCTTCGTTTGGGCAGCTGCACGTCTCACTCAGCACCAGCAAACAGGGGCCGCAGTGGAGATAGGTAGCCATCCGTCACAGCCAGTATGGAGACAGGTGAGAGCCATCTTTCCATAGCCCATTGCTGACTTCCCCAAGGACAAAATGACTTGACACAATGTGTCAACCCCCCTCTTTGAAAGGGGGCCAAAGGCTGTAAAGCCGCAGCTGCTAGGCCAAAGGCAGATGAGCAAGAGGGCACACGTGAAAGCGAGGTGAAGCTAGACAGGGACAGGGAGAAAGAGTAGCCTTCATGGTTAAAAAGGCAATCCCTGTTGACTGTCAGCAGCTTTTTGTTGTGACAATGTCTTATATAGCCGTGAGTAATAAACAAATAAACTTAGTGGACCGCAATGACAAACTTGCCACACACATATACCCTTGTGCCAAGCTGGAAAAAAATGGTATCAGAAAAAAAGGAGAAGAAAAGAAAAAGCAGAAGCAAAGGCGAGCCACAATTTGGAGAGGCCCCGGAAAGGCTGGAATGAATCACCATTTAGTGCATTCAGTCTTTCCGTGGCATGAGCATAAGGAGGGGCAATGGACGCATTCAAGGATGAAGTAGAGATAGAAAAGATATCAGAAGAAGAAAAAAGAATCAACTTAATAGAGGTGACACACTACAAGGTGGAGTGGAGTTTGGCAGAAGGGACAAAACTGAGAGGTAGTGAACTGGTTTTGAATATGGAAGTGGTGCAGGTTGTGGTGATACACACACATCTGATGTTTAAACATAAATAACCTCACTAAAGTTTCACTTTATCAACACTGTCACATTTTCTTTCACTTCTTCCTCTCTCTCCCTCTCTGTCTCTCTGTTTCTCTCTCTCTCTCTCTCTTTCCAGTCATCATAAAGTCATGTACAAAGCTCTGCCGCAGGTCATGTTTTCCAGTGAGTGTAAACCACTGTCTCAATTCGCATGCCCGCAGCACCCAGGTGTAACCAACTGCTGGCAGTAAAGGGACGGGAACAGAAAATGAACACATGGTGCGCGATATGATCACGCGCTCATCTATAGGTGCACACATAAGTCATTCCCTGCTTATCTATTATATTGAATGTTGTAATGAACAGTGAACCAATGCCGTGGAATTGCAGTATAAACCCTTCAATGAGCGTTCGCAGCCCCCACAGGAACAGCCGGGAGTCATGTCACTAAGAACACAAAGCACTGACATATTCACCCAATTATGTTCCCTGCCGAGTATGACAATGTCTCAGGATGTTAGCAATGTTCTCCAGTGGGGGAAGAAGGGCAGATTGTGTGTGTGTGTGTGTGTGTGTGTGTGTGTGTGTGTGTGTGTGTGTGTTTTCATGTCAGAGGTTTGAAAATGAGGCTAAGGACTCTTTGCTACATGGGCCACACTTGCTTATGTTCAAGCACAGTAAACTTCACAGTACTCACATTGCCATGACCCCCCCACCCCCCACCACCACCACCACCCCGCACTGTATCAACACCAGACATCATGGTTAAGACGATCCGCTGATGATTTCATCACACCCCCACCCCTTTACTCTTTCTCTTTGCCACAGCATTCTAATCACCCTAATTAAAAGCTTTGTTCATTTAGAAATCTCTGATGACAATTTGTTTCACTCTACCCTACAGCAGTGGTGGCTGTGAAGAGAGGAGAATTAAATTTGATCTTCTGACAGCAATTATTAAATGCTCCCTCCTGGCCTCAATTAAGGCCTGCAGGCTAACGCTAACATGGCTAGCCCTCCTGCAACCACGAGGCGCCGGCTCACTTCCTTTTTCTTCACCAGCTTCATTTTGTCATCCTTTTCAGCATGTATGTGTGTGTGTGTGTGTGTGAGTGTATCTGTCAACTCGTCCGGTATGGAAATGTGTGCTTGCTTCTGGGTACTTGCTGATGGGAAGAGGTAAATAAAATGATTTCCCTTTTTTGACTGGATTTGTTGTAACTAAGTCAGCATGTGGGGAATGGAAGACCTACAAGGAAGTAGTGGAATTCACTATTTTTCCTTGTCTCGCTTGTTCAGCAAGTTTGGATTCCACAATGATACCATTACATCAAGTGATTATTTTTAAGTTGAGACCATAGCAAGAAAATACTGAAGCTTCTAAATTGGTGACATACTTTCTCTTCTCTACTTCTCTACTGTTAAGACTTGCTTCAGTGTGGTGAACTTATATACAGCACAGAAAAATCAATTTAACGGTAATTTGTCATAATTACCATGTATCACACTAGGCACGCATAGGTTCAGGTGTAGCTGCGTTTATGTCTTAAAGGGATAAAATTAACTCTTAAAAAACAAAAAAAATTTACAAATTGTAGACAGTGAGCCCTCTAAACAACACTGCCTCTCCCTGTTGTTGTGACACCCCAACAGCAGCACATGTCATGGTCGCAGCCTTGCTGAGCTGAAGTGAGAGCCACAGCTCTGCTTTGAGTCTATGCACAGCGTGTGGGTAATTTGCAGAGAAGTAGAAGGTTGCACACTTCAACAAGGATGTCCTTCATAGATTCGACCTTCTGTTTTTTCTTTTCTTTTTTTTTTCCTTCTTCCTCCGGTCCCTGTGCTCTGCTAGGAAACCGAGTAACCTAGATCGTAGAGTAGGGAGAGAGAGGGATTGTGACGGAGAAAGAGAGAGACAGAGAGAGAGACTGAGCTAAAGAAGCAGTAGGATAGACTGAAGGTAGACCGAGTCAGACTTCTCACCCCACCAAAGAAAAAAAAAAACTCTACTAGAATGATGTCATGTTTACTCTTCTTTTTTTCTGGTTACCACAAGCTGATTGTGCTGATTATTGGTGAGCATTGTTTCCCTGTTGACGCTGCGCATCATTAAACAGAGATTGTTCCACTGTTAGTGTTTGTTTAAGCAAGGGCGGTATAATGTTTCCAGGCACTGTCTCTTCACCACAGATGCACACACGCGCACACACACACACACACACGCAAACACACACACACACACAACATAAACTTGAGACACAAGTTGTATGCTCTGCATCTATAATTCATGTTATTTCTGTGCTTTGTTTCAAGTCAAATTTAGTTGCTTTCAAACATAAAGAAAACCAACAAAAATCAAAAAGCAATATATATTGAAAACTTTCTCAGTCTCTGTTATGGAAAATGGATGTATACATATATAAAAAATATTTCAGCACATAGCTTGAACTCCTCTACTCTCACAGTGCTTTACAGTTCCCAGAGGAGTGCTGCTGGGGTGTGGGGCGTATGAGGCAAAGGTTTGCACGGAGTGTGGAAGGCGTGTGGCGGCATACGGTACCTACAGATCAGCCTCTGTTTAGGGGAGTGGCCCCACCAAGGCCAGAGCCGGGCCAGACCCAGTCCAAGCCTCTCATTAGTCATCGGCTGGGTGCCGCTTTCCTTTTTGGAGTGGTTAAGGGGGAACCGGCGAGGGTCTGGCAGTTCCACTGTACTCCACTCCCAGCACCATCACAACCCGACCTCATCAAAGCGAGCGCTCGTAATTTGTCACAGAAAGCAGCCAATTAACATATGTTAAGGGAGGAGGGAGGACGAGAAAAAGGGAGGAGAGGAGGGGAGGGCGAGTGAAAAAAGATAGCGTATGATTAAAGAGTCTGCACAGCTGCACAAAATCAAGATGGCAAAGAGAGGTTTGAAAGAGACCTCAGACCCAGTAATCTGATAAAGCTTACTGTTACTTAACCCCCATAAGCAGGAGAGAGAGAGAGAGAGGGAGAAGGAGAGAGGGGGAGAATGAAATAATAGAGACAAACAAATATTAAATTACTGCTGTGAAGCTACAAGCTTTGGCAGCGTGCCTCTGCTCTCAATATGTGGCTACAGTGAAGGCCACTGTCGCACGGACATGACCCCTCTCGCCAAAGCACTACTGCTGTTGGACCACGCTCTATTTTTAGCTCAGCGCTCACCATTGTGCTTGACGTAGTTCACAGTTATGCTAAAATCTGCCAGGAGCTTTTTTTTTTTTTTTTTTTGCTTTTTTTTTTTATGCCAAAATTTGAACGCCTGGTACACCGCAGCAATTTAGCTCCTTTTTCTCATAAAACAAAAAGGCACTTTTTCATTTATTTTTCTGTCACAAAGTCTCTAAGACAAGTTGCTTACATTCTGACTTGTTTGTTTGCTTTCAAATTCTTGTTCCTCATGGTTGGTTTTTAACATGGAGTGTGTGGTTATTTATGCATGTGCGCACACCTGTGTGCGTGTGTGCGAGACCGTGTGTCTGCGTGTGTGCATTTATGTGTCTCTCATTGTTGATGTTGTTGTAGGAACATCTTGTGAAGTGAGTTGTGTGATATCTTGCCTTGTTGTTGGATACGGTGGCAGGCTGAATGCATTAGCAGTGCACGCCGATGCCATTCTGTGTTCTGTTGTCTCTCAGCCACCTCTGCCTTGTCTCTCTACAGCGACTGATCACACGGGCTGACAAGCAAGTTTGGGTCTTCGTCTGCTGCGCCATCCTTCGCTACGTGGGCTGCGACTCTTTCAGTGAGCAAAATAAGAGAGGCGGTGAGGAAGCTTTAAACAAATTTGAGTGATTTTGGAATTGTACGTCAAGTCGTGGGGAAATCCCCCGAATAAAAAGGCAGCAAACTTGAACAACAATTTTATATTCCTAATAGTTATTTGAAATCATTATAAATAATAATAAAAAATATTATTATTGTTATTAGCAGTAGTATTAATAGTGGTCATATTAAATGAAAGTTATTTTGACTGAATGGTTGAAAATGGAAAGTAAAACCACAAATGGCTGACAGAAAAGCATTCCCTACACTATATATAAATCATGACATGTTTCTTTTTTCCTCCTCTTCCTCTCTCTTGCACTCTTATCCTTACCATCTTGCATCAATCGTTATTTATTTATTTTCCCTATTTGGGAAATAAAGGGCTTGAGTGGAGGAGTGAAGGAGTGGGGGATGGAGAGACGGCGGACAGAGGGGGCGGCGGCAAGTTGTGTTTGGTTCACAAGGCTCGCTGCTTGGCTGAATTTTTCTCTTCTCTTTTTCTCTGCGTTGCGAGCTGGTGGTTCAGTGAAGGACCTGGCTGCCTGGAGTTCCCCCCACCAACCCCCCCCCCCCCCCCCCCAACACACCCCTCCACTCAAATCCCTCTGCTGCGAGCACAGCTGCACCGTTCACATAACCTCGCCTGCCCCCTCCTACTCCCCCCACCACCACCACCACCCGCCACCCCCAGCTAATGATAGCAGAGCACGTCTCCTCCACAAGGCAACAGCTTTTTCCACTTCATGTACATACACACAAACTTGGCACACATACACACGAGAGCATTGGACACACACACACACACACAAACTAGTGGGCACATCATATCCCCTTTCCTTCTCTTGGTTCCTTCCCTTCATTTTTTCTCATATCATTCAATTTCTTCCCCTTCTCTTCACCCTGAGAAAAATTCCCTGGTCTTATGACCCAAGGAAGGCCTGAGAACATTTGCCCCCCCCCCCCCCCCCCCCCCCACACGCACACACACACACACACACACTTAACCCACTCCTCCAAACTCCCCGTTTTTCTCCCTCTGTACAACTCTGCACAGCAAGTGACCTGCATCACAGCTGTGTGTGGGAATTTGTATGGGTGGGTGTGTTTGTAGGGGGGTTGAGTGAATATATGTATGTGCACATACCTGTGTTCACACTGCATATGCTGCGTGTACATCGCTGCGTTACTGCATGTGTTATACATTCACTTTAAGTACATATTTCTGTTGCGTGTGTGTATGTCTGTAGCAGAGGGGGAGGGAGGTGAGGGCAGCTCTGGGCTTCTGCTGCGCCTACTGTGCATTATCCCAAATAAACAACTCATTACACGTGTACTTAACCAAGGGGAGCTGGCGAGCAGTGGAAGCTAATCCCCGTTATCATTCCCACCGTTTCTCTTCCGATTAGACTACAGGGAAGAGGAGCCCAAGAAGGTAGGCTGTTCAGCGCAGGAGGAGGAAGAGTGGAGGAGGCGAAAGGGAGAGAGAAGAAAGAAAAGCGTTTGAGTTTACTTCCCACAAGTGCCTTTCTTACTTATAGTATCCTCTCTCACTCTATCTTTTTTCTCTCCCGCTACCCTCTTGCCTTCTCTCCTTCCTTCTCCCTGTGGATTTTGCACTGCTCTTCCTTGTTTTCGACCATCTCTCAGAACTGGGTCATCGACAGACTGTGCGGCAGCATTTTGAAGAACATGGGAGGGAAAAAAAAAGCGTGTTCTTTCTATGAGAACAATCCAAGGCTTCTTTAACAAGTAGCCCGCTTATCAAATTAAGCTGTCAAAAGCACATTAATAACAGGCAGCACAATTCCCTTCACAGAGAAAGGCAGGGAGTGGTGGGGGGGGGGGGGGGGGGGGGGGGGGCACATTGAAAAAAAAAAAAAAAACGAAAAAAGAATGATTTCTCTTACGCTGTGTAAAGACACAGTCCACCAAGGGCAGTAAAGCTTTTCAAAGATTTCTCCCTCTCTCTCTCTCTCTATCTCTCTCTCTCTATTCCTCTCTCTGTTTCCCTCTTTCTTTCCCACTCTTTATATGATTATGGGGCCTCTATTGTGAGGGGCCAAGATGCAGAGTGCCACTCATTTAGAGCCTGAACAATGTCTTGGGCTAGGACTAAGATGCAGCAAGGATACAACAGACTCAAACACTTGTGCTAGGTGACAGTTAAACAGATAGAAGAACAACTCTCTGTGAAAATGTAGACTCAAGAACAAATAATTAGATGGTTCAACAAAGGGACATGATGCCTGTTATCTGCCTTCATAAGTGAGGCATTTAAAATTAGTTTGACCCAGGATAATCTAAACCTTTTCATAAATAAGTGTTACACAGACGTCCTACAAGTCAGTTTACTATAAAACCTAAAATCATTATCAGTGAAGGAATAGTTTGTGGCTTTTTTTTTTTATTATTTATTGAGTCGTATGTCATTCCAAAAACTCTTACTACCTTCAGAAATTATGAAGCCAGATGATCCTGTAGGAACGTGGCTGCAGAATGTGAGGGGAAACAGTGTACAGCAGTAAGGCAAAGAGAGAAAGATAACGAGATGCCGCAATGAAATTAACAAGACGCCTCGGCATACAGCGGAGAGGAGAGAAAACCACCCTATGACCTCACAGTCATAGACTAAGTGCCAAAAAAACACAGTTCTCAATTTGAAGACATTCTCTTCTGTTGCCATCTTGACACTCCTCTTGAAGCCTTATAGCCTGCTCAGTATTTGTAAAGAGAAATTCACTTGTAGTCTTTTTTTAATCTGTACTTTACAAAATCTGACAGTGTCAGATAAGGCTGCTCATGCTGAGCTGCAAGCCCTTTTGTCTTGTACTCTAGAGACTGATTTCCTCACACCCTCAATTTGAGTCCCATCCTGTTTGCTCAGCCCCTGAGGGGGCTGCTCTGTCGTAGCCCGGAGAGGGCCGGCGGTGGATGGATGTGACGTGGAGACGCTGGGAGTCTACTGGAGGGAGGCTGGAGCCATGACAGGTATCCCCCCGCACTTCCTCAGCTATTTATAAAACCACGAGTCCAGCACGGGGCCAAAAATAAGACAGAGGCCATTTTTATCCCAAATCATAAAGGCGGCTCACTTCTTTACTCACACACTTAAATGCTTACACACACAGACACAAACACCGGGATCAGAAACGTCCGACCTCACCATACAAAAATTATTAACAGACATTAACAAAGTGAAAAACTCCTCACTAGACAATGAAACCATCTCTGTCCTCCTATTGAGCATGCTCAAATGTGAATATCCCCACACACACATATGCACAGCAGACAAAAGTCAATATCAAGGCTGAGCTATT
Organism: Trachinotus anak; assembly: GCF_046630095.1. Taxonomy (NCBI): domain Eukaryota; kingdom Metazoa; phylum Chordata; class Actinopteri; order Carangiformes; family Carangidae; genus Trachinotus; species Trachinotus anak. The sequence continues at coordinate 12,863,759 of NW_027273859.1, read as the reverse complement.
TCTGTAGAGAGCACTATTTAGGAAGTGTGGGCTGGGTGCCAGTATTCTCCTCAGTATCGTCTGGGCGTCATTGCACTGCTGCTGTTATACAAACTCACCTCTTTCCTCTCTCACCCGCTCCTCACCCTTTCTACCCAACCCCTTGTTCCATTGTCAGTGCTCTCTCTCTCTCTCTCTCTCTCTCTCCCTCTCTCTGTGTTTCTCTTACAAACACACACACACACACACAAGGTTATTTGTTTTTCCACTGGGTCGAACCACAGTGCCAGGTGAAAGCATCTATTGGCAGGATAAAGAGAGTGGCTGGTGTGAGATCACAAGGCCCCACTCTGCCCAGCAAACCTTGAAGTGAAGCGCTGGGCTGGAGTTTCAAACAAAGTGCCCCCTCATTCATTATACATGCAACTGCACTGAAAATCTCCTTCCGCAACACCATCTCTTCTCCTCTCTCTCTCGCTCTCTCTCTCTCTTTCTCTCTCTTTCCCTCGATCTTCCTCCCTCTCTCCGCACATCGTCCCTCTCCTTTTTCTCTCGTTTTTTCCAGACAGAGCATCCATAAAGTATGAATAAAATTAATGACATCACGAGCTGCACTTTGGAAGAGCCACTGTAGGAAAAAGCCATACATCACGGAGCAGAAGGAGCCGGGCCGAAAGAAGTGTTAAAAAAAATTGACTGAGTGAGAGAAAAGGGGTGTGTGTGTGTGTGTGTGTGTGTGTGTGTGTGTGTGTGTGTTTGGATGGTGGGGGGGGGGGGGGTTGCTTCACCCTTTTCCCCCCTCAGGGCACTTCATATTGCTGTACGTTATTGCGTGTTATTAAGTTTGATTTCTGATGCACTTTAGCTGAAAAGTTTAAACACAATTCATTTTTGTCTTTCTCTTTCTTCGCGTGGCTGCAACGCACTTTTCTTTTTCTACACTTCTTTGTCCTGCTTTCTCCTGACTTTTTTTTTTTTTTTTTTTTTTTTGGTCAGCTGAGTAATGTAAGTGTTGAAAACAGTCCTGTGCTGCGCATTATTTTACAGGCTGGCCTTTGGTGTGGGAATGGCACAGATGACAGTGGAAAGGAACACTGGTGTGGACTTTGGCAGGACACCGCCTGGTTAAGCTGTGTGCTCTGCGGAAGAGGGAGAGCACTGAGCGTGGATTCTTATATAGCTTTTTCTCAACTTAGACGGTGTTAACAGCATTTTCAACAGCACGCTCCCCTCGGAGTTGAACAGCAAACGTCCTGATGTGACAGACTTTGCCCGGATATCTGAGACGCTACGGTGAAAAACAAGCATTGTATTTAAGACTGTAATATACCTCCTTGGAGCAGGAAGAAGAGATAGATATATCAATCGTGCTGCCTGTTATTGGAAATTTAGTGTGACACTGTTTCATTACAAGAGCAACATCAAACAAAAGCCTGACTGGGTAAAATTCGAGTCCTTATTCCTCTGAATCTAGTGTGAACACAAGATCTGCTAAAAATACCCGATAGCAATGTGAAGCTCAGCAGCAGCAGCAGCGTGGATGGGGAGCAGTGGCGGCAGCGATGCAGATTGTGGCAGCCGAGTGAGCAGGGGTTTCAGATGGATGTGAGCTTGTGTGAGGCCAAGGCACAGAGCTACCTCTGTGCGTCTCACCGGACTATGTTGCAGAATGACTCGGCTATGTTGCAGTCGTGACAAAGATAAATTACAGCCACTGGAAAACATTTCTACGTTTTTTTTTCTCACTCTCTACCCTTCTCCACACCCCTTTTCTTTCAGTTTTTTTTTTTTTTTTTTTTTTTTTTTTTTTGGCATTGGGTGTAGTTCATATATGTGCCACACCAAAGAGAGATGGTGAGAGGGGGGGGTCTCTCTCTGAAAATATATTAGGGGGTAAGAAGTTGCCCCTCACCGTTCACAGGTCAGGTACTGTGTTTAATCATGGAACATGTCTTGCGTCGCCAGATTTATGCATGTGGACAGCAAACACTTCTCCTTCAAACTAACCCCTAAAACTCACTAAAAAGGATTCCCAGTTAATTCTGGACTTACCGCACAGCATGTTTGGAGCAGGTATTACAGATACACACTGTAGCCTATGTGGTATCACTAGGCTGACTGTGCTGTATGGATTCTGTCTGCTACACTGATACTGAATAGAAATTAAAAATCTCACATGAGAGCAACTAAAGTAAGTGTCTGATAGGGATACCCATCTATTAACATGTTAGCCCTCATTTAATTCTCATTTTAACATGAAACATCAAGTCCTGATGCTGATGCTGGGGCATTCAGCCTGATCTGAACCATGCAATGTTTAGACAAAGAAATGCGAACTCGGTTCTAGTCTAAATGTTTCTCTTTGTCTTATCATTCACAATCCTCCGCTCCCTGCACTCCTCCAGTCTTCTTGCCTCCAAAGACTCTCTCTCTGTCCAAATATTTCAGGGAGCAGGCCTCAAATATGGTGAGGTGTTTTGGGTGTCTCTTTAGGTGGGCTGCAGCTGACACTATGATTTTGTGGCCAGCACTGCTGAGCACAGACCACCCAGCAGGCAGCTGCTGCCATAATGACCAACAGGCCAGGCAGGAAACGGGAAACAGGAAGAAGAAGGCAGGACATCCTGTTCATCCAGATCAGTGTGTTAAACATGACATCACAAAGGCATCACTCTTTAATGAAGAATACCTGATCCGAGGCCAAATATTCTGTCGCTCTGCTCTTAACTCACCTCAGCTCAAATAGATTTCTATCTACGTTTTCTCTCTGTGTGTGTTTTTCTCTGTCTCTGTGCATCTGTCTTCTCAGTTTGCCTTTTCAGCCCTCACACTGACACTGTTTTCCAGACTGCTCCATCATCCCAGACATCAAATCCTACCCTCCTCAGTGCGAGAATAAAGGAGAAGAAGAAATACACGCATTTTCATTTGAATATACACCAGCAACAACCTCACAAAACTCAGACAAAAAAACACAAAAGCACAAACATTCTGACGCACAAACAGACGGAGACAAGACACAAACTTGAACGCACGCACACACATACACACACACACACACACACACCTCCCAGACACACGGCACATACTGACAGACAAACACACAAAGAAACAGCAAACACAAAGCACAGCACAGCCAGAAGTCTACTTTATGCAGAAATATTCTAAAGTGTGTTTTACAATACAATTAAACATCAAAGGCTGATATATTCCTCTGTGATCTTTAACACCCCAGTGAACAAACCCCATACACCCCCATCCACTTACAGCGTACAGAGAAAGTTGCTGAACGTCACCGCTAATTACTAGATAGAGACAGAAGAAGACTTTGCATCATTATGCATAAACCAGGACATATTCAAATATATGCATTCAATCCACTATAAACCATTCAAGGACTGTGTTATTTACTTTAGATTATTATTTTTCAAGTTTTATGAGTAATTGCAGCTCTTATGAAGATACACAGACTGGGCTCCTAAGGCAAAGAAACATTTGGGTAAACATTTCTAACATGCACAACAGTTAGGACAATGAAAGGAAGATCTGTTCAAAATGAGTAAATAAACACATGGTGAGGTTGAGCCCAATGCTTTTCATTGGCACTATAAAAATGTATAAAAACGAAAAAAAAAAAAGGAGACTTTTCCTCCCATGTTGCAAAAGAGGGAACACCTGCCTTGTGCAATAAACAAGAATACAACAAGCCCTTGAGTTATTATAAAACTTAAGTATTTTCATCTGCTTATAAACAGGCAAGAAAAAAGTTACTCTAACCAAGAGACTGAACAGTTCCACATTATTTGTGTCAGATAAATTCTCTAAAAAGAGAGCTTATCTTTTATTCTTTCACATTTGGATTTTAGGTGTGCTCTCGAACATTTATATGAAAGCACCACAACCAAAATGTACTGTAGTATCTCCAGGACATACAGGGATGTCTCTTGACGGTTTAAGATATTATATGCCTCTTATATATGAGGTAAATATGATTCTCTACAATTGACTCTTATATTACCTTCTTCTCTGACCCAAAGGGCATGAAGTCCAATTACAGTTCTTCAATATCTACCTCCAGATCTTGCCAACCTGCAATCTGCAAATGAGTGTTTTACTGATGTTTAACTGAGCAAACTCTGCAAACCACTTCCAAAATATTTGAAACCATTAGTGAAAAAAAACTTTAAAGCATAGCAAAAGGGGCTATTAAATTATTTGCTTAAACATAAATGCTTCTGATGTTTCCATTAAGAATAATGTTTTCATAGATCTGGTTTTCCATAAGGGGGGAATCTTGAAATGTGGCTTCTGTACAGTACAAAATGTTTATGCTATCAGGCAGGACAGAGGTATACTTTTACCCCTTCCTTTTTCAGGGATGCCACAAATTTTACAGCACTCAAAGGCTGACTCTCTTTCTGGTCATGCTTGTCTCAACCTGCCAGTAAAACTGAGTATTCACATATTTAGGGCCATTATATTAGACATTTATGATTACAGATATCAATAACAGTCCATCATATGCTGATTTTGACTGAGTGCTTTTAAAACACATGGCAAAATCCTAACCATGGCACACGATGTGTCCCTTTCCTTCACTTAACTAAAGCTTTACTGAGCCCCTGGTGTACAGCAAAGTGCCCTGACAATCGGCTCAATGCTCTGGCCAATCACAGGGACACGTGACCTTCTAATCCCTCTCTGTGAGAAGGGTAAGAGTGTGTTGTCACTGTTGGTTTTGTGAATCAGCACCCAAAATCCCAAATGATTTGTCAAGAGGGAGAGGTCTTAAGAGAATAAGAGAAACAAAGGCAGCGCAGGCCAGATAGTGTGGGTGTCGGTGTGTGCTTGTGTGTGAAACTGTGTGTGCCTAACATGAAGACAGAGAGAGAGAAAGAGACAGACCATGCTTTTGTCTATATGCATTGGTGTGTGTTTGCGTGCGACTGCATATGTGCAGGCATGAATGTGTGTGTGTGTGTGTGTGTGTGTGTTTGTGCGTGCGTGCGTGTGTGTGTGTGTGTGTGTTTGTACAGGGTCTCTGAGATTACAGAGCTTGGCTGACAGAGTCCTCTGTGTGTAATCGTGGGTCCACATGCGAGCGCTCACCTTCCTCTGAGCGGATTAACCTAACGCTAAATCCCAAGAGAGCAACAGGCCAGACAGGCCACACAGAACAACTTCATTGACGATGGGCGGAAGAGGGAAGGCCATGTGTAAAATCTTTTTATAGACTAATATACTTTTATATTTTAGTAAACAGCTCATATAAAACAGCATGGATTAATATTAAAAGTAATGGGACAATGCACAGGACACTACATCATCTTAAAATGTAAAAAATGTTTCTTAAATGTTGCATATACTTTATTAAGGCTGTATCTTTTTTAAACTATAAAATGCAATCAAGCAGAAAATGACTTAGTGTATAGAGTATGCTTTTCATAGAAAAAATTAGGTCAATACGCTGCAGTAAACATCAACACTTAAAAAACCTTACCAGAGTGCCTTCAAAATATTTCACTAATAAACCATAATTCTATTTTAACACTTCTTATATATCTCAAAATATGTTGTAAATATTATATTAGTTTTATTAAGTCTGAGAAACCGCAGCTATCTCTACATTAACAGCATTTTATAAACTAAAATTTATTACAGTGATAAAATTGCTGTTGATAAATTGCTTTATAGCAAATTGACAAGAAATTGTGTATAGAGATTTACTTTTAGGCTTCTGTTAATGAGCATGAGTTCCATGCACACAACCTAGACTGAACCACAATCGGTCTAAATTAAAATGAAGTGTGCTGCAGTAATTTTAAATTTTACTGCCATCCTTAGTGCATCACCACATGTCATCAGTGGGCCTCATGTCCACACTTAAAAAACAAATAAATGTAATTTTATTTCAAAAGCTGCAACCTGTGAAAGTTGCCACAGGTTAATTATGGTGTCATTATTAATCCTCTTGACTGCAACAGGTTCAGTTGTGCCACATGAGACTGAACTAGACTCTCTGTATAAATATATTTTTTCTCACTCTGGTGAAATTAAGTCTAAACACTGTCAGTCTCAAAGTCACAGAGAAGAAATCATAATTCAGCTTTAACCTTCTGAAAAACACTGATTTACAGTACTGTTATCACTGTGTCTCTGGTCTGAATGAGTCAACGTTCAAATAGGTCTGTTCAAACTGTGTTCTTCTGTATTCTAGCATGGAAATGATTTGTTTACATCATTCGGTATTTTCTAATATATTTATGAAAGCTGTCTATGTGCAGGTTATCCTGATTTAATGTATATCAACACAGGGTAATTGTTATCAGTGCACCTCAGTTTGAAACTACTAGTGAAGAATCACAGTATATATATATCCACAACGTAAGGCCATCTTATGTGTAATGAGTTTCCCTCCATTCTGCTGCTTTAAAGGAGCAAACTATCTGAAATATCAAAACTTCTCAACTACATGTATTTTTCCCTTTGTCTTTCACTGAGTTTTTTTTTTTTTTTTTTTTTTAAGTTTCTTGACATGTTATTTAGTATAAATACACGCAGCACGCAGGCTAAACTCCACGTTTTAAACTAATAGTGTAACTTTTCATGCGCCATCCCATAGCGCAGAACAGCAGAACATGCTATATCATGTTTATATTAAGGAGGACAGCTTATTCAGTAGCTGTGGCTTTGGGGCTGTGCGCCTGCATGTGGACACGAGAAAGCTACACAAGGTCGACTCAACAGTCCCACTACCTAAAACACGAGCCAGACCTTGACACTCCTAATAGACCATAAAAAGAAATTTGATGTCAGCCTGTTATTACACGACATAGTTGTCAACGCCATAAGTCGATCGAGGTCACAACAAATCAATAGACGCAGTTACTTTACTTTGTAGAAGGGGCAGCGCGCATCAAAATAGACCCCCAAGTTTCCCTCTGGAAGATTGAAACGGAGATCATATGATGCAACGTGTCTTGTGGATGTTTACGAGTGAGTTGTAAGTGGTGTGAGCGCGGTACTTACTTTATTTCGCATGAAATCTTGTCCGGGTGAAGTGACAGACACAACAAGCGGTCCGCCGGTTGTCTGGTCCGGCCGATTGACAGGAAGGTTGAAGCCGCTGCTTGATGGGGACGGACTTCGACAAGACGCACTTAAAATCCAGGAGCGCAACTTAGCAGAGGACGTCGCCGGGAGGAAAAAAAAAAGTAACCTACAGTAGGTGGTAGGAGTCTCTATAATGTCAGAGAAAACTACTCTCTCTCCTTCTCTCTCTCCCTCTCTCTCTCTCTCTCTCTCTCCCTCTCTCTCTCTCTCTCTGATCGGACAGTGTCTGCTCAGGAGGCGGCGAGGACGCTTCTCCTGGTCTCTGCGAGGTGCCGGTGAGCGGAGAGGGACCCGGTGGAGCGGTGTCGCGGTGCTGGTGCTGGTGCTGGTGTACTGCTGGACGTCTGGAGGTTGTCGGTGATGTTGAGGGGCTGTTTCTGTTCCTTCCCACAATCCTGACCGAGTCTTTGCCTAAACCCTCTCCTGTCTTAGTACGAGGCGAAATAATCGATTTTCTCTCTCTCCCTCTCTCTTTTTTTTTTTTTTTTTTTTGACTCCTGAAAGGGGGCGGTCTCACATTTCCCAACTCTACTTTAATGAAAGAGGCACGGCTCTTAATGCGTTATTATCGCGCCGGCCCCCGATAGAGTGGACGCACAATTAACTGCTCAGAGAGGACCACTAGAGGAAGATGATGGGGAATGTGTGCTTTAACTAATGGGGCAACGGAGAGCGAGTTAAGCGTCCACAACCGACTTTAGACAGCTAAATCCCTGCCGCCAAAAGTTGATGTTTTTGTTCTGGCAGATGTAGTTTTCCTCTGTTGTTTCATGCATGTCACATCAAATGGCAAGTATGCTTAAAACCTTAGCCAGTCTTGCCCCAAAAAAAACTCAACAGGATAGAGCCTACTGAAAAACTACTTATTTCCCTCGTTTCAGGATGTTTTTAGAAACACTGAACACCTCTCCACTCGACAAAATGTCATAGTAGAAACAGCACGAAACAGCTCCATGCAAAGACAACGTGAATCATCTCACCCCACTGTTATTTTAAGGAAGATGAGCTTTTAAGGCTCATTATTACATTAACTTGAATGTTTCTTGCAGTGCGATAACAATAAAAAAGTCGAATCATCTCATATATCTTGTTGAATGACCCCCAAACAATGCAATCATTCAATTCTCAGCTAATTTCTTCCGTGTCTGTGCGTATGAATGCTGCCTCCTTTTTCAGTCACTACAAACTTTCCACCTCCTGCATGCTGCCAATCATTCTCCAGGACCCAGCTATCTCCCAAAGATAAGCCCTGACACAGACAGAAAGCATGGGGGAATTACCAAGCCTCTATCCATCCAGCCAAATGATTTCAAAACATCCACTCTATTAGTGTGAAGATAACAATTAGAACAGCAAGTTTGCCACTTCAGATAAGACGCAGACAGGCAGAGCAATGGCTTTTTGTGCAGAGATGTATCCCTGATAGGCCTTGTAATACCACAGTTCTATTATACTCACATTATATGGGGGCCGTGTCATTTTAAAGATGCTTAATCTTGAGTGAAGCCTGTTATACTCTTATATATCACCAGGTCTCACTTTTGAGTTTCCATAAATCCCTCTTCAAATATTCAAATAAAGACAATATACAACCCTAGGTTTTGGTAGAAATGTGTGTCTGAGGTCTATTCTAGAAAATGTTTTACAGTTCATAATCCTTACCATTTCCATAAGAAAAAAAATTAGAGGACAGTGTTTCCACTTAATTTTTTCATTTGTCATGGTAAAAACAGTTTTGTTGAACTTTAATCTGAAAATGTTAGTCCAAACCCACTTTTTGTCTAAGTGCAAACAAACAGCAAAGTGTTTCCCTCAAAGTTTCCCTTTACTTTTACAGTGCGTGCCTGACAGTACAGACTGCAAGTGTAAGTGGACACCGAGCAGCACCCTTAATATCTCCCTTCCCTTTAAGTTCACCTGTGAAGCATAAGCCATGGATGCAGCCAGCCACCCAGTCAGTCAGTCAGTCAGCTGGGGTAAGAAATGGCGGGACATGAAATCAGTTAATAAATAAATCAAGCTGGCTAATCTGCTTGACGGGTGAACATTACAGCCTGTAACTGAAGCCGCTGGTGTCTGATGACTCGGGATACCACCTTCACATCACCTGACCCTTTAATCTTTAATAGCATTTCCTCTGGCCCCCCGGACCTCCATAATAATCAATAGGGTGTAGTCTGTTAGACACAGTGTGTTCATAAATGCAACATGGCAGACATCAATGGCATCACATATCAGAGTGTATGCAACATACAGATATGACACCCTCAACAGACGCAATTTGCTCCGTTCAGACCTTTTAACATGTGATACTGGCCACTGCATTGAAGACTGTCGCTGACATATAGGCACCTATGAGTGCTTGCGTGATTGTACATACCACATCCAAGGTTCTTTCGTCTGTCTTCGTGCGTCCCCTCAGTGCCGTAGCTTTCTTTGCTGCCTATCAGCGATTCATGGGAGAGGTCCTTACAGTGTTCACAATGCTTGAGGTTGTCTTTGGTTGGCACCTGGGAGGAGAAGTAACATAGGGAAGTGTGAAGAGGAGAAGAGAGAGTGAACCTGCCAATGAAATGGTAATTGTTTTCATGTGTGTGCACGCACCTTGCACATACTGTAGTGTGCAGGGTCCATGTTAATGTGTGTGTGTGTGTGTGTGTGTGTGTGTGTGTGTGTGTGTGTGTGTGTGTTTAATGGCCATATGAAATACAGAGAAATAAATGGGGGGAGGTGGATTGAATATATTTGAATTGTGAAAAATCATTAAACGAGGAAAACACTGGCTCATGCATATTCATAAATGACTGTCTGACTTGTCTACAGGGATGAACTTATAGTGAAGGCGCACTAACAGCCTCATCCTATGCTCACACATTTAATGCAAAGCAGGGAAGACCTGCTGTATATTTTGCTCCTCCGACTACTGAGTGGGGGTCTACATCTAAACGTAAATTTGGTAGAACAGCTCAAAGCATTATAGCCAGATTACTATTACATTTGTGTTGTGTCATTCAGAGTGTGTCACTGCTAATTTAGAGTTACACAGTGAGCGTGTGCAAACAAGATGAGAAGGTTAGATATTGTAGGTTGTGGCATTTGTGTTATCTTCAGCCAAAGTATTTCCTCCTTGATCAAAACAAATTAGATTATTATTCTGTTGCCATGTGAAACTTCCCCAGTTCAACTCATTAGCCATTGTCCCTCCCACCAAATCCTGAACTTATGTTTTGAGGGGTTTGAGTGCATGTGCATGTGTGTGTTCAAGTGTGGGTTGACAGTGTCATCAAAGCCTGGTGGAGAAAAATCAACAGTTTGCCAAAACAATTATGTAATTTCAAATATGTCACAGTGTGTATACACACACTTTCGGCTTTTGGGTAAATGCAATTTCGTGAGGTTTGGCATGAGCCGTGCATTAAAAGAGAAGAGAGGAAACTGCGACTGGATGTTAAGTCAAACACATAAGTGCGGTTTGCTGATATTGATCTTGCTTGGATTGTTTCTTAAGCCTCTGCTGGCAGTCACTTCACAGCATGTGTCACACACACACTCACATGCAGAAAGGCTCTTCTGAAAATGTGTGGGTTTTTTTTTTTTTTTGTAACGGAGGGAGAAAGAAAGGAATGCCTCTCTCAAGCAAAAGATAAACACAAACACATTTCCAGGGCAAACAGGAACAGCCCGGGCTCAGTGCAATCTGTTGTCGATCCTGCTCACGTGAAAACACAATCTGCCTGTCACAGTAGATGATGTTGTCAAGCACTCTGCCTCACTGCTCCTGAGAATTACCCAGCTATTACAGAAGCTCTACGAGACACATGGAGTATTTGTTGTTGTGTCGAATATGTCTGAGGATGCTTCCAGCTTTATTTGGTATTTACCGCTTTCAGTCATTCTTCCTTTGTCCATTCCCTAATGAATTTGAGAGACATTTGGTGTTTTGACACGAGATTGACACTACATGATTTGACGACCAAACTCCTCACAGGGGGTACAGACAGACCTGCAGGCCAATTTAATTCATAGGCTCAGCTGGGGATCTATAGATCTTACTTCTGCACGTGTATGTGTGTACGTATTTGTGTGTTTGTCTGTCTTACAGTTAGACTGATATGAGTGTTTGAAGGACAGTCCCAATGCCGATATTTTTAGACTTACGTCTCAATACATTATCCTGAAAATTGAAATTAAATATATTATGGATGGAAGAGCCTATACAAAAATATTTTAACCATAAAATTTATGCATAAATGCATTAATAAAATGTCATATCAGCAATAGATAAGTCCAGCTAACATTTAAAGGCCAGCATTAGCCTGATGAATCATGTTCCAATACAGTGTAACCATGATCCATGCAACTGTTATTTTATATAATCTGAATGCTTCTTTCTTTTTTTTTTTTTTTTTTTTGCAGAAAATGAATATATTTAAACCTACCCATCTTTTTCATTAATTCTTTGTTCAGGCTGACAGATGATATCCACAGTGTACAAGACTTGATCAGCCCGTACATCTGGGTTCTGATGTGAAACAAAACCATACCTGCTTCAGAAGTCATCTCACACTTGTAGGAGAGATGAGAGACATTTCCCTGCCGATCTGCGCTTGGTCTTTGTGTAAGTCATCCAAAGCGTTCCTCCTTATTAATCAGGTTTATAATGAAACTCAGAGGGCAATATCACCAGTAATTATAGTCGCAGGAATTGTACCACTGTACAATATAATTACGAGAGAAAAGGTGAGAAAATAACTTAATTAACTGAAATCATATGTCCTCATATTGCAAAATATATAAAACAAAGAAATTCATGATTCTGGGGAAGTATTTATTTGTACACTCAAATGAGCTTTTGTAATATAAAGGTGCCAGTCCCCTTTCTAAATTCAGCTTGCAGGTAATATTACTATGATAATTCTACCACTGAAAGAAAGTAGGAGAGACAGTATGTTCATACTGTTTTTGACTCAAGCCCATATACTCTTCATCTTGTGGTAATTACCTTATTATATATAAATTTAATATTTTTATATATATATGTGCATATGATACTGTGAAAATCTTATACTTGAATGACAGCACATTAACTACATATTAACTACTTTGTCAAATTAATAAAGTAAAGAAATCCCTCAACAATCAATTGATTTGGACATTAAATGATCTCACATATCTCATAAATATGAAGCAACCTGAGTAACTTCACCTGTTACAGCTCTGGTCAGCCGTTATTCTTGTTGAAAAAAAAAAAAAAAAAAGCTATGTCCACTTATCATCATCAAACCATACAGAGCGTTAATTTCCAACACAATTTTTCTGTGTGTGGCTATTTACTGTGTCTGGCCAACATGAAAGTCACTGTACCATTCTATACACTTCCTTGTCCTCACAGATTGAGAGCAGCACTCTGTTGGCTCAAACCATATAAAACGTGTTTGAAGTTGTATGCAATAATACCAAAGGGGTTCTGAAACTGTAATGGCCACATAACGACCCTTTACTGAGCAGTGTCAAGCGGCAGACAACTCTGCTGATTTGCATGTGTCATGTTTAACCAACAGTATTCTGTCTGTACACCTTTTATGCATTATGGATGAGGCACAAGCTGAACAACAAGCTCTCCCTTTGTTCTGCCTGATGCTCCAGTTACATCATAGGAAAAGCCCCATGGTCCTATGACTGCACTGACTGGCTGGGACACAGCGCTGATGGGCGAGCTGTTGATCAGACCTGTTGCTTCACTTTGTTATTCTATCATGTACACGGTATGTGTACACATACATATAAACACACATACAGATAAACACACACACTCACACCTGGTGCCTTCTGGGAAATTCACACTGATCTTTGTGCTGGAAACTTTTGACATTTTGTTAAGATGCATGAGATACACTGAACTTAACTAAGATGATTGATTTGTTTATTGAGAATATAAATGAGACTGTGGCAAACTTTTTTTTCTTTTTTTCTTTCTATAGATCAAGTTTAATTCAAAGACCAAACTCTGCAAGCGCTCATTTATTATCGTTCATTAATAAACGATAATAAATGACTTCCATGAGTCAAACATTCAAAAAACATTTTGTAGAAAGAGCAGCTGTTGACTACATATATTATTTGATTATTCAGGCTTGATATCTGCAGATTAATTAACTTGATGAAACTGTCAAGACTGCTCTCTGATTTTACAATCAAAATGCTTTAATGTTATCTATGTCATAAATGATGCCATCAGTGTGCCACCTGCTACATAAGAAAAGCACATTGTTTCTATAGAGCCGCATTCAGACACTGCTGTGTGGTGTAATGTGCTGCCTGCAGGGGAGCTCTGCATCCCTCTCGCCACAGAATAAACTGGTTTATCGCATGGGTTAAGTGGAGGTGTCCCCCATTCAAAGTTTAACCAGTATTTCTTTAACGCTACATTATTTTTATGCGGTGGACAATATGATAATATTTTCATTTAAAGGAATCATCTAAACATTTAGGCAAAGTCATTTTATTTGAACATAAATTAAGTATTAGTAAACATCATCCCACATGCAAACATTTTTAATTATATTTATTTGAATTTGCTCCTTTTTTTAATCATAATCCCTGATAATGGCACTTCTCTCCCCTATCCTCCCTATTCTGTGTCTTCTCCATGCTGTAGCAAGTGTAATTGCCACACTTTGTCTGTATATCAGGGACTCAAAGTTCTCTTTGTCTCTACTAGAATGCTTCATGTGAGGAGAAAAAAAGCAACTCAGTTTCTGCTAATGATTTTTCCTCTTTTTGAATGGTTGGAAAGTAATTCCCTATGAACTGCTCCAACATAGGCACAGTTATTTCATTGTTCTCGCTGCCCTTTCTCTAATTGTGCCCATAAAGAGGAGATGCCAATGTTACTTTTTTTTGTCTCTATTTGAGTGGTGCCCACTGGTGTTTCCTGAAGTGGTGCTAAAGCTGAGTCTGTAATGTTATTAGTGTTAAATATGCAGCAAAAGAATAGATCCTGAATTTGAGCAAGTCCCATGATCAACATGCGGAAGTTTAAATGATACAAATGACATAAACTAGCCAAGTTTGGTTCATAGTTACATATTTATATATATATATTTCTCACCAGAAAAACCTCTTGGACTTCTTGTGACTGTGTGAATTAAGACAGTTGTTGATTTGGGAGGAATGGTAGCGTAACATGTGACTTTAACATAGGAGACCGTTATTTGTTTCCTGTTTCCTATAACTGTTAACACTGGTTTCTTCTAACCATGACCATGATCGTTCCCTAAACTTAGGCAATAGTTCTTTATATAAACTCAAACCACCATCTTTCCATAACTTTAACCAAGTAGGTTTTGTGACTAAACCTAACCAAAACTTAACCATAATGGTGTCCGATTAAAAAAAAGTCACAGGAATATGTTGTATAATGTGCAATTACAAAGGCACTGACAAACAATGTTATCCTGCTACAGATCCAGCCTTTTAAAATATGTAATTGATATAATTTTGATATCACATCCTCTTGCAGCTGTTGAAAAGAATCGGCCGATTGATCATGTCATAAATAACTGCCAGGTCCATTCGTTGTGAAGGTGAAAGGGGGATTTCAGACTATAACAGACTAAAGTCATTGCAAAAATTCTAATGTCTGTGTAAAATATGCTTTTATTCCCGACCAGTAATGGGAGCTCATTGATTTCAGATCAGGGATTAGATAACACAAAGATCTGTCTAGGCTGAGAAGTAGCATCAACAAGACAAGATCACAGTTTTTGTTTTTTTAATTGTACTATCCACTACTTTATTATTTTATGCTTTTTATCACCATTTTACTGATAATACTGAGCATGTTTGAGTGACAGGGGCCCAACCTGTATGTTCATACATTAAGCTGTAGCACAAAAGCCTACAGTCATCACTGTTTCCAATTCCCATAGTAACCATTACACAGCAGAAGTCCCTCCTGCAGCTGTTGACCTCAGCCAATTCCCTTGACAATTAAAGATCACTCAGCATGGCTGTGCAACTTCTCCCACACTCTCAACAAGCAGCTGATAACATCTCACTGTGAAGAAAAGCAAGTGGAGCGGAATATAATGTGTGTCTAAATGAGGGTTCCCCAGCTCTGATGTTTGATAGCGAGGCCTAGCGACCATAGGCGCAGGCCTGTGTTACACGGTGGAGCTCAGCAGACGAGCGGCAGCGTCTAAAGCTCTTTGTGCCTGCAGGATCACCCCGACTCATTCTTATTCAGACATGATCAGAGGGGAGGCAGGCAACTGAGATTAGCTGCAGATCAAAAGAGCTGCCTCGCGCCAGCACTCGTGTTTTGTAGATTTAGGCGGCCCCGGCGCTCAGGCGTTGTATAGTGGCGGCGGAGCGTCATACTGTTTTCTGGCCTCAACAGTGCTCAGGGGGGTAGATGGAAAGAGAGTTTTCAGACAGGAGGCCAGACTGCTGCTGGAAATCATCCAAAATTAAATAATAAAGATGGTAGAAGAGAATGAAAAGGAAAAATAAGAGCAAAATTACAATGCCTTTACTGTAAGCCATTACAGTGGAACAAAGATACTTTTGCTTTACATGCCATCGCAATTGAAACTGCTTCCATATGTGTAATAGGTCTTGGTTCAGTGATAATTTGTTTTAAAAATGAAATGCTCTTTCTACAGTAACATCTTTGGTAACTCAAGAGCATCTGGATGAGTGGTGCCCACCAAATAACCATGGAAACTAACTACCCTAAGTACTGCTGTTTTTCTGTCAGCGGCTGTTACAGAAAAAAAAAAAAACAGCAAATTACTTCTATGCTGTATCTTAACCTTACTATTAATTTAAAAGAAACCAAAAAAGCATATCTGCATTGAATTACATTTTACTAAAAACTGAACAAGCTTTTGTACTTTATTTTGAAATGTCTGCGTATCCTAACCATGAATAAAAGTTGATTTCATCTATGTCCACATCTAAGACATTATCAGTGAAGATAAACAAGCATCCTGCCCAATTCATACTGCATAAAGAACAGCAACAATGAAACTAATAGCACAGAGTAAAGGTGAAATGACAGGATGAGGTGAATTTCAAAGGCAGAGAGGCAACTGCGTAAGAGTGCTCTCCACCCTACAGAGAAAGAAAACAACGCATTTCCTCAACTCCACTGACCATCAAAGCCGTGGAATTCAGGGGCAGAAAAGCTAATAAGTGAGGACTGAGCGGTTCCTGTAAACTGGGTCAGAGTTTCCCAGGTTCTGCCTCTTTGGGCTAATAGCAAGTGGACAGTAACTCTCCCCAGGTGTAAAATAAGGGACATGAGTCTGTCTACTTATATCTATATATATATATATTTCAATCTGTTTATTTCCTCTGATTTGGTTTGTTACAATTTTATTTGTGTCAGAAAGGCTGTTTTCTTTTTGATCAACACTGTTAATTATAGTTGGGGGGGCATATTGTATAATAAATATATGGGATGCAATATAAAATCAGAAGAAAAAACGGCAAAGTAAAGAGTATAAGGATATCAAATTCAGGAATAATACTTCTCTTATTTTATCCAAAAACTACAGTTAAATGTTGGAGGAAAATATCCAACAGAGTCATTCACCACTCATTAAAACCGAACAAAGCCTGAAAGTCTTAGTCTGAAATTCCATTAGGCTGTTTTTGGGACAAGTTCCCTACAGTAGAGACCTTAGTTCTTAGGTCTTCTGCGAACCCTTCTTTGTTCATTTAACATGACAAAAGTTTCTCCTTTGTTTCAAAAGTTTGCCCAATATGTCTTAAACACTGAACTGCGCGACAAATACTGCTAAAGAAGTGTGTATTTGCCACTAAGGTAGCTACCTTGAGGGAATGAGTCATTTCTAAAGCAAACAGCATGTTAAAGCCATGCTCTTTTTTTCTCGCTGATAATTCCAGATTGTGCAATGAGATGTTCTAAGCAATTACCCTTAAAAGTACCAGTAACCTAAACTGACTGTGAAGAATTAGAAACAGAGAAACAACACACTATAAAGTTCCACTGTAGCGACTTAAACCATTTGTCTTGCCTCGGAGAAATAAAATGTAGACTTTAAAAACTTAAACACACACAGTTCCAGGAGCCTCAATCAGCTATTCCCCAAGTGCTCCACAGAGGTGATTGGCAACAGCTGGGACCTGACTCCTCCTTCAGCAGTGTTAGAGCTTGTCTGGTGTCTTTCTACTTTGTCAAGAGCAGGAAAAACTCAGAGTAAACACCAATTAAGTGTATCTTTTGGCCTTTTTCAGAGTGGTATAGTCATTTCTGTTTTTGGCTGCATGACAAAGGTATCATTCACTAACTCCAGCGAGGCAATAATGACACAATTAGGCGTCAGGACTTCAAAATAAATTTCAGAACAGTTCAAACTGAGCAGCTCAAATATCAAAATTATGGCTTAATCTGTTAAACATGTCATGACCCACTGTGCAGAGTGTGGTTTGAACTCCTGACGGAGACAGGTTTTCCACTGACAGAATGAGTTTGAGGGGAGAGGGAAAAAAGGAAGGGAATAGGTTAACTGTGAAAACTCACCCGTGCCGTTTCTCTGCTTCCCCAGGAAGTTACACCCTGCAGCACCAGCTGAGGCCCAGCTCAATCAAAGAGTTCAAAAATTTAAAAAAGAAAGAAAGAAATTAAAACAAAGGAGATAATTGACAAAAAGAAAACACAAAGTACCAACAAACTACCTAAAATAAATGTCCTGCATGTGATAAAGCCAGACCAGCTGGCTTCGAATAGAAACCCCCGATTTGGGTTGTGTGTTTGCCCCCGATCGCTGTCTGAACTGAAACCAGGTCTGGTTCTTTCCAACTACCCCCCTCCACCACCACCCCTAACCCTCTGTCCCAGCTGAATCCACCTGCCCCCATCACTCCTGGGTAAATTTAGCCTTCTGAGGGATCGGTGACAACCCCCCTTCTCTCTCTCACACACACACACACACACCCCAGACCTTTGTCAGCACTGGCATATATGCCCTGGATTATTGCCCCCCAAAGAATGCTGCCATCTTCACAGTGGCAAAAAAAGACATCCCTCCCCTTTCCCCCCTTCACACATCCCTAACTTCAAACTGTATGGATGACATTCTTCTCACTAACCGTGATCTTTTGAAGCAGAATTGTTCCAGGTGGAGCTACAGTAAATATTCATACTTTACACAAACTTTAAATGTTTCTTTAACCTCTGTAAGCATTTGACAGAAAAGATGCCACATTAAATGGGCCAGATCTCTAAAACTTGTGTTACGGA
The DNA here is from genome assembly GCF_046630095.1 of Trachinotus anak. Taxonomy (NCBI): domain Eukaryota; kingdom Metazoa; phylum Chordata; class Actinopteri; order Carangiformes; family Carangidae; genus Trachinotus; species Trachinotus anak. Next base: position 12,845,395 of record NW_027273859.1, on the reverse strand, counting down.
CAATCCCAGATTAAGAGCTCATTTAAACATTATTATTTCTCTAATTTGTTGACCTAGGGTATCACAGCTGCAAAACATATGAAATACACTTTGCTGTAACAAATAATGTTACCCCTTTCATAACCAGCATCAGCGTAATCTATGTGAATCATAAATAAATTATCCTCTGGAAGAGATTAACTGGCATTGATAGCATCTTGTCAAATGTCAAAATACCAGGTGCAGTGGTATACACCTATAATTTGGTAATTATAAGCTCATTTAACTAAGTATATCTATGACTAAAATCCGCCTACAGTCTTGTTTTTTCAAAGAACTGCAATGTTCAGGAAATGTCATTTTTTTCCTTTAATACCTGATAAAAATCATGCATCTCCATCCAGGAGAAAAGTTTCGTGAGCCATTTCTCCCTCTAAATGATACATTCAGTAGAAGGTAAGTATCAACAAGCTTAAATCATAATATCCTCTGTGACTGTTTGCACATTAGCAGAGTTTTGTGGAGGTGGCATAGATGTAATTATATTTTAAGTATTTTCCAGTCAGGGTCTTATACCTGATGCCAAAATCTAATGCAGATAATAACACTGAATGATACAGACAAATTAGTGTTTTATATATCCTTCTTAAATCAACCAATTTGCTAATGTTGAGAAGGAAAGATGAGTAGAATATAGATTGGTATTTTCCCAGAATACATCCAAAAGAGGAAATCCACCATTGGTGGAGATAAAACAGTGGTGTTCCCTTGACGATAGGTATTCACACTCTTCTGACAGTGAAATATATTTTGTATTGATCTCGTTGTATTGTTTACATGTTTCTGGGCACAGGTAATTAACTAATGCCTTTATTTTTGGAAATTTCTGTCACCATGGCTACCTGTACCCCTATACATTGAGGCATTAGTGTCTGCCCAGTCTTTTTTTGCGATGACCTCACTGACAGGAATTCTGTAATCTTTCTGGTTGGGGGTGGGGAGTGGTTGATGGATGTTGTTGGGAGTTAATTTAATTATGACAAACCCCAGATGAGGGAGAGATTCAGTGTCTTGATCAAAGTAACTTTAACATTGTGACATAATCTGTGATGGAGCCACAAAGCCGAGTTATTGCTTTTAATACCACAGAGCCTGAACAATACACAAGCATTTTCATGTACAGACAGCCACATTGTGCTGGGTTCATTTACTGGCTTGTATATTTTGGCCATAGACTTCCTCTGAAAACATTTTAGCTCTCGGAGCTGTGGACTAAGTGGAGGGACAGGGGGCTGAATCCTGGCTGTTTTATTATGGCAGGGTATGAGTGTGGCAGGGTCATGAAGGGGAAACCACAGAGCAGTAGGGCAGTCTGTAGCACACTGTCACCCGTAAGAACCAGAAAGGTTAAACTTTAAGAGTTCATCCTGTCCAAATCAGACGAGGACTAGCTAGTTCATATTCACTGTTCGGATTGCATTTAGTGTAGCCCGTGTATTTATATGCGTTCATGCATTTACACTGTAAGTATGGCATTCACTCATTAATCTACATATGTGAGTTCTTGTGCATGTTACTGTGTGTCACGGAGGGTGCACCTGTGTGTCCTTGCAGTGGTTCATTACACTGTGGGCTATGCCAGTGGTGAAACACAAAGTGTTCTGTCAGCTGCGAGGTGACAGGCGCTCAACAGGAAACGTGGCATGGCGTCTCCTCTGAAAACTCCTTTCACTCTGTTTCATTTTCTCTCTTTTTTTCTGTTGCTTTATCATTAAATCATCAACAGAAAATTAAAGTAATTATTGTAATGAACCCACTGACAGGTTTATGTAACTTTGGGTGGATTTATGAGTGCTTTTATAACAACTCTACAGTAGACTGGGGCAACCCTACAGTCTGGCTTGGAGCTGATGATTATAAGAATCACTTTTAAGAATGCATGCATGTGTAGCTGAGTTTTCGAAGTTTCTTTTAAATGATAATAATGCAATATACCATTGTAGAAGTTTGATTTTCGGTGACCCGTGGCGTGTGTAACCCAGGAGGATCGTTTCTACTTTTGCCTACAGTGCACTGCATGGCGTGAGCTGACTTCAGCGTGTCTGCCCAGCCCTCTACTCCACACAAGGTCGCTCTGTGTGTGTTCGGCCTCGGAGAATGAGGGGAGGCCACGGCGCACAATCACCACTAAGCACATACCTTTCTGCCCCACAGCCCCACCAGCCCAGACACAAACCCGGGGGCTGTATGTTTATCAAGCGTCTCGGGGTAAGACTGCTGATTTAGGACCACTGCTAAGGTCCCTTTAACCATCATTTTCATTGTGAATCACTCTCAGTGAAAAGGATTTGAAGTGCTGACTTTAAATGAGCACTCCCGATCTGATATGCTTGATAAATGCCAGCCCAGGCCTTTAACCCAGCCCGAACCACAGTAGATTAACGAGGGCTGACCGAACCGGGCCTCTGGAGCTCTGTCCTGATGAGCTCTGTTGGTTTTATAAGAGTCCCCCTGTGACAGGATCTGATAAAACGCAGCAGGAAGGAGGGTTTGAAAGAGAGCTGGAGAGTACAAGAGAGAAAGTTTGAGAGAGACAAGGACATAGAGAGATTGAGAGAGTGCGAGAGTGAGAGAGCGCGTACACACCTCAATCCAAAAACAATATTTTGACTGAAACCTTACCCTCTCCATCTGGCTCTTTTGAAGGGTGGATTATGACTGGTGCCATGGCTAACTCTTTATCCCACACTGTTTCTTCTGTAAGCCCAGTCTGACATTTTTCCTAAAGGACAGTTGTACAGGAAATAAATGTAAGTCCTGTGACTAATATCAGGCATTCAGAATATAAATCACACACACTATGCATATTTAATTGAATGACTATGAAATAGATAAAGATATAATATGATCTTTCAGATGCAGAATTTACTCAAAACCTAAAAAGAGAAATGAATTAATATATCTTCATACATAATCCCTGTAATCTTGAAATAAATCAAATAGCATTCTGGTCTAACAAACATATTTTTCCTTCTGTTTCCCTGTCTTCTCTGTCCTCTGTTCATCCTCTCTTGTGCTACAGAAAAACAGAAAGCATTTTCAGGTGACCATGGTAACAAAGCAAAGCACTTAGCCTTGCACTCACTGCTCTGTGTTCGCCTTAACTTCCATATGAATCCCTCTCATGTTTCTATCTCTCTGTTTCCAGGGAGTGCACAGTGACTCTTTTCTTAGCCAATATGATGTATATATGCTACATAGAAATATAATAAAAAAATAAAATAAAAAAATGTATTATACGGTGCTTTCTGAACTGTGCATACTGTGATTCAAACTATGGCCTAAGGCGCCATCTTTAAAGTGACGGGCGGTCCAATTGAAACGTCAGCCCCATATCTGCAATTTAGGGGAAACGTCAAAGATATTAGCAAAAGAGTAAGAAAGGGCAAAAATAGGATGACTTCTTGATTAACCACATTTCATAAGCTTTCACAAGTAGATTGGACTAAACTCGCAATCTCAAAAATGAGCACTTGATTAATATTCACGCTTCAAGTTTTAATAATTGACGTTGGATAAAGCACAACCACATCATTCAATTAAATCTCAATGCTTTAACTCTCATTTTCTCCTCACATTGCTCTTTGAGTGCTTTCACCCCTGAGTAAACCTCCATGGCAGATGTTTTGACTTGAAAACCAATAGGAACTGAGACAGTGATAAACTTGTGATGCCATTTGAACCCAACTTAACTACACAGTGTAACATGTTCAATAATACCATATTAACTCAGTATATGATCCTGACTTCCTTTGAAAGCATGCCAAGCCAGAAATTGCCTATTAGTGTATTATTCAAAGTAAGGCTATATTTAGCATCGACGCGTAAGGAGTTCATCCTTAGCTTGATGAATCACAGCATTACGACTATCACCAGATATGTTTGTGGCGTTATTGCATTTGACTACACTTAACATAAATTGCATTTTTTTTTATGTAAACATCCCCTATAGGTTATTGAAATATGAATAAGACAGTAAAACAAAATCTATGGAAAATCTCACTCTCTTGAATTAATCTATGTTTTAGCATTTTAGGATGAGAGATTAATGTTCTTTTCACAATTATTGACAGACAACACTTCTATCTGAGAACATCTCATGTCTTTACATGTACTGACAAAAATAACAAATCTTTTGTCAACAGTTAACATTTAGCTTCATCAAATGTCATTTTTGTTTCACCCTTTTTGTATAGTTTGGGGAAAATTGAGTATATTTTTTGTTTAAGCAGTGGTAAAAACATTTACATTTACATGAGCAGAGTGAGGAGACACAAAATCACTGGTGATATCTGTTTGTATTATGTTATCCTGCTTCACGGGTTATTGACATCCTCTAAGAGGAAATCATTTGCTGTCTTGCTCTTTATTTCTCCTTATTACACATCTTTCTGGAAATTCACACTCTTTCAAGTTTTCCAACCTGTTATTTCCATGTTTTCTAAAACTGATATATCATTTTCACTGCTCATTTAATGGCTGAGTTAGTAAACATCTGATTAATGTATCACCATCAACAGCCAAGCTTTTTATTTTTTTCCTCTGTATTTATTTGGATACATTGCTTTTTTTATTGACATGTCACAGCTCAAATGGAATAAAATGTTTAAAAAAATGTCTGCACTTCAATCTGAAAAGAATATCTTAGATATTTACTGATGTCACTTGACAAAATATGTATGGGTAGATTTGGTGTCATTAGTACAGCGTGGTACCGTGGAGTCTAGTAAGTTATGTCAGGCTTGTGCATTGAAGGGTATATATGACTTTTTGTCAAACTGTTAGGAGTGGGTAGGCAAATTCAAATTGTATTTTCATTGGCATTTGAATCAGAATGAGCTATGGTAAAATTGTAGTTTCGGTCTTGCACACACCTTGCAGCATTCACAGTAATGTAAATTTCAAGGAGCTATTGTCAGTATTTGTTGTAAGTGCAGTGATATCAGGCTCAGGTAGAACCGCACTTCGCTACGCCCTTTGAGATAATGATGACAAATGAGTGTAACACTAGCTTATGTCAAATGTATGACATGAGAAAGTACAGTGAAACAGCCACAGCCTGCAGCTCACAGCAGACCAAAGCCTGAGGGAGTACAGTACTTTGGTGCCCAGGGAAAACAAAGTCTCAGGCCAGAGGTTTAGGGTGTTGCCTGGCTCTTCTGTCAACTGCATTTAAGATGACAGAACACAACTCTGAGGGGAAAAAGTGATATGTCAGTTGTTTCATTGTGGCATATACTGTATGACTGCCACGCATGCAACGGACTGAAAGTCATAACTTAGTTAAAAAACACAAAGAATTTTAAGGAAGTCAATGCTGAAATTGCTGAAAAAAAAAAAAAAAAACACCCACTACCCTTTAGTGTTGGTGAGTTTTCTTGATTAAGTGGAAACTGGGTTTTTACTCATGCCTAACCATTGTATAGTCATATACTTTATGACTATACAATGGTTTGGCAATGTATGTATAAGAATAGTTTTTTTTCTTTTAAAAAGTAATAATCTGTAAGGAAAACACTTTATCCGAAGGACATCATTAGACACAATCTTGTACTGAATACAACTAAATAAGGTGGGACATCCCTCCATGTCGGGCCATGTCTTCCCTGCACTGCTGTATCTTCGTCTGATTTATATTTATATTTCTGATTTATACTTCAGAGCACAGTGTGATATTTCTTAAATTAGCGTGTTCATTAAAAGGTGTCTTGTTTCTTCCATTAGATGCTGTCATTGTGGTAGTGCTGTAATCTGTCTGATGTAAATCTTCCCTGCTTTGTGGCGGCTCTGAGGAAGGAACTCCACAGGGCTTATATTCATGCCTACCAGCCATACATTCACACATCCTGATAAACGCACGCAGGCAAAGACACACTGAAGCATTTACACAATACACATTCAAGCTCATACAGAGCACACAGACCCATACACAGCGAGCACACATATGCATACATTTGCTGACACTGTATGCATAGGTTCACAGAAAGAGTGAAAGACAGTAAAACTTGTCATCTACCTGTCAGGAGCAGTAATCATTTCAAAGTGTTTCTCTCTGTGGTCTCTGCCACACGCCCTCCATGTTGAACACTGGAGAAGAATCATTTAAATGTCTCCCAATCAGCCCTTTTGCCATCCTCAATTACACCTTTCCACTCTTACATTTGTATAATTTGCTAATCTAGCTGAGGCGAGGGGCTGTCAAATGTACCACAGAAAGCAGCAAAGCACTGGCAAAGACTGACAGATGGATCTACCAAGATGGAGAGCTATGTCTCTGGATCTTCCATATGCCCTGGCACTGCTGGGGGATTATGATCACATCCGGCTGGATTTTTGCTATTATTATGGGTTGTTTTCTGTCTGCTAACAACCACGTATTTCATTTTACAATAAAAGTAGAAATACAAGATCAGGATGAAAAAAATTGTATTTTATCAAGTTGCACCAAAAGTGATTACCACGACCAAATTCTTACTAGGTTTAACAGTGGTTTAACATTTCACAGGTTGATGAGTTATTCTGATCTATGAACTACTGAGTGATTACTTACAGTATGCTCTCAGAACTCACTCTGTATTGATTTTCTGTTATTTCACAAGTCTTAGTACCTTTGTGTAGAAACAGTAAGGGGTAAAAGCAGTTTTAAAGGGCAACTCTTGGTTGAGCTTAGATTCTGGGAGTTCTGAGTAGATGGATGTTGAGTGCCAGTATAAGCCTGAGTCGTCACCCATTACAGTATTTTAGGCTAAAGTGGCCAACTGTCCACCACTCTCCTTACTGAAAAAAACACCTAAAAGGACAGTGAATGGTGTTAGGTACATCTTTCTTTCTTTTTTATTTCTGGACCTGAAATCAATTTTAAAAAATGCTGCATGACTAAATATGCTTAAGTCATATTTTCTCATTTTCAATAATATTCAAATTTACTGTACTGTATATTTGCATATTAGAGCTGTCAAGATTCCAGAAATTTGGTAGGCAGTACCAATACCAATGAATATCCACACTTCTTGATACCAAATTCAATACCACAGCAAGAAACAGAAAAATCCATTGGTCCCATTCTCAGGGACACAATATCTTGACAGCACTTCAAATTTGGTACACGCAGACTCAAGGATGAAGTGATTAGATTTTGGTCGTCAAAGGTCAAATGTCAAGGTTAGTGTGACCTCACAAAACACTTTTTAGCCATTACTCAAGATTTAACACAACAATTTCACATAATTTCACACAAATGGTTAGTATTTTATATGACTGGATAAACAGGGATGTAATCTGAATCTATTCTTAGTGGTGGGGGCGTACGACCACAAGTTGCGTTGCTGTACACTGCACTTGCTGCTGCCATTCTGTGTATCGCTGTTTCTACGTACAGTGCCTGCCTTCTTCTTGTCTTCAAGTTTGATGCCAGACTAGATCGCTTGTAGGGTTATTATACTGCCTTTGTCAGAATCACATCTCCAGTACTATGATAGCTATGGAACATTCAGTACCTTCAATGCAGTAGAAAAACCGTAGAAATAGTCTCACATTTTTGGAATTTTGGTCTCAACTTGGCACCAAAATGTTGGTTCTCGAGACATCAGTGGTGTATATTCACAAGCAAATAGAGAGATAGAACAAATAAGCTAGGACTGAATCTGTAACAGTTACCTGCAAAAAGTTAAACTTTCATAAGCATCATTAGGATGGATGAAAATGTAATCAGTGTGATTGCCTGGCAATGACAATGTAAATAAGATTTTAAATGCTTCTCCAAGGACAGAAATAAGAGATCAGTGGCAATCACTGCCACAGTAATTTTCAAAGATTGGTCAAAGACACACACACACATAGACTGATTAGTTAATGCAGCTTGTTTTTAACAAATGTGATGCTTCAGTTCTGCTGGCAAATCAAACAGCTTTGGCTTGTGGTTTCAGACTCATTAGACTAGATCTAAGAAATCTTTTAAAATGGAACATGTGTCCTTGGTTTTGGCTCAAACACCTGATCCAATCCATCAGCTCTCAGAGTGAGTCAGAGCAAAGACACATCGAGACACATTCATCTGCTCTAAAAGTGTTAATGGAGAAATAGACGAAAGCTTTCATTCCTATGGAATGAACGCAAATATGTGTTAAATAATATACATACCTGCACATTGCAGGTGCAGTAACCTTCGATAAAACTTTTTGAAAGCCAAAAGAAAGTATGATCAAATTTTTTCTTTACAGGTACAGCTTTGCTGCTCATTATTATTTTTTATTTTTCTGGATACAGTGAAGACATCATTGTGTTCCTTAGAACATCTGCTGCATTTAGCTTTAGACACACTGACACAGTATGACTGGAGGAGGAAGGTAGAAGGCTTTTATGAGGTGTAAAAGATTGAGATGCTGTACTGTAAGATTTGTTGAGCCAGTATCCCCTCTGAATTAGAAACAAAACTCAGTACAACTGTGTTTCTATTTTCTTCGAGCAGTTACAGCTCCACTTTAAATGTTCACTGCAGCCTTAAAATTCTGACTACATGCTCTTGCATCAGGATGAACAAATGGTGTGTTGGTTGTATCCTGCTTGTATACTTATAACTGAATTGATTAATTAATCTTTCATTCAAATGTTCTACACCCTAAAGAGCAAGACACTATTTACATTACATTCAGAAGCAAGCGAAAATTAAGTAAGCAAGCAAATATACTGTGCTGTATCCATGTGTCAAAATGTATACCAGACATAAATCCTGACAAAATAATCACACAACACTCTCATGCCTTTATAATAAGATTTGACAGTGAAAAGCCGTACACTGCATGTAAACATGTACAGCCGAATCAAACAGAATAAATAATAACTTGTTGGCAATAGCATGTTCATAACTTAGAATTTTATAATTCTTTTTTGCAATTAACTAGTTTGTAATAGAGGATATTATTCTTCAAGATACTTATCATTTGGCTGATGTACCCTCAATACTAGACATCAGAGCCACTGTAGCTGCAGCAATTGACAACAAATATCTGTTTCTTGTAAACATTTTTATCATCATTATTCAGTGGGGTCTGTGTATCCTCCTGAAAGTCGAGGACATTCACTGATACTCATACAGCTTTCATTTTTTCTCTCTGAACTCCATTTCCTTGTGACTTTGATGAGATTCCAAGGAGCAGGATACAACACATATGTGACAATTTAATAAGGCAAACGTGTGGTCTCCCCATACGAAAACAGCCCTTCTTTTGTAGCCATCTGTTTAGAGTAGTTTAAACCAATGCTCCTTCTTATATTTAGTGTCATTCCTCATTTCTCACAGGCAGTTTGATATTGCTGAGTGACAAGTATAATTTTGCCAAGGTCTGTGTTTTGGTTGCAAAGTAAACAAAACAACCGAGGATATCTTTACCTTTGGCTCAAAAATAAAAGGCAGAATAGGAATGAGTAAATGGAAATAGTAACAAACATTCAACAGCTGTATACAATGCATCTGTAGCCAATGAAAGAGAAATGGAGAGAGAAAGACAAACACTGCCTGGGGCTATTTCGCACAAAGCCTATCACTTCAATGTTCTCACCCTCATCAAAACTTCCCACATTTACTCCTGTCCTCAGATCCAGTACACATGCAAGCTCTGGTTATCTGATAAATAATGCTTCCTGTCATAAGCTTTCCATGTTGAACAGCTTTCTGTTTGAGGACAAGTGTAGCTGTGCAGATTTTCCCAACTGGACTACTGACAGACACTTGCACAAACAGAAATGCAACACCTCTGCATCAGATTCCTCACGGCTGAAGGAAAGAGCACGAGAGGGAGTGAGAGGGAGGGAAAAACAGACATAATGTAGGCACTGATACATACGTGCTGTGTATATGCATGTGCGGATGTTAGATGATGTTGTTACCTGTCTATTGAAAAAAATACACATCAGTGCACTGATGAACATTTTGTTCTCACACTGTTAAAAACACCCTCGACTGGCAATGAATAAGAGTCAATCTGTCAACACTATTTTCAGACTCACTCTCCTGTGTGTATCAAAACTAAACTGGGCTTTTCTCTTAGAAACCAGAGGAGAAAGTCGACACAGATCACACAATATAATCTTTATATTTAAAGACAGCTGTACTAAATCCTTAATTGAAAGTAGGAATCAAATGTACCATGAATGATCTCCTTTACAAGTTTAAGGCAGCACACAGAAATGTGAAGTAATCCAGTGGAGCTGTTTTATGTGTTAAGGCGTAGCGCAGCACTTTTATGCTTTTCCAATAATGTAAAATGACACCAAAACAGCAAAACCAATGTTTAACACTGACATGTGGAGGCTGAATATTGTTCTTTACGTGAATTTTACATTGCAGGGTAGTCATAGTGACTCATCGAGCAACTCAGTCTCCTGCTGTTTAGCACAAAACCTGTCAAGTGGTGTTTTCTTTTTTTTTTTAATCCATATATTCTTAAGATTAATTTGCTGTTCAACTCAGTATCAAAATAATGTTCTAATTCCCAGCCAAGCTAAAAGTTTAATGTTTCAGTAATGTGAACAGATTTTCAAAACAGCTTTTTTTTAGAGCAGGCAGTGGCTCTGTCCACTTCCATTCCTTCCCTCAGAATGTAAGAAAAGAAAGCCCAAAATGTAAAGACATGTCTTTGACTAGCTTGTTCATTGAAGCCATCAGTAACAAGTGCGAAAACCATGTCACTTTTAGTTTAGTGTGTGAAGAGGAAAAATGTCAGGTTTGCATCCACAAAGACGTGAAGCAATTGGCAGGTTAACAGAACTTTTAAAATTTTTGCATGACCTGGTTTACCATCCCCAAACATACTGCTGTCTTAAATTTGATCATCAGTGGCATGTAATTGTGTTTGGGTTGTGGATTTTCACTTTACTTTTATAGAGTTTTCAGCTAAGTCAGTGTTATTTTTAAAGGAACAATTGAGATTTGCCACTCCCTCCATTCATTGCAAGCTCCTCCATCCATGTAGCTTTGCAGAATTGGGTAAAGTTGGAAGTGGGTGGAGTTCGATGTTACAACCTAACAATGCAACCTCCAAGGCTGAAAAATGAAGCCAGCATGGAAGGTACCAAAAACTGTTTTTTGAATTGCCATTTGAGGCTGGCTCCAAAAGCGAGGTCAATAGACTCCCACTTTAAAATGCCCAACATTACAGCAGAAGTGAAAATGTTTACAGCCTGGTTTTAGCCTTTATTGGTAATTTCCCTCTTCATGACAACTGTATGTGGGGTGAATTTTTAATAATTGAAGGCATGCTGCTTTGAGTGACAGGTGGGTGAGCATATGCCTACACCGAAGCCTCGGCACCACACACGCCCCTCTTCTTTGCCCATTTTTGGATTAGCTGGGAGGTCAGCAGAGTCAGACACTACCAAGATGGCGACGGCAGAGCTGCCACCTCTGATCTTCAAAACCGTTCTTCAGAAACCTACGGCTGACATTTCAGAGGCTACTTTCATTTTTATTTACAATCTATACTGTACTGAATTGTAGTTTCATCTGCATATTGAAAACATTTAAAGCTCAACAAAAGCTGTGTCTGAGTCTGAAGTCTAGAAGTTTATCACTGGCCACTTTGTAGAGTCCAGTATATTAGAATATGCTGTGGCTTGCGCTTATGCGCATATAGAGCAAGTAAAATGCGAGCTGTTATGCTGCCTATGTAGATAGCTGGAATTGATTAAAATAGGAGCATATCTGCTCCATCAGAGAAATTTAAGATGGACGAAACGTAATAATATGTAATTCTTTTACTCACCATGAGCTGTCTCCATCCATCTTAATTGCTAATACTTCTAGCACTTCTTGTCTTGTATTTTAGTTAGCGTGATAACAAGATATCCTCGGCCCAATCAGACTCCACTTGCTGTCTTTTCTTGGTGTGGTGCTAAAACATGCTACAAACATAGGGTTAATGTGGTTTTCTGTCCATATTCCAAAATCACATCACATCTGCTGTGCTGGATATTTGAAATGTCAGTGATGCACAATGCTTACATAGTTAAATTACAGCATGTACAATATAATGAAATTCAAGTATGGAAGAGCTGCTAATATCCTACAGCCACAGATGCTGATCAACTCACTGATCACTAAATAAAGGGAAGTCTGTACAAAATGTGCATTCCCCACAATGAATGCTATGAGGTTATTACATTTACATTTATATTTGGCAGACACTTTTATCCAGAGTGACTTACAAGTAAGATACAGCACTCAAGCTTGAGTAGAGTCGGAGAATTTGGAGTAGGCAGTACCTATTGAATCTGTCTTTAATAGAGATCAGGTAAAGAAGTGCACAGTAAGTGTGAGTTTGTCATGTTAGGGTGCTAGAGGTGTTAGAAGAGGAAGTGCTCACGAAGAGAAGAGTCTTCAGAAGATTCTTGAAGATAAAGAGGGACGCTATCAGTTACATGACTATAATTTGTTACATTGTTTGTAAAAAAATTCACCATATAATAATATTAATATTAATAACCTGAACTAACTTGTATTTTTTTTTTCTTTCTATTGATCTCTTAGATATTTTGGTAATTTTTGGATGATGACATTAAAAATAATATGGAGGCGCATTTCTTAGCGTACTAGCATTTTGATACTAAATACTGTATGTGAAAAAACAAACACAAACACAAACAAAACAAAAAAAGCACAAACAAATTATCATACTGCACAAATTTAAAAAGCTGAAAGTCATCTGCCAGTAATTGTCTCAGCAAAACTTCCTTCTTGAGCTGAAAAGCAAGGGCTTGGACCTCCACTGCTGCTGATAAGGCTTTGTGTGGAGTTAGTTATTTTTTGGGGGAGTGGTGCAACCCGACTAAGAGACTTTATTGATTCAAATTAATTAATCCACTTACTGAGGAAGGGGATTCTGTAGCTCTGGAGCGACTTAAATAGACCACACAAATTAAACTGTAAATTTGTTGCCTTTAATGATATTCCCAAGTAATTGAATTGCAGAAATGTTTCAAAATATGTGGCATTAGCATGCAAAAACCATGTGTTTCAGCAATGGATAACCCAAATAAATTTGATATTAATTAATTTTTGATACGGTTCAAGCCTATTTAGTGTGATTGTAATTACCATCTCGGCGGTGAAGTAAATGCATGTGGGTTTACTGAGGAAGAGCAGATAAAGCTAGTACAAATTTATGTTTTAGATATTAGCAAATCATATACAGAAAATGTATGTGAAAAGAGGGTTACTTGTGTATTTATCACTTCAGTTTATATAATAATAATTATCATTAACATGACATTCCAACAGTGTTTTGTTCAGTAGTTCCTCCGCTGTACACTGAAAATAAAACCCAGTATTTTTTTTTACAACTTTTTTATGTATACACACACACACACACACACTATATATATATATATATATATATATATATATATAGATATGAATTTGGTCTAGCTGTAAAGTTGAAGGTGTCCCATATTGCTGCTGTTCCTCTTTTTTCCTCCCTAATACTTTTTGACAGCCGTACCACAGCATCCTTTGCTAATCCCAACAGGAAAAGCATAGATTAGACATTTTGTACCTGCACAGATGATTTTACATGCACTCCATGACAACTGCCACTATCCATGCCAAAAACGAAAAAGTGAAAAAGATAGACACGGTAGAAAAATAAGTACGACATAATTATCCCTTTCTAATTTACCGAGTGAAGTTGGTGGGATAATTGATGCAGCGCTGTTCCTCGCACATCTGTTTTCCGTGACACATGCCACAGTGTGTATAGGCATCTGTGTATAAATGTGTGTGTGTGTGTGTGTGTGTGTGTGTGTGTGCGTGTGAGTGTATATGACAGTGTGCAGGTTTCCCATGCTTCCGGCTTGAGACAGGTGAGAGTGCCTTCACACCTTTGCTGTGGTTGCTTTCATCACACTAAAATACACTACACACAGACCAGTGACACACACTTTAGTTAAAAAAAACATCTTCCCACCCCCATTGTGTTTATGAATTCAGTGTGCATTACATATATTGTAGAACTTTCACTGCTGTTCCATAATGTACACAAATATTCAAACTCTGCAACCTGAATACATCAAATATTTGCAGTCACGTATAATCTGCCACCAAAATTTTGTTTTCACAACTCTCTCAGTTCCAGCAACAAGAGTTTCCAGCAACACATCCTGCAAAAACGAGCTCACTGTGTAACTTGTACAGAGACCACACATGATTTCAACAAAGGGTAGAATTCCACACCATCTTCGACCCTTTCCAGCTCTACCTGTTGACACTGTATCTACTGTGCCTGCACTGATCAGTCATTCAGAAAGCACCATTAGCATGCCATAAAATTGTTAATATTCTCATTCAAAGTATAATTTTCACCCAATGGATGTTTTGACTCCTTGAATAAATTCATAATAGTCATACAAAATCATTCCAGTGTTACTTCCATGCCACCAAAATCCCATCAAAATTCACACTCATAAAGCTTAATCTTGCTAACTGGGCACTCATTCATTTCTGGGCAGGCAGGAGAGTTGGCACCTCTTTACCTTTTCAAAGAGCTTTTTATGTTCTCAGAAACTCATGATTGGTGAGATTTGAGTGTTTAGCGTGGGTCATATCTTTCTCCTGTATGTGTTACAGTTTTCCCTGGCAATGCTGCTGTTGTCTAACGTATTTCTGCCAACAATGCTGAATCACAATTGATGGCGTGCCATTACAGTAGACGCAACAGGATGACCTCCCCTGCTCACAGCTTAATCCCCCTCCCCCTTCTTTCAAAGGACCCTATGGTGAGGGCTAATGAAATGCAACTCCTCTCCAGCTCCCCAGTGAGTGGAAGAGGATTTTTCTGATTGAAAACTTCCTGGAGGTGTCTTGCTTGGTTTGTGAAACGTTGTAATTACTGCTGGGGGTCTCCTCCCGCTCTGTTTGCAGGGGGGCTGAGCAGCGTTTGCTCACGCTCCAGGGTTCTCCCTCAGTTCAGCGCACTTAGGCCCGTCTAATTAGAGTCTCTGCCACGTCTCCCTACTCCTGTCTTCATGCGCAGCTGGGGACAACCCCCAGATCAAGCTGTGGCGCACAAACGCTTGCCGACCGATGTTCTGTGAGCAACAACAGGCGACACTCTCAATGTGATGTGAACATTAGCTCCTTCCCGCTCTCTCTCATTCATCCCCTCCCTTCTCCTCTTCTCCACCACCACCTCAGTCCTCTTTTCTCCATCCTCCTTTTTTCCCTCGCTTTGTTCTCCCTGTTCTCCTCACCAAGCTCAGGCACAGCGGCTACAAAGAGCCCCACATAGGAAGATGAGAGGGAGCAGAGAGTGAAGAGGGTTCAGATGCTGCACAGCGCTTGTGTATTCGTACGTGTGTTTGTGTTTCCGTGTGTGTGAAACTCTGAGAGTGTGAGGCGGCAGGAGATCGCCAGAGTAGTGAGAGTCGGTAGTACACCCAGAGGCACTGAGAAAGAACAGAGAGAACACTTGCCCCCCCCCATCAAGAGCAGTTGTTCAAACCCCTGAGGCGAGGTGATGCAGGGATGGGGGGAGCAACGAAGGGCAGGGAAGTGGCAGGCAAAGCTACACTCGTCTGCTTTTCTCTTTCACCTGTTCACCTTTACAGTCTCTTCAAACTCTCCCCCACCCGTTCTTTATACCCAGTGGGTTCATGGAGACTGGTGGTGTAGTTTTTTTTTTTTTTTTCACTTCTCCTTGTCTCAGATAAAGTTGAGAAAACACCAGCTGCCTGTATACTTGCAAATCTATAAGATACAAGCAGAAGTGCTAATCTCTACAGGTGAAATTTCCATGGATGTGTGGATGTGTCTGTGAGCACGTGTTCGTTAGACTGCAGTTCAACATGCCTGGAAGTACGCTACAGTGAAAAACAAATACAATCTTGGATTGTCCAAGTTTTTTTTTTGAGTTTGTAATTGTACTCTGTGACCTTTGATACTAGCTGGGGAGAAAGGTTTGTAACTGCTGTTGTCAAACCTCACCTTCTGAACTCAGGGAGAGGAGGATGTTGTTCTACTCATGCCTTTATGTTCGTTATGTGTTCTGCTTGCATGTATGTATGTGTGTGTGTGTGAGAGAGAGAGAGAGAGTGAGTGTGTGTGTTTGCATCTAATGAGGTAGTGTTTGTTTCGATCAAGAGGGAGGGGTGCATAAACATGGATGGGAACAGCAGTCTTTGAGTCATATACAATGAGGGATGAAACAGTGTGCAACATAGTGCATGATGTGCCCTCTGGGACTCATTCACACACACACACACACACACATACACACATACTGTACACATAAAAACACACATATGCTGTGCATCCTAGCATTTAATCAATAGGGAAAAACTAAACAAACCAAAGAGCGGCCATGTTTTGGATCAGTTGGAGCAGTATATGTGTATGCATATGCATTGTTCTCTCTCTCTTACCCATGTACAGTGTATGCTTGTGTGGAAAGAAACTGAGAACGAGGGGACCCTGTTCTCTCCCAACAATATGATCCTGCACCTGGAGAGTTGAGGGAAGTGACCATATATACCAAACACACTCTCAGTTCTGCTCTGGCTTTCCTTCCATTTTTCTCTCCCTCCGTCGCTCGTGTCTGAGAACACACACCTGCAGCCAGCCTCTAACCACGCGCCACGCTTCAGTAATCTGCTGACTCCTTCTGATTTACAGCTTTACGTCTGGTGGGTAGCCAAAGAACTCTGGCTGCCTGGTAACTTGACACTGAACACCATTTATTAGACACACTCAGCTACACCATGTATCATACCTAAAGGATGGCAACAAACAGTCCGTGTGTCGTGGTTCAGATTTTCTGACTGAAAGACTACCTCTGTCTATGTGTGAATTAGATGACAGGGACACTGTAAAATAGCACTCTTTCATTCTTCTGGTATAGTGTGTCTATGTACAGTAGCTAAACCTGGGAGTGTCAGCGCTTCCATTTACTGGAAATACTCATGTTTCCTGAAGGGTTTTCTTTCCTGACACTGCTTTTGTTTTCAAGGTATTTTATTTTGATAGCAGACTTTCTAAATGTGACGTGGAGAGAGAGAGAGAGAGCGGGGGTGACATGCAACAAAGGGCCAGATTTGAAGTAACACTGTGACTACGTGGTCAGCATTTTCAACATTATATCAAAATCACATTGAATTTTAGCATCATCAGTAATTTAGATTAAATCTGAAAGAAATGGATTGTTGTTTGAGTTTTAAATTGCTAATGTTTAACTTTTGTTGACACCTACAAATTCATTTATTCATTTTCTGACAAGTGAATAAAGATAAAAGAGAGAAGAGAATACATATAAGAAAATTATGTCTATAATAGTGTTTGGTCAAACACAACCCCGACTCTAAGAACACTAGATTGCAGCTTGGACTCCTCTCCCTCATGATTTCACCAGTAGCCTAACACTGTCATTAACACTGTCAAGAGAGCAGCTCTTAAAACTAAGTGTGTCTTGCTTTTTTCCTCCACGGTGTAGGCCGTGCGGATGGAGTTGTCATCAGCTTAGTCCTCGCCCTTGTTTTAACACATCTCCAGGGATCACTGCTTCTTGAGCAGACATTTACATTTACTCTTTTTACACAGATTTTTTTCTCTTTTTTTTTTTCCTCTTTAAACTTCTTTCTTGGCAGGTTGACCTGTCGAGAGGAAGCCCACGGTGCCTCACAGCCAGTTGAGCTGTGTTCAAAAGCTGTTGGAGCTGTGTTCATAAATGCCTCCTTTGGTTTCAGCCTCTGAGGAGCTCAGAATACTCTAGAGAGTAGTTTTTCTACCCATGCCAAACTTGAGAATATACAATATGATAAATAAATTAAAAAGTAAAAAAAAGACATATGAGTTCAGTAACAGAGAGGTCGGAGTAGTGCTTTTGACTTTACAGATTCAAGTTCATTTATTGAATATATCATTAGCACTTTCATCTTGGCTTTGATGAGATCGTGTGTTTTGGCCACGTTACTGAACTTCATGCTTTCTACGAAAAATAAGACGAATATAAGGCAAAGACAGACGGAGGAGTCTGTTACAACATGTCTGATATGTAAAACTGGCCTTAAGCAGATACTGATGTAAGTGAAAATTGTCTGAAGGCTAGGAAAATAAAAATCAGTCATGCTTTGTGAAGGATGGAGTATCTCTCTTGCCTTATCCTCGAAAGCAAAAACACTTGCACGCGGACGATCACGTGAGTGTGACCTTAAAAAAGAAAGAAATGTGTATATATGTAGTATGTACAGCATATCTATATACACACACACAAGTATAAATGTGCATTCAGTCACAGGAGCACGCAGGCAAAGCACATACATGTGCAAACACATGTTAAACCAGCTAAACTAAGCAATAGAATGTGTGTTATGTGTCTGTGTGTGAGGGAGAAAGTGAGAGTAAAAGAGAGAGGCAGACAAAGAGAGAGCTGCATGGCCTCCCATCTCAAGTAGCGACAGTGATATAACTGAGAAAGCAAGAGGACGTGGGAGGCGAGCTGGTGGGTGAGGGGTGAAGGGGAGCCCATCTAAACTCATTTTGAAAATCAGAACTTCTTTTCTAAAGTCAGCATTTCAAATCAGAGCGTGTCCCCTCTCATTTAATGCATCATTTTGCGAAGTGATAAATTTGTGAATTAGACATACATCCTTTTTGCTTTTAAGATACTGGGCCTCATAAGGGAGGGAGCAATGTGGAGGATTTAAGAGCGTTTCGCCGTGTCAAACATTAAAACCCACAGGGAGAGCATCAGCACAATTAGGCTGGGGTGAAGGGAAGAGAGAGAGAGAAAAAAAATCCACAGACAAAATCAGGATCTTAAGAGCAGTGGCGTTATTCGTCTGTACAGTAACGTGGTTATCTGTCGCGGGTGATCCTTTTAAACGCTTCGTTTGCAGGGATAAAAGCAGAGCGGAGGAAATAAACTTAGTTCTGCCTCCAATCTGCAAATCCTTGGTGGTCATGGAAGATGATCCCAATTTGCTTCTGAGCAGCACTGTCAGATCTCACAATAATAAATAATTTAAGACTTTAAGCGGCAATTATGCTCGATAAATGTGGAAAGCCTGTAGACCACTGTCTTCTGTAGCCAGACGATGCTGAGGTTCCTGCAAAAATACACCAGTCGCTACTTATGTCATAATAAATCATGCAAAAATATTAATGAGAAATATTTGATTTAATATCAATTACACTCCTAGTGCCAGTTGCAGGTCTTTAAGTATAGATAAAAATTTCTATAAATCCCTAAAAGATGTTGTTTGGCCTGGTAATACAAAACTTAATGTGTTTTACCCTTGGCCCTAACCTTCTGTTCCGGGTCCTGGAGACCCCGGGCTCTCTTCAACAGTTCAAAATAACATTGACAATTAACATTGTTTATCAGCCTGATACTTATTTTTTCCTAGTTTATATGAATTCTTTCTCAACATTATTTTGAATTGATGACATGTTTCAAATGTTTGCTCTACAGAAAATGACACATTGCTTCTATTTTCAGTTTCAAAGAATCCAGCTGTAAAATGTGGTTAATTGTAATTCTGTGTATTTGATATCTGTGATTGGTGTTAGTGGTTTCACACCTCACAACTCCTTGCAAATACTCCCAGTATTTAGGTGTCTTTTCATGGAGTTTTATAACAGTTTGTTCAGTTTGTTTCTGGAGTCCAGTTCACCCTAAACAAAAGAAACATCACAATGTCTGTGAATGCCTTTTTGGCAAACAAAATGACTGTATACAGCATGTGTTCATGCATACCATAAAATAGAGAATATTTCTTTATTAGGCGTATTAACATTGCATTATTTAATTGTAAACCATTGTCAAAACAACAAAATCAGCATGCATGAAGACACTCAGATTCCAACCTCAACACTGATGAAGTAAGTGTTTTTTTTTATTTCTTTTAATTTGTGCTCGACTGAATCACAGCTATCACACTTATATCACTGACAGAGAAGTTGTCTCTGACACATTGATGCTGATATGCAAACTAATGATGCCATGCACCTCACAGCTGATAAATCAAACTAGGCTGCAATGTAAATAAAGGTGTTTTCTTGCCTGAGGATTCACAGGCCTACCTACGGTATATGTATTAACTATACAACAATGATTAAAGTGATAGTTCGGGTTATTTGACGTGAGATTTGGGTTGGCGCCCTACCAATTTAAGAGAAGCAGCCAGGAGAACAGAACAGAGCAGGAGCACAGAAGTACTGCTGTGGACGAGGCCAGTCGCAAAAACGTATTTTAGTCAGCTAAAAAAAATGGCCACTGAAAAAAGCCAATATCAGTTGAACTACCATATTTCTATGCACAAGCACAACTACAGTGGCCCCTATTATATTGCAGATCGGATGTTGAGTCAGACA